>NC_083461.1:1533070-1841820 GCF_030014155.1 Tachysurus vachellii
ATAAAGTTTGATTATATTATTAAAAAAAACATGAAATCATGATGAAAAGTAAAAGATTTTATTTATGGCTGCTACAAAAAACCTTATGGAGTTAAACTAAACAACACCTGTATAGTTGTTATTAAATAAATAGTCGAGTCTCTGGCTGCTTATTAATATTCATGAGACCTCATTTAATATTCGTTCAGTTGTTAATCACGTCCGCACATTCAAATGGATAAAGAGTTAATAAAGATTTTACAGGTTTTTTTTTTATCTCATGTAATGTAACGCTGAGATAAAGCAGCTGATGTCCTGAGAAATGTGAGCTAAAACAAACAAAAACAAACAAACAAAAGGCTCTAAAAAGGACTTTATCTACTCGTCACCTGCAGCTCATAGTGTGCATCATCCCTCATTCAGTGCACTGCTCATATCTCAAATAAACCTCTTTAATGCCATCTGATTATGGCATTTAATTTCAATTATTTAGGATAAATGTACTAAAACAGAGCTGTGTTTATTTTCGAATGGGCGGGGCTACAGATCAGGTGACAAAACGCTCTTGTCTCTTGTAGTTTGTCTCTTGTGGGCTTGTAGTGATCTCTAATGTTGTCACTTTGTTTCTCTACTGTAGCTCACAGAACTACATCTTGTATGCTACGCTCGTATGGCTTCGCACTAGCATCATTCTCAGATTAGAATAAATTAGCAAAGCAAACTAGCAACGGTACGAACTCTCTCGAGACGCACCGATGATCTCTTCTGCACTCATCCAGAGTCATTGTTCTTCGTCACGTCTCTACGCTCATATGATGTGAGGATCAGAGTCGTAAAGTTCTCTGCCGTGCCCTCGAGTGTGGCTTCATTTGAACTGTGCTGTGTATTGTGGCTACGTTTGACCGCGTATTGTATTACAGTGGAAAAACAGAAAAAACAAACAACTGGCTTGAGCGATTTCTCTGATCAGTCGTTCGTTTTGTTTGGATTGACGTTTCTTCTGCACGCTATTCTTGATGCCTACAAGACAAACTACAAGGATTAACCTGATCATTGCTGGTGTGAGTGTACAGTGATGTTAAGGTGTACTGTGTAAGAGATGTTATAGGAGTGAATGAGTGTTTTATTGGAATGTTCTTCAGATGAGGACAGAGAGAACTCGACGGAGTGTGAGTGCAGAAGGCAGCCGGCATGCATCGCTCTGCGTAAAGGCTACGAGGTCCTGTACCCCTTCAACATGGAGTTCAGCCTGCTCGCTAGCTGCATGCTCTATGTCATGTGGAAGAATGTGGGGCGTCACATGATCAGAACACACTCGGGCCACGCCCAGAAGTTCACGCTGCGGATTTTGTGTCACAGCGGCATCCTGCTCGGCCTGATCCTCGGTGTACTGGTGCTGATCTCCGGTATTGTGGTTTTCCTGCTGTACCAGGTGTGGATGGGGCAGAAAGATCTGCGTCAGGAGGCTTTTATTATGTTTTACAACTTTCACATTTGCGTGATTCCTACTATGGTTCTGTGCTCACTGGCTGGAACGCTGGTGTATCGCTGGAAAGAGAGTCATGAACACAGCCAACATCAAGGCAGAGACACTAATGGTGGAGGAGGTGTGGCTAAAGCTGGGGGAGGTGTGTCTAAAAACCCTACACGCAGTCTGGACGTGTTGCTGCTTCTGGGTGCTGGACTCGGCCAACTCTCTCTCTCATACTTCTCCTTGGTAGCTGCTTTGGCTCTCGGAGCCGGAGGCATTCTGGGAAATTTACACCTGACGTACTCGCTGCTCAGCCTGCTGGAGCTCATACTGCAGAACATCTTCATCATCCAGGCTCTGCACTCTCAATTATACACTCACTCACTCTCACACTCACACTCCATCAAGAACCAGGTGGACGGTGTGAGGGCAGAGGAAGAGCTCGTCCAGAAGGTCAGTGTCACGGTTACACAGAGATAAAGTTCTGCTCATTTGTTTCATGTCTTTGTTGTGAATTTGTGTGATGGTGGAAGTGCAGCTCTGATTTTAGGAAGATGGACTTTTGTACCGCATTCAGCAGGTTCAGGAAAGTACTGATAATGTGGGTGTTTCTGAAACACATGTAGAAGATGAATGAAGAGAATGAAATGTTTTCTACACCGAACCGTGATGTGATTAACGTAGTGTGAATGTGGCTGTGTGAAACAGATGGTCAGGAAAGAGGAGAGTAAAGACAGAGGAGGCGTGTTCTTACATCCCAAACATGACACTCATCACTGGAGCAAGAGGATCATCCAGGAGATCTGTACTTACCTGATCCTCTGTAACATCATGGTGAGAGAGAAAGGGGTTGAGAGAGGGGGTGAAAGAGAGGGGGAGTGGAAGAGAGGGGGGGTGAAAGGGGGGGTAGGATGAGAGAGAGGGGGTGAAAGAGAGAGGGTGGGGTAGGGTGAGAGAGGGGGGTGGGGGTAGGGTGAAAGAGGGGTGAGAGAGGGGGGTGGGGGTAGGGTGAAAGGGGGGGGGAGAGGGGGTAGGGAGAAAGTGAGGGGGTGGGGGAGGGTGAGGGCGGAGAAGGGGTGGGGGTAGGGTGAGGGGGTGAAAGAGAGGGGGTGGAAGAGAGGGGGTAGGGTGAGAGAGGGGGTGTGAAAGAGAGGGGGAAGGGGAGGTAGGGTGAGAGGGAGGGGGTGAAAGAGAGGGGGTGGGGTAGGGTGAGAGAGGGGGTGAGAGAGGGGGGTGGGGTAGGGTGAAAGAGGGGGGTCAGAGAGGGGGGTGGGGGTAGGGTGAAAGAGGGGGGTGAGAGGGGGTAGGGTGAAAGTGAGGGGGTGGGGTAGGGTGAGAGAGGGGAAGAGAGGGGGTGAAAGAGAGGGTGGTAGGGTCAGAGGGGGGGTGAAATAGAGGGGGTAAGGTGAGAGGGGTGAAAGAGGGGGGGTGTTGGTCTGAGTGACAAAAGTAAAGACACTTTATATTTAATACATATTTATGTAAATGTCTGAGAAGAAATGAACAGATTATTTTTTCCTGAGTCATATTACATTTCTCAGATCATGAAACCTGCTCATCTTAGTGATCATATCTTTCTTTTTTCTTTCTTTCTCTGTGTTTGTGTGTGTGTGTGTGTGTGTGTGTGTGTGTGTGTGTGTGTGTGTGTGTGTAGTTGTGGGTGATCCCAGCGTTCGGGGCTCACCCTCAGTTTGAGAGCGCTGTGGGGAAGCAGTTCTTCGGTTTCTCTGTGTGGTTTGTGTTGGTGAATCTCGGTCAGCCGCTTACAGTCTTCTACAGGATGCACTCTGTAGGAGCACTGATGGAGCTGCTCATCTCTGCATGAGCGCACACACACACACACACACACACACACACACACACACACACACACACACACACACACACACACACACACACACACACACACACACACATGACACAGTAGATCGTCTCCATAAAGCACAACATTATGGGTAAAAGCAGAAATTTTAGTCGGTCGGTTTTAGTTTTGAATAAATGTAACAATCCGAAAGTTCTTCTTCTGATCTGAAGCAATAAAACAATAAACAATAAAACTCAACACTTTTTGTCCACTCATTGTCTCCCCCCCCCCCCCCCCCACCACATTATATAAAACTCTGCAGCTTTGCAGAGCCATTTAGGCTCCGCCCACTTCACGGTCACATCATATCCATGTGTCATTATGAGATTCACATCAGTGACTCTTTACATGGCTCTTCACTTGAACTTAACAGCCCGGTGAGTCGGACGGAGTGATGGGAGAATTAATCCACTTGAGTGGGAATTCCAGAGGAATACGAGAGCGTTCCATTAAGGCTCAGGACTAAGATCTTGTCCCAGATTAGAGAAGCTGAGTCGACAGGTGGAGGAGGATCTAGTGGAGCTGAGATCAGACAAACAGAAGGAAATATGATTAATGCACAGGGAAGAACCAGAAGAACCAGAGCACAATGAAGAACATCTACAAGCAGAAGACTAAAGGACACTAAAACAATCTAAACCTCGAGATGTAAAATAAATACACATAATAAACATATTACCTAAAAGGGAGATCGGTGACCTGTAGAGAAATTCCCACAGAGGTTTGGGGAAAGGAAAGAGGACTGGAAGTAAATCTGATATACATACAGGAGAGTTTTATACTCAGATCAGATCATTCAGTGACGTCTTGATGAACTGACCTCAGGTTATTTTTTTTAGTAAATTCTATTGATGCTTTACTGTGTTACTGAGTTTAGATTTATTCAAGTGAAAAAAGTAAACATACACCCAGTGTTGCTGAGACCCGACACCAGCTTTCTGTAAAGTGAGAGTTAAAATCTTTGGGAGTTTTCCTTCTAAATTTCATCATGACTTCAGCTGAAATGAAAGTGAAAGTAAACTGGTGATAAAAACCGATGTGTCTGTTTGACACCAGATAAAAGTCACAGGAGCTCAAAGAGGTAAGAAGAAGTACAGACTTTTCTATTTGATGAGAAAGAACAGGATTAATGTCACTAGGATAAAATATATCGAATTAAAATAGAACTAAGATTAATTTAGTTTAGTTGTTTGTACACCATTTGAAGGTGACGCAGTAAAATTATAATAAAAGGACATTTGCAGGAACTTTGTAGTTGACATGGCCAGCGTCAGTAAACAGTGGGTTCTCCTGGCAGCGGGTTCTAAAGGCTGGGAAAACTACAGACACCAGGTGAGAATATATCAAAGGCAGTTTTTTAGTCTTTCTGAAGCTTTATGCACATAAACAGTAGACTAATATTTACTGTAGATTATTTATAGTTCAGGACTTTGATGATTAAATCCGTCCGATCGTGGTTTCTCTTCCAGGCCGACGTGTGTCACGCTTACCAGGTGGTGAAACAGAATGGTATTCCAGATGAACAGATTGTGGTGATGATGTATGATGACATTGCTTATAATGACGAGTGAGTATCAGTCTCTCAGTCTCTCAGGAGGAAGTTTACTTTCTTTTCTGTATAAAATCCTGAACCTTTACACTGCTGTTACAAAGTTAATCCAGTGCAAACACACTCGCTTAAAACATCTAAATAAGAGCCAAAGACACCACAGAGGTTTATGGCACTAAGATATTGTTTTACTTTTGCATTTTTCTGCATTTATTGTGAAGGAGTGAACACAATAAATGAACTCAGGCTTGCTGTTTGGACGTCTGTCTGCAGTTTCCTGTTACTGCAGAACCTAAAAAAAGAAAAGAAAGAAGTGTGCAAATGTCCTGTAAAGTCAACTCAGTGTTGAGCTCGAAGAGTTACAGTATGATGTAAAGCAGAGGTATTCAACTAAAATTGAAAGAGGTCCAGTAAGAGAAAATTTCTTGAAGCGAAGGTCCGGAAGATCATAATGTCTTAACTAGTTAATGTGATATATATTTATGTAGCCTAGTAGTTGTATCAACATCTGCAAGCAATAAATACCTGACTGTCAAATCAAATAAATTCAGTACAATTCAAAAACATTTTGACAATATTTATTGTTACATAACATAGAACTGAACATATGTATGATTGTAGATATGTATAAAGTTCTCTCATTAAATAAATAAAAGTAGGGCTACATTTCAAAAGAAGAGAAAATAAATAAAATGTGAAAATTGTGTATGTTTAAATAAAGTGCTTAACTTTAAAGTGCTTATATCTCACTCCCCCACTTTTTGCTCAGTGAGAGAACTGAGGTCTAGTTTGGCAGGATGTTAAACCTGGGCTTGGGTTAGAGTTAAACCTGGGCTTGAATGGAGTCAGGGCCGCTCTCATACACATGTGGAGGTGCTCATTAGTGACCCTGGAACAGTATTTAGTTTTGATTATGTTCATTGTAGAGAAAGCTGCCTCACAGTTGTATGTAGAGCCAAACATGGTCAGGATGTATAGGGCTACTTCCCTCAGACCTGGGAAAGCTGTCTCAGGGACGCTGTCTTCAGATTTGAGTGGATATGTTTGTTCAAAACCTTTATATTTTGTCTCATAATGGTGTTTCACGTTGTCACTTTTAATAAGTGCCACTGTTTCTGTACATATGAGACACACTGGTTTAGTGTGAAGTGTGAACATAAATGAGTCTGTTCTGGATTAAATGCTCTATTTTCGCTGTCTACTTTTCTTTTTTTGGAGAGCGGCATTTGTTCTTTATTCTCCCTTTCTCCGTCTCACTCGTCTGTTTCTCTCCCTTTCTCCGTCTCACTCGTCTGTTTCTTTCCCTTTCTCCGTCTCACTCGTCTGTTTCTCTCCCTTTGTTTTCTACATGTATCGCTATCTTTCTTTCATGTGTAACTTTACTCTAATTCTCTCTCATCTGTCTTGCGCTGTTGAGTCGCAGTGTTTACTTCAGGAATGCACAGATTTGATTGGCTGAGTGGTGTCACGTGGGATGGCTTAACTCGCATGCAATTGGTCTGTGCGTTTACACTACCTTTACTGTAAAGACTGCAAAAGCTGCGCCTATTAAAATAGAAGCGCCCCGTCAAGTTTTAAAGCATAACCTTTTGTTTTGGCCGTAGGTCCGGGTCCGGATTGGCAGCTTCTGGGTCCGGACCCGGACCGCGGTCCGCCTGTTAGTGACCTCTGATGTAAAGGATCATGTCTTCTTCTTCTTTCGGCTTTTCCCTTCAGGGGTCGCCACAGCGAATCATCTCTTTCCACCTATCCCTATCTTCTGCATCCTCAACACTTGCACCCACTAGCTTCAAATCCTCATTAATTACATCCATATACCTCCTCTTTGGCCTTCCTCTTTTCCTCCTGCCTGGCAGCTCCATGTCCAACATTCTCCTACCAATATACTCACTCTCCCTCCTCTGAACATGTCCAAACCATCTTAATCTTGCCTCCCTAACTTTGTCCCCCACACGTCCAACATGGGCTGTCCCTCTGATGTACTCATTCCTAATCCTGTCCAATCTTGTCACTCCCAAAGAGAACCTCAACATCTTCAGTTCGGCTACCTCTAGCTCCGACTCCTGTCTCTTCTTCAGTGACACTGTCTCTAAACCATACAGCATGGCCGGTCTCACCACTGTCCTGTACACCTTCCCCTTGATTCTTGCTGATATTTTCCTATCACACAGAACTCCTGACACCTTCCTCCACCCACTCCAACCTGCCTGCACTCGCTTCTTTACTTCTTTCCCACTCTCTCCATTACTCTGGACTGTTGACCCCAAGTACTTAAACTCCTGTACCTTCTTCACCTCTTCACCCTGTAACCTTACTGTTCCACTTCCCTCCCTTTCATTCACACACATGTACTCAGTCTTACTACGACTGACTTTCATTCCTCTTCTCTCCAGCGCAAACCTCCACCTCTCCAGGTTTTCCTCCACCTGCTCCCTGCTCTCACTACAGATCACAATGTCATCTGCAAACATCATCGTCCAAGGAGACTCCTGTCTGACCTCCTCTGACAACTGGTCCATCACTATAGCAAACAGGAAGGGGCTCAGAGCCGATCCCTGATGCAGTCCCACCTCCACTGTGAACTCCTCTGTCTGACCTACAGCACACCTCACCACTGTCCTGCTCCTCTCATACATGTCCTGCACCACTCTGACATACTTCTCTGCTACTCCTGACTTCCTCATACAGTACCACAGCTCTTCTCTTGGCACCCTGTCATACGCTTTCTCTAAGTCTACAAACACACAGTGCAACTCCCTCTGACCATCCCTATACTTCTCCAACAACATTCTCAGAGCAAAAATTGCATCTGTTGTGCTCTTTCTGGGCATGAAGCCATACTGCTGCTCACAAATTTCCACCACCTTCCTTAACCTAGCTTCCACTACTCTTTCCCACAACTTCATTGTATGGCTCATCAACTTTATCCCCCTATAGTTGCTGCAACTCTGCACGTCACCCTTATTCTTAAAGATCGGCACTAACACACTCCTTCTCCATTCCTCAGGCATCCTCTCACTTTCTAAAACCCTGTTGAACAAACTAGTTAAAAATTCCACTGCTGCCTCTCCTAGACACTTCCAGACCTCTACCGGGATGTCGTCAGGACCAACTGCCTTTCCACTTTTCATCCTCTTCAAAGCCTTCCTGACTTCATCCTTTCTAATCTTATCTACTTTCTGTTCCACAGAGTTCACCCCTTCTACTCTTTTTTCCCTCTGATTTTCCTCATTCATCAGCTCCTCAAAGTATTCCTTCCATCTCCTCTGTACACTCTCCTCACTTGTGAGCACCCTTCCATCTCTATCCTTAATAATTCTAACTTGCTGCACATCCTTCCCATCTCGATCCCTCTGTCTAGCTAACCTGTACAAGTCCTTCTCTCCTTCTCTAGTGTCTAACCTAGTGTACAACTCGTCATATGCCTTCTGCTTGGCCTTAGACACCTCCCTCTTCACTCTGCGCTGTAACTCCTTGTATTCCTGTCTATTCTCTTCAGTCCTGTCCATATCCCACTTCTTCTTGGCTAATCTCTTCCTCTGGATACTATCCTGAACTTCCTCATTCCACCACCAAGTCTCCTTATCTTCTTTCCTCCTTCCAGATGACACACCCAGCACCTTTCTCCCTGTCTCCCTGATCACTTCTGCTGTGGTTTCCCAGTCATCTGGCAGCACCACCTGACCACCCAGAGCCTGCCTCAACTTCTGTCTAAATTCCTCACAACATTCCTCCTTTTTCAGCTTCCACCACTTAGTTTTCTTCTCTATCTTTGACCTCTTCCTCTTACAGACCATCAGAGTCATCCTACACACCACCATCCTATGCTGTCTGGCTACACTCTCTCCCACTACCACTTTACAGTCACTAATCTCTTTCAGATTGCCTCTTCTACAAAGGATGTAGTCTACCTGTGTTCTCCTACCTCCACTCTTGTAAGTCACTCTATGTTCCTCCCTCTTCTGAAAATAAGTGTTAACCACAGCCATGTCCATCCTCTTAGCAAAGTCTACTACCATCTGTCCTTCAAGGTTCCTTTCCTTAACTCCAAACTTGCCCATCACCTCCTCATCACCTGTGTTCCCCTCACCAACATGTCCATTAAAATCCGCTCCTATCACCACTCTCTCACCCTTGGGAATACTCTCCATCACCTCATCGAATTCACACCAGAATCTCTCTTTCTCCTCTAACTCACAACCTACCTGCGGGGCATAACCACTAACAACATTCAACATCACCCCTTCAATCTCTAACTTCAGACTCATCACCCTGTCTGACACTCTATTCACCTCCAGAACATTCCTCACAAACTCCTCCTTCAGGACCACACCTACCCCATTTCTCTTACTATCCACACCATAATAAAACAGCTTGAATCCTGCTCCTATACTACGAGCCTTGCTACCCTTCCACTTGGTCTCCTCTACACACAGTATATCCACCTTCCTTCTCTCCATCATATCAGCCAGCTCTCTACCTTTCCCTGTCATAGTACCAACATTCAGAGTTCCTATTCTCAGTCCTACACTCTTACCTTTCCTCCTCTCTCTCTGTCTGTGCACTCTCTTCCCTCCTCTACTTCTTCGACCAACAGTAGCCCAATTTCCACCGGCGCCCTGTAGGTCAACGGCGCCGATGGCGGTCGTTGTTAACCCGGGCCTCGACCGATCCGGTATGAATTTCGTACTGACAATTCGCATGGTTAGATTTGGCAATGTTTTATGCCGGATGCCCTTCCTGACGCAACCCTCTCTATTTATCCGGGCTTGGGACCGGCACAGAAGTCACTGGACTGTGACCCCCATGGCTAGATTATGTAAAGGATCATGTAAATTAGTCATTTTAGAAATATTAAAATTAGAGTAGAGATTCTTTATTATTATTATTATTATTATTATTATTATTATTATTATTATTATCTTTTTTATTATTATTATTATTGTCGTCTCAGGGAGGTTTTTTTAAGCTGCTTGGTGACAGTTTTGTAAAAATCGCTATACGAATAAAACTGAACAGATTGAATGAGTCCTGACAAAAAACATGTCTGTGTTCATATACAAACATTAATAAGGCCTTATAAGGCCTGTGTCTGAGTGTGTGTGTTTGACTGGTTGTGTGTGTGTGTGTGTGTGTATGTGGGTGTGTCTGAGTGTGTGTGTGTGAGTCTGAGTGTGTGTGTGTATGTGGGTGTGTCTGAGTGTTTGTGTATATATGTGTGTGTGTGTGTCTGATTATATATGAGTGTGTGTGTGTGTGTGTGTCTGAGTATATATATGAGTGTGTGTGTGTGTCTGAGTATATATGAGTGTGTGTGTATGTGTGTGTGAGTCTGAGTGTGTGTGTGTGTGTGTGTATGTGGGTGTCTGAGTGTGTGTGTGTATGTGGGTGTGTCTGAGTGTTTGTGTGTATATGTGTGTGCGTGTGTGTGTGTCTAAGTATATATATATATATATATATATATATATATATATATATATATATATATATATATATATATATATATATATATATGTGTGTGTGTGTGTGTCTGAGTATATATGAGTGTGTGTGTGTCTGAGTATATATGAGTGTGTGTGTGTCTGAGTATATATGAGTGTGTGTGTGTGTGTGTGTGAGTGTGTCTGTGTGTGTGTGTTTGTGTGTGTGTGTGTACCCCGAGACCCAGTAGCAGAAGCAGTGAAGCAGATGAATGAATAGCTGTATAATAATAATATTAAGTCACACAGGTTATAGAGTGTATTATAAGTCCAGCATAAAAACATGGCTTTATACTCAGATATAAAAAACAGGCAAATACATAGTGTCCTAATAAAGGGTTGATATTTATATACTGTATATTTACTCAGAAATCCGTTCCCTGGCAACATAATCAACGTACCACAAGGCAGAGATGTTTACGCTGGGGTTCCTAAAGACTACACCGAACAGGTAATGTGTTCTGTACACAGTGATTAAATCTCACTTATTAAACTACATGGAAACTAAACCGCTGTTAAATTTATTACTAGGACGTTTCAGCTGCAAACTTTCTGTCTGTCCTGCGTGGAGATTCACGAGCCATCAGGAAAAGAGGACCGAAAAAAGTCATCAAAAGGTTTCAATCATCTCTAATTTCTATTCAGAACGATCTGCTCTTCTGCTACCTGTAGAGTTAAAACCATTTCATTTTATACCTGGGATCAGTTAAGAGAGAGAGAGGGGGGGGGGCAGAGAGAGAGAGGGGGGGACAGAAAGAGATAGAGAGAGAGAGGGGGACAGAGAGAGAGAGAGAGAGAGAGAGAGAGAGAGAGGGGGACAGAGAGAGAGAGAGAGAGAGAGAGAGAGAGACAGAGAGAGAGAGAGAGAGAGACAGAGAGAGATTGAGAGAGAGAGAGAGAGAGAGAGAGAGAGAGAGAGAGAGAGAGAGAGAGAGATACAGTAGTGGTGAAGGTGTAATGTGAACATATAATACTAAGGGACTTGCTCACAGCTCCAGAATTTTGTTCAGACTGAAGCACTATTCCTTTAGTAAGGAGAGAGATTGACACTTAGGGGGCGGAGTTTATCTAAAACAGAGACCTGTTGTTTATTAAAAAAATGAAACAATGATGAAAATCTGTGAAGTTCTAAATTTACTCTGTAATTTTAACTGAACATCTTTCTGAAGTAGTTTTTTTTTTCAGTGGTCCGAACGATTCCATCTTCATCTACTTATCAGACCACGGAGGTCACGGAGTCTTTGAATTTCCTAATTCTACAGTAAGTTCAGTCAGAGTTTCTTCTCCTGTAGAAATGTAACAGCTGTTTTATTTAAATCCCAAAATCAGTCTAATAATCAGTCACATTACTGTTGTTTATATTAATCAGCTGTTATTTGTTACAGCTTTATGCCCACGATCTCATCGACACAGTGAAAACCATGTCCAGCAGCGGCAGATTTTCACAGGTACCTTCTGCTCCACATTAGTAACCTCCCCAGAATGCTCAGCCTATCAGAGAACTACAAACCTAGTCACATGATCCACTATCTCACAGTAGGACCACAGTCCCACAGCTCATGGGACAACGACATGCTCGTGTATCTCTGTCTCTGATGTCTCATGTTAACCCATGATCCCCCTCTGTGTACGGTGACATAGAGTATCGTCTGCTTGGAAAGTTCACTCTGTTTGCATACAGTGAGGGAAAAAAATGTTTAACATTTTAGTGTTAATAAGACCAAAGAGCTGTCCAAGGATGTCAGTGACAAGACTGTAGACCTATACACAAGGCTGGAACGGGTCACAAGACCATCGTCACTGTATGGACTTAAATGTCTCCGATATTTGAGAAATGCTTCTGAAAACTGCATCAGGCCACCAAAAAAAAAAAAAAAAAAGTTGTAGCCAATGAGCAGAAAGGGGCGGGTCTTGTCAATATGGGCGGAGAGAGTGTTCAGTGCGCATGTGTGCATATTCACAGATTGGAGTTTCCCGAGTCAATAACTCCTGAGCTAAACACTGTTACTGTGGGGCTTGTGGGGCTCCTACCTTCAGGGTGATGGAGTTGGAGGTGTACTGGCCTACCTTCACCACTTGAGGTCTGCCGGTGAGGAAATCAAGAATCCAATTGCAGAGTGAAGAATTCAGGCCGAGGTCCATGAGTTTAGAAGCCAGCTTGATGGGGACTATAGTATTGAAATCTGAGCTATAGTCAATAAATAGCAGCCTTACATAGTTCCTATTATTGCTGTCAATGTGTGTGAGAGGAGTGCAGGATGTGGGAGATGGCATCATCAATGGATCTGTTGGGGCGATAAGCAAACTGAAGAGGGTCCAAAGTATCTGGGATGGAGGAGCAGATGATGTTTTTAACCAGTCCCTCGAAGACCTTCATGACTATTGATGTGAGGGCAACTGGACGATAGTCATTCAGACAAGAGGGTTTATTGTTCTTAGGCACTGGGATGATGCCAGATTTTTTACTTCTTACCTTATCGTAAGTCTTTCTTCACTTTCTTTCTTTGTTTTTATCCTCCATGTCAATGTTAAAACCGTTTTCTGCTAATGTCACACATGCGCACTGAACACTCTCTCCGCCCAAATTGACAAGACACGCCCCTTTCTGCTCATTGGCTACACGTTTGTTTTGATTTTTGTTTAGAAGTTTTTTGAAGCATTTCTCAAATATCGGAGATCCCACCTTTAATAAACTCTTAATTTCTAACTTTATTGCCCTTTCTTTGCCTGTTCAGATGGTTATTTACATGGAAGCATGCAGTTCTGGATCAATGCTGGAAGCGCTTCCAAAATTAGGCAACGGTAAGAACATTTTTGTTTACTAGAGAAAAAAGTAAAATAAGTATTGATGCCTTTCAAACCTGTAATCTGTGGTTACAGTGTACGCCGTTGCAGCGAGTAAACCTGATGAGAGCTCGTACGCTTGCTACTTCGACACAGAGAGGAATGCGTATCTCGCTGATGCTTTCACAGCTTATTGGCTGCACCACACCAAAAAAGTATGTTTTATAAAAGAAATAAATCCATTAAATGCATAGAAGGAGTCTCCAGTGTCAGCGCTTTAGCTGGAGCTCAAAGTTTTCCCAGTTTTTTGTCTTCTCTGTAAAAGTCACAAGTTAATACACAAGTGTTTAGAGCTGATGTATCAGAGTGTTTCACAGCATTAAATAGAATCGTACATATATGAAAAGTTTTACTTCATTAATATAATGTATAATGTCATTGTTGACATATTGCTGTGGTATAAGAGGAATAAAGCACCTGGGGACCTCAGATTTTTCTTTCAACACCTTCTAACCAATCAGAATCTTTTGAGAAGCTTTGTACATATATTAACTTTGTACATATACTAACAGAAGCTGAATCTTTGACAATGTATTATTTTTATTATCATTTTTTTAAAATAATTTTCTCTTTCCATGATAGAGAGATCTAAGGTACACCACTCTTCAGGACCAGTTTGATTATATAAAAGAAAATGTCATGACTAGGGAGGAGAATCAGACACCCTGTAATTATGGGAGCAGGGTATGTATAATAAAACATATATAATCCTAATAGATATTTATCAATAAAGGGCATGAACCTAAGCTTTTATTAACATTACACGTCACGTGACGTCATGTGATGTCACGTGAAAATCATAAATTTGCACAACATGGACATGCGGCATATCAAAACACTCAGCCCAATGAAGAGAACTTCCTCAAGAGTATTCACATGACGTCACATGCTTGTCTCCACTTGCCTCCAAATGTTTTGGCACCCTAGCTTTCTGTCCACTTGTGTCTGACCCTTATGTCCACTCGCCTCCAAAAAGCACCGGCCTTTGCCAATACTTGCCTTGTCAAAGCACACATCAAAGTTTGTCGCGATGAACTTTACAAATCTAGTTAACATTACTATTTATACAAACTATTATGTTTATTTAATTCTTTATATGCAACATATTTTGTAGTCGATGCTCCAGATGCCCCTGAGCGTATTTCTGGGACGGTCTCCATACCACGTCAGGAGGAATTACACATCTCGGTCACGCAACTTCGAAGTGACTGATGTGGTAGAAAGTGCAAATGTTCCACTGTTAATCCAACAAAACCGAATCAGAAAAGAACAGAACCCCAGAAGAAGAGAGTCTCTTAAAAGACAATATGATGAGCTTGAGCGTGTAAGTGCACCACTTCCTGTGCAAATTCACACCTTTTACCTCACACACCTCTACTTACATGTACTTCTATGTATCATTTATGGCTGCAGTATTATATCCTCTACATCTGCTCTAGAATCCTGAAAGATACTCATTTTAGGATGATTTGCATGCAGCAGGTGAACATCAGGTGACAGATTGCAGTAAATATGAGAATTCATCAAAGTTTGGCTGCAACCAAACCAGCACTTTTATACAATATTCTTTCATTTATCCAATCACACATGTTTATGTAAATTATTCAAAGCTCATTGGCTCAGAGACTACATACAGAGAGACCTAGAGAGATCAGAAAAGACACTTAAAGCAACAGCAAAGCTTTGTTTAAACTTCTTTGTTTTACAGTAGATTAATTATTGTTTTCTTGTCTGTAGAAGAGGAAGAAAATGAACAAGGCCATGCAGAAGATTGTGCAGTGCTGTGCTCATGATGGAGCTCTGTGTGAGAGACTGGAGGTGACGCGTCCGTACGAGCTCAAAGTCGTGGCTGAGCATTTCAGGACAACTGTCTTCGACTGGGATGAAGAGGCGGTACTTCTGTTTAATTGGTTTATTTGTCAGTTTGTAGATGCCTGCAGTTTGTATCTGCTTATTTATTTAGAACTTCCAGAGATCATCTTTTAGTCCACTTTTCCTGTGTGATCTAACAAATACATGGTGTATTACATGCAGGTTTATACGTTTTATCTGCATGGTTGAGTGATTTATTATTCTAAAAAACAGGAATCAGTGATAAAATTCCAATGAAGTATGTTTAATCAGCACAGATAAAATGTTATTTAATCTGTTTATTATCAGTGGAGTGTGTTCTGTACACGTGAATGAGCTGTTGCTATAGAAACGAGAAGGTATGAGAACAAATGCATTAATATAAGCGTGAGCCACCGTTAGGGAGAATTAATCAACGTCGTCTTACCAATAAGAGTGCAGAAGACATCAGTGCTGATTTAATGATCTCTTTCTTCCTCTTCCTCTCTCTCTCCCTCTTCCTCTCTTTCTCTGCAGTTTGTTTTCACTCGTTCACACCTGCAGGTTTTAGTGAATCTGTGTGAGTTTGGCCTGGAGGTTGAGAGGTCTGTATATGATGACTTTCACTTCCTGATTAAGTGATTTGAGTGGAATGCCACCCAGTTGTTCATCACTTTATTGTCTGTCTCACTGCAGCATCACTGCAGCCATGGACCACGTCAGCCAGCGGATTCGGTTCTAAAGGAAACATCTGCAGAATCGAGGCAGTGGAGTGACATCAAACTTCAGTCATTTTATATTCTTTGTTCTGATTATCTCAACTTTCTATATATGCATCACATGAAATGGCTTTGGCTCTAAGACCCATGTATTAAATTCAGTGTATCTTCTTTATCATACTGGTTTAATTTGATAGATGGAAACTTTTAATGTATTTTATTCATAATTAGATTAAATACTTGTTTGTTTACTGAAAATGTCCTGAAAGTAATGACAATTTGTTCCACTATAGGTCACAATCATTTTATGTGATTACTGTTTTTTATATTTCAGACAAGGGAGAGTTTTTAAAACTGTTTCAATTAGAAATTTATTTTATAAAATAAATCCTAGATGTAAGGCATGACATCATGGCTCCACCTGCACTTCCCCTTTCAATCCACCAGAGGGAACCACCCACACTATTTAAGACTCCCAGGCATGCAGTTCTTTTCTGCATCTTCATGTATTTAAACCATTTAAACAATCTATGTGATGTATTTTTAGTTCTATCGATGTACCGAGCCGTTTCTTTACCATAGTTATTGTTTATAGTGTGTCTCGATTTCTTGCTTTGTTTCTTGGTTTTACAATTTTTGGATTTATATTTTTGGATTTTTCAGCTTTGGTGTTAATAAAATTAACAACAGGTGCACTAGTGACAATGAGACGACAACAACAACAACAAAAACAACAATAACAATAATAATAATAATAATAATAATAATAATAATAATTATTATTATTATTATTATTTATAATTAATATTATTACTATTATATTATAATAATAATAATAATTATAATAATTATAATAATATTATATTATTATTATTATTATTATTATTATTATTATTATTATTATTATTATTATTATCATTTGTATTAAGTAACATTTTTGTTTTTTAATGTTTTTTATGGAAATTAGTTGCATATTTTTAATAATCTTAAATAAAAATTGCTTTGATGATTCATTCAATTATTCATTCCCTTATTTTTGATCAACACAACAGAATTCAGTATGTAGTATTTTTTCCCCAATATGTACATGGGTGAACTCTATGTAGAGTTATGTGGTTCTAACTTAACAAATGGCTAACACGTGTCCAGCGTGTCCAGGCTAACACGTGTCCAGCGTGTGCTCTCTAAGCATGGCTTTATTACTCTGCTTGGTTTTCCATGCCCTCTGCCTAACCACAAGGGGGCAAAGTCACATCATGTGTCCTATAAAATCCCTTAACACTACATTCCCCTTTCTAAGATCCGTTATACTGATATATAACACAAAATAAAACTACCCCCTGTACTGTAACAGATTATATCAAAAGTTAACTGTTTCCAATTCAAACTGTTGCACAGCTCAAATATTCCTGTTGAACTGTAAATCCAATGGTATCTTAAGAACAATAAGCAAATGAACTCCAACTGAAAATCTGAACTGGAGGTCATCTCTCTCTTGCTGGGTAATGTGCCAGAGGCTCAGGACTGCATGGTTGAACTGGCCCCTGCTCTGCATGATCTGACCTCACTGGCTGACCGGTAGATTGCTCTGGCTCTGGTAGGATGGTCTGCGCTGCTGGCACCACTGGTGTAGAGAAACGAGGTGGTTTCGGTTTCGGCGCAGGTTCCCTCTTGGAGAGCCAATGACGTATGACCTTGATGCCTCCACCTGTCTTAGCACTGTCCCCTTCTCCTTTGTGTCCTTTACCCAGACATGGTTGCCAGGTGTCAGTCTCGTGAGATGTTGAGCTCTGTGTCTTTTGTTGAAGTTCCAGCTCAATCTCAGTCTCCTTTTCTGTTCCTTCTCTTTGAGTTTGCCTTTGTCAGTCCAGCCTGGGTCGAGAGATGACAGAGTGACCAGAACTGTTGTTCTGAGCTGCCGGCCTATTGACAGCTGTGCTGGACTGTACCCATTGGCGAGTGGTGTGGCTCTGTAAGCCATGAGTGCCAGATATGGGTCTTTTTCTTTCTGGAGGAGGCCTTGTTGCAAATTGAGTGAAGCATTCAGACGAGAACTGGGGTCCATTATCTGTCATGACCTCGGATGGTATGCCATGCCTGGCAAAGATAGACTTGCTATGTTCCACTACTAATGAGGTTGTAGATGTGTTTAGCTACCTCAATGAAACAACAATAGATACTGGTTATCGTTCCACTGAAACAAGTCAGCACCCACCTTTGCCCATGGTCTATCAGGGAATTCTGTAGGCAGCAGTGGCTCTTTGGGGTTGATTCTTACTTTTGCACATGTGTCGCAGCCCTCGACCACCTTCTGAAGCTGTGTACACAGTCCCGGCCACCAGACCGATTGCTTAGCTCTTTCACGACACTTTGCTCTACCTTGGTGTTTCTGAAGGATGTCTGTCTGTAACAGCTTGGGAATAACTGGTCTACATCCTTTCAGTAATAAGCCATTCTCCACTGATAGCTCTTCTGCAACATGTGCATATGGTAGGTAAGCTTTGTCTATTGTGGATCTGTCTGGCCAGCCCTCAGTACAGTATTTGGCTCATTATTTCATCACAATCTTGATGTTCCCTTATTTCTTGTAGCCTCTTTTCTGTAGCTGGGAGGGTTGACATAATCATGTTGCAGAACTAAATTTAGCCAAATGGTGGTGTCTATTAGAGGCACACAGTCATGGAATACATTACCAGCTCAAGTAAGGAATTGTAACAATTACTTAACCTTAAAAAATACCTTAAACAATGGCTGAAAACAAACCAGCGATGTTCCCATATGTAAATAATTTTCTCATTGGATGTCTGTTCATAGTGGCCTTTTAACTTCTATGTGACTGCTGTTTACTGTACTTAGTCTTTGTTGTTCTGTGTAATATGTCTGTATGCATGTTGTTATGTTTGTAAGTAATTTGTATTTTGTGTTTTATGATACAGTACCTGCCTTAGGACAACTTAGGATGAAATTTACCTATTGTGCTAATTCCGGCATATAGGTTGATTTCCTCTTCCTGCTCCGGCTGCCCTCTGTCTTGCAACGGTGCCCGTGAAAGCACGTCCGCCATGGCCAACTTCTTGCCGGCCACATGGGAGATAGAGAAACTGAAAGCAATCAGTCTCATTCTGAGTCTCTGAATGTGTGGAGGGAGCTCATCCATGCTCCTGGAGCCTAGTAACGGAACCAGAGGCTTGTGGTCCATGTTAACGTGGAATGTGATGCCCACCAGGAGGTCTGAGAAATGCTTGCACACCCATGGGATTGCCAAAGCCTCTTTCTCAATCTGTGTGTACCTTTTCTCAGTGTCTGTGAGTGCTCTGGAGCTATTTGCGACTGGCTTGAGGTGGCCATCCTTCTGTCTCTGGAGTAGCACAGCTCCCAGTCCAAATGATGACGTGTCAGCTGAGACGACCATCTCCGCTTTTGCACTGTAGAGCGCCAGCCCAAGTGGCAAGCTCAGATCCTCTTTGACGCTGTTGAATGCTCTTTGTTGATCATGCCCCCACTGAAACACGTTTTACTTCTTTAACAGATCTCGGAGTGGCTGTGTCTTTTCTGCCAGATGAGGTAAGTACTTTCCCAGGTGATTCACCATCCCGAGGAATTGTCTCACTCCGCTCGTGTCCTCAGGCATCTCCATGTCGGTCACTGCCCTCACTTTGGATCTGCTCTCACGCTGGCTGCATTTATGATCTGTCCGAGAAATTTGACATGGCCTTTCGAGAATTCACATTTCTCACCTCTCAGCGTGTACACCTGCCTCCTGCAGCCTCCCCAGCACTGCAAAGTCTCCTTACACAAGCACGTCATCCATTTGGCACAGGACGCCATTGAGTCCCTCCAGTATCTGAGACATTCTCTTCTGGTAGGGTTCAGGTGCTGAGGATATGCCGAAGCAGAGGCAGTTAAAGCAAAACCTCCCAAAGGGAGTGAGGAACGTCGTGAGGAGAGCGGACTCCTTGGCAAGGGGAATTTGCCAAAACCCTGAGTTTGTATCGATTTTTGAGAATACTTTGGCATCCTCTAGCTGTCCAAGTGTGTGTTTGACTGATGGGAGCATATGTCTCTCCCTCTTGACTGACTCGTTCAATTTGGTCAGATCCATGCAGATGCGCACCTCATCTTTGCCTGGCTTTGGGACAGTGACCATACCGGCGCACCAATCTGTGGGTTGTTCAACCATTGAGATCACCCCATCTCCTCCATGCGTGTGAGTTCTTTTTTTACTTTAGATATGAGAGGCAGCGGGATTTGTCGTGGGGTTGATATGAAGAATGGTTTGGCGTCTGCTTTAAGCTTTATCTTATATTCACCCTCCATCTTGCTTAGCCCTTTGAACAGTGTGGGGAACTGCTCCTTGACTCTCTTGACAGAATCCAGTGCCACTGTTACCCCTTTTCCACCAAAAAGAACCAAGTGCTGGTTAGCCTTAGCATATAGCTACCTACTATCATGTGTGCTGATAATTGATAATATTGTGGTAAAGTAAAAGTGTATTAACATTGGTACACTTAAGGTACATTATCAAATGCGCTAACAGTAGCCCCGCCCACAGTCCCTGACGCAAGCGGTTCTTAAGTCTAGAGCAGCAACGTTTTGGTGCTACTTAAGAACCACTTTTCCTGGTTCAGAGCCGGTGGTTTGGTCGAAAAAGAAAGAACTGGTTCTAAATTAGGCTCTGGCTCCGAACCAGCACTCAAACTGCCTCAGTGGAAAAGGGGCATGTGTCTACTCTAGCCACCAGCCCTAATTCCTGGATAGCTGGACGTCCCAGAAGGCTAAACTTCAGAACCGGGACTACATACACTTCCTGTATGGTGCTTTTACTGTCTGTTCCTATCGTGGCTGTGAACTTCCCCTTCACCGTGATGGGTGTCAGACCTGGACCCTGCAGCATTTTATTCGCTCTTTTTTTTTTACATGTCCAGGTTCTGGTGAATCTGTGTGAGTCTGGGCTGAAGGTTGAGAGGTATGTGATGGCTTTATCAGTATTTACTCTAAACTGGAATTTATTCATATTTTTATTTGTTATTCTAATTTCTGTCTTTGATTCCATCAGCATCAACGAAGCCATTACTCGTGTGAGCAAGGAGATTTCTTTCTAAAGAAAACACACAAGACTTCATTCATCTGATTTCATTCTCTTTTTTCTTTCAATATCATACTGATGTTTTTCAGATTTTTTAATCTTTTTAGAACTTTTTGATTCTGGGGAACAAAGAATCATCCTGGTTTATTTGTACTGGGAAATCATCAGTCAGTTTTATATTTTCATTTTATATTTTTAATAATTATTAATAATTAAAAATGACCAATTTATTACATTTTTTTGTTAAATTTGTTGCATATTTAGCAACAACACAGTTAAAGTACAGTACAGAATCATGTGGCACATTTTACCATCTAGAATTTAAGTCTAACAATTTTAATCACTATATTAATCTTAGGGTTTCTGACTATGCAGATTTGTAGGTTAGTAAAGTTTCATCATGTGTAATAGTACTGACAGTGAGAGCTCAGTTTAATCTTCATTTGATTTGTTTATTAAAATGATTCTACAGCAGTGTGCTGCAGTACCACTCCTGACCACTGGGGGATTCCCTTGTTCATTCATTCATTCATTCATCTTCTACCGCTTATCCGAACTACCTCGGGTCACGGGGAGCCTGTGCCTATCTCAGGTGTCATTGGGCATCAAGGCAGGATACACCCTGGACGGAGTGCCAACCCATCGCAGGGCACACACACACTCATTCACTCACGCAATCACACACTAGGGACAATTTTCCAGAGATGCCAATCAACCTGCCATGCATGTCTTTAGACCAGGGGAGGAAACCGGAGTACCCGGAGGAAACCCCCGAGGCACGGGGAGAACATGCAAACTCCACACACACAAGGTGGAGGCGGGAATCGAACCCCTGGAGGTGTGAGGCGAACGTGCTAACCACTAAGCCACCGTGCCCCCCGGATTCCCTTGTTTTTCTTCTTTATTTGCTTGTGTTGATGATTTACATATTATAACTGTGTGACATGTAAATGTGTTGTTCTGAGAATATGATCACTAAGAAAACGTCCTACTATATGTTTGATCTATCATAAAGTGGACTGGTTCTTAAAGATGTTTGTACTTAGTCTGTGTGTTTTTAATGATATGTCAGATCAGACCTGGCTAAAATCAGACCAGATACCAAACATACTCTGGAGACATAAAAACATTGATGATCAGACTATCACTGTGTATCACCTCTTTGTGTTTATTCCACCATTTGCATGGACTTAATAAATTTCCTATACTTCTACAACCCGGCTGTTGGCTGGTTTCTGGCTTCTGAACGAATTACTGTATAACACCAGCAGAGGTCACAATCTCCTGAGTTCAAACATACTCTAAACGACTTGTATTAGCATAAGGACATTTTTATTAATATCACAATGTACTTGTGTAGATTGCTGTGAAAAAAAGTTTACAGTAAAATAAATCTCCACATTTATATTAAGTCATGATCTATTCAAGACATTATATCTTTACAATACAGACAAGACTTCAATTTGGTGCTCATGTCTGATGTGTAATTATTCTATGGACTCTTCACAATATTGCGATTTCTATGCTCTGACACCTTTAGTAGACTTAGATATTCTGGGAACTACCAGAAATCCTGAGTTTTGTGATCTCAGAGAGCGTGAAGGATTGTAACGTGTTAGAAGACTAGTTAGATACATGGGAGATAAACCATTAAGAGCCTTGTATGTAAGTAGCAGCAGTTTGTAATCAACTCTAAACTTAACAGGTAGCCAGTGTAGAGATGATAAAATTGGGGTTATATGGTCATACTTTCTTGTCCTAGTGAGAACTCTGGCAGTTGCATTTTGGACTAACTGTAGCCTATTTATTAAAGATGCAGGGCAACCACCTAGTAATGCATTACAATAGTCCAGTCTAGAGGTCATGAAAGCATGAACTAGCTTCTCAGCATCAGATACAGACAGGATGTTTCTCAGCTTGGCAATATTTCTAAGGTGATAAAAGGCTGTGTTTGTAATATGGTGATATGATTTTAAAGACAAGTTACTGTCTAATAAACACCAGGTCTTTCACTGTCGAGCTACTAGTAACAGAACATCCCTCTAAATAGAAGTTGAAGTGTGAGAGTTTCTGTGTACTGGTTTTTGGACCCATAAGTAGTATTTCTGTCTTATCAGAGTTTAACAACAGAAAATTACAGGTCATCCAATCTTTGATCTCTTCAACAATCTTTTTTTTTCAGTTAATTTGGACAATTAAAAGCTATTTCATCTGGTTTTGATGAGATATATAACTGTGTATCGTCAGCATAGCAGTGGAAACTAATCCCATGCCTTCTAATAATGTTCCCTAATGGAAGCATGTATATCGAGAAAAGCAGAGGTCCTAGAACTGATCCTTGAGGGACCCCATAATTAACTGGCAATAAACTGGAGGATTCACAATTTAATTCTACAAAATTAATAATTTTTGTATCGATCAAGCATGTAGGATCTAAACCAATGAGATGCTGTCAGGGGTTGAACATCAACTATTTTGTTCCTGATACTTTCAGTTTTACATTGAAGAATCCACATTGAAAAGTCCTCACTACTGAACTGTGATGGAATAGTGTGTTCAGATCTCCGTTATTTTGTTAATCTAGCGACTGTACTAAATAAAAACCTGGGATTGTTCTGGTTATTTTCTATGAGTTTGCTCAGGTGCTCAGAGCCCTAGCAGCTTTTAGAGCCTGTCTATAGCTGGACATACTGACCTTATACACATTTCTAAAAACCTCTAATTTAGTTTTTCTCCTGGTTACTGGTTACTGGTTGGAATAATAGTTCTACCGAGTTGACAACGTGGTGAGACACAGTCTGTTTTACAGGTAATGTGTACAGTAGGTAATGGTCTGTGATGTCATCAGTTTGAGGTACGATATCTATATCAGTGACATCTATTCCGTGTGATATTATTAAGTCTAGTGTGTGATTAAGACGATGTGTTGCTCTAGTGATGTTTTGTTTAAGCCCAAACGAGTTTAGTATCTCCATAAATGTGAGTCCTAAAGCTTCGTTTGTATCATCAATGTGAATGTTAAAGTCTCCTACAATTACGCTTTATCAAAATGAACCAATAGGTTTGAAAGTAAACATATAAAAATAAATGAATGAATACAAACATTTAAAGTTTATAATTAATTAAAAATATGAACACTAACATCAATCCCTAATGAGTAAGCCGGAGGCAACAGAGATTACTCTTTGATCTCAGCACTCAATGAACAGACATAGTTTCTATAAAACTCAGGACTTCTGGTAATTCCCAGAATATCAAAATCTACTAAAGGTGGAAGAGCAATTTCGTATTTAGCTCCCAAACTTTGGAATAGTCTTTCTGATAATGTTTGGGGCTTAAGCACACTCTCTGTTTATGTAGATTAAAAACTCTCTTTAGTCAGGCGTACACATAGAGGTGCATTTGATTGTCGTGGAAAAGTTAATTTATTTCAGTAATTCAACTCAAATAGTGAAACTCATGTATTATATAAATTCAGTACACACAGACCGAAGTAGTTTAAGTGTTTTTTTTTAATTGTGATCTCAAAAAAATTACAATATTTTGACATGCCAATCAGCATCAAGGACTTTGTCCAAGCAAGTTAAATATGAATGCTGTCTCAGACACCATGCCAGCTGCCGGTGGGCCTTTAAGGACCTTTGCTGATTTCTCAGCACCCTTGCATCGCATCTGGCTGGCATTTTATCACATACTTGCAAAGTTCACATTGATGCACAACATTCTCTGTGGTCATCGACCGATTTTTGAAATCCTGCAGTTTTATCCTACTCATATGGAGCCATGGATCTAAGGCTATGTTCAACTTTGTATTCCAAGTCTATGGCCTACCCAATAACATTGTCTCATACAGAGGAGTCCAATTCATTTAAAGGGTAAAGACAGCATTCTACAAGTTACTGAACTTACACTTATGCACCTACTGCAGCTAGGAACAACATCAGTGGAGCGAGTTCCTCCCAGGAACTGTGTATACTCGGTTTCCATCCTTCCCTGTTTCCATGGTCAGGTGAACAATCAAATGTGCCTCCGGTGGAAGATTGGTTCAGGCATAGCAGTAGTGTTTAAAAGGAACCCACGTGCGGCTGCAGAGGGCAGTAAGACATTAGTTGATCCAGGCCGCCCAATGACAGCGTCCTTAGCTGGACTACCGACTAAATAAGAATGATGTCACCTTGTACAGCACAGAAAAAGAAAATCAACATATGTATTGTAAATATGTTATTACTGTTGATGGTTAATTTTGTACGGAATCAATTAGCCTTTTCCATCCTTTCAACAGCCAGCTCGGTAATCACCAGTAGCTGACCCTGAGAACCCCCTAGACTTAACTCGGGGTCGTAATGGTCTCCTACATCCCTGCCCCCTCCTGAATCACTGTGCTTGCCAACATCACTGTGCTTGTCCACATCTCAATCCTCAATTAGATCCTTTGCCATGCCATCCCCATCCTCACATACATCCAGTCCTTAGCTTCATGTCCTCTCCTACACCCCAATCATTACATACATCCACTGGCCAATAACGTGTTGGTTTCACACCTATATTTGCATGGCCTGGTGAACAATCTTCACTGATTTCACAATCTGATAAGTAAGAGCTAAGCATGAAGGTTGAATTAGCAGAGAAACAGCACAGCTGTACATAAAATTCTGCCACACACCGTAATGGGAGAAATATTAAAGTCCAAAAGATGAAACAGCAAGTTTTTGTAGTGTATCGAGAGTCACAACATCCAGGATAATCCAGACTACCATGAATGACAAACCACATCCAACAGGAGTAACAGGAGGAAGCTCTCTAAAAGGAATGTCTGGGTACTAACCTGGATTGTATGCAAAAAAACATAAAACCATAGCTGCCTAATTCACTTCAGAAATAAATGCTTGCCCTGAATCTCCTGTTTGCACCAAAATTGTTCATTGGGTTTCCACTGGGTCAGTATTCATGGTGAAGTTACTAAAAGCCCAAGGAAAAAAGCTGTGATTCTTATTATGACAACATATTAAATACTTATCATGAGAGTTATTGTTATATATGATGAAGACTCATATGGAAATATAAGAAAAAATATACAGTAAATATTTAGATTATTTGTTTATCAGTTTTTCTACCTGACTGTCAGATGCTGTGTAACTATGTTGACTTGCTTTATTTAAAAAAATAATTGTCATATTTTATATTCATTTGTAAGTCTTTGTCATATCTAATACAAATTCATTAAAGTCTTTCTGCTACATGAAAAAGCATTTCATCAACAAAAACATGACTCACCAACAATGTTTAAATGCTTAAAGTATTTCATTTTAATGAAATGGTGAAGTCTATTTAATTATTTTCTTTAGTTTTAGAACACTAATTAATTGTACATTAATTTTGAACAAATTTCTTGATGAATCACACACGACTCTTTCAGGGGGTTCAGATCATCCCAGCTTACTGACATCCAAGTGTCTGAGGTGATAGACACTACAGAAGTTCCACTGCTAATTCAAACTAAAATAGGATTACCGATGACCCTGAAAAAAGAAAAAACAATTATCTTAAAAGAGTGAGTAAGTCACTTCTACTTCTACTGAGATGCAGTATGTTTAAAGCCCCAATAGTTATAGAATCACATGAATGTATTTAGATGGAAAATACTGTAGTTTTGATGCTATGTAAAAATCAATTAAATTCTGGTTAAACATTTATTCTAGGATTTAATGTAAATATCTAGAGTTTATTTAAATAACTAATATAATGCTTTATGATAAGAAACACACAGAGTCCTTTATTATTGCTCTGAGTTACTGAGTCACGATGTTTAATATCTGGGAAGTTAAAGGTGGAATGTTTCCTAAAGTGTTTCCTTATAAAGTTTTTTATTACTTCAAACGAATCCAAAGTGAAATCTGATGTCTGTTTATTACACTAAATACCAGTCACAGGAGGGCAAAGAGAGTTTATATAAACATGTTTATATTGATGAGAAATGAGAAGGAAACGGATTCATGTCACTAGAATAAAAGACGTATTTAAGTAAACTTGTTCAGTCCTGTCTGATGTTATTGTTTGTCTCAGCATAACTGAAGCCACTGATCACGTGATCCAGGAGATTTCTTTCTGAAGAAATTTACAATCACTTCAGTTCTTCACCCAGGATCACATATCAACCACCAACAACAATCTGTAATACACTAATAACACCCCAGCACTTCCTTCTTGTTTGTTTTTTTAACCAATATATTTTACTAGCACACATCCTGCCAAAAACATTTATCTGCAGTATCTCAGACCTAAGACATGTAGGAGTACCTCAGGTTCAGTGAGGACTTAACCACAGACATTCAAACAGCAAGTCTTAAATACTGCTGGAATCATGACCTTAAGTTTTTAATGTTAACAAGGTGACACTCTCTATGTTAACGAGCGTCTGATACTACTTTTGTCTGTGATGGTTCTGACTGTGGTTCACATACAGTACTACAGTCAATCAGTGTTGATCCTAGATGATAAACCAGTAAGTGTGAAGAACTGGTCTGAGAACAGTTGTTAAAGTTTTAGTGAAACACCTGTATTTTAATAAAATTAATAAAGTTATTAAGTCACTAGTAGGATGTGATTGTTGAGCTTGGACATATTAACAGGTATAAGTAATATATTAACATGTAATTTCAGCCAAACTTTCACAGCTTTATATAAACCCTCATTAACGTGACTCATTTATCTCAATGCTGTGAATAACATGATAACATTAAAACAGTAAATGGGTGTGACTGAGTTTGCATTTGAATTTCTCAATAATTCTGTGGAACTCCTGGTTCACTGGAAATCTTCCTTTATCTGTAAATGACAGTATGTCACATGAGACCCGTGATAATAAATACCTCAGTGCACCTCTTCAGGACACTTCAGGTCTAACTAACAGAGAGCTGAAACAGACGGAGGAGAGAAACCGGGTAAGAACTAACACATTACTTCTGTTTTAACATTAATAATCCAATTAAAGTGAAAAGGTTTTATTTACAGTTTATTAACAGAAAGCTTTAATTAAATAAAAGCTAAGTGAGTTCTTTTGTAAGTAATAAGACACAGTATGTGATAAAGTTACAGTAAAATACTGAGTGATGGTGTGATAAAGTTACTGATACTGTGGTGGAAATACTATAAGAATTGAGGAAACAAAACTAAGACAAAAACACGTATCTTTTATTAATCTGATTCTTACACACTGAGCAGCACTGACTAGAATAAATGAGTGGAAAAAAACATAATCTCAAGACTTTTATAAACTTAGCTGGTAGAAATTGTATCACCACATTACTAGAATAACGTTCTTTATTTTCCTATAAGTGTATTCCTTTAATATCACAAAATGTTGGCAACAATTACAATTTATCTACTGATTTAATAATTCTAAATTTTTATCTATTTACATTTACATTTCATGTTTTATGAAACAGGTTAGTTCCTGTTTTCAATTCCATGAACAGCTTTAAATCCTTCATCATTCCTTCACCAGCTTCTCTTCTCTCTGTCTATTAAATCCTCTCTTATGTTCTCTTATTTCTATAGAAACGATAACGCAAAAGAGCGAGTGATTTAATATAAAGCTGAAATGAGTAGATGCACTAATGTCAAAGTTATAGAAGATTAATCAATAATAAGAATCCATCATAATTCATAAATATTACATATTTATTTTATTTTATAATATTAGGTTTGTTTGTCCAGTGACACCTAATAATTTTCTGCTTCGTAGGAACTTTGTAGTTGAAATGGCAGCAGGCAAAAGCAAACACTGGGTTCTCCTGGCAGCAGGTTCTACAGATTGGGAAAACTACCGGCATCAGGTGAGAATATTCAAATCATTGGCTAGGTTTTTGTAAATAGGATGATTACAAAAAAAAAAATAAATATTGTAAAGCATTTTGAAATACAAAAATGTAATACATGGTACATTTTGTTACATTCTCTTTTCTTTAAAAAAAAAATCATTTCGTCTTTTTAAGTTCAGTCCAAACAGTGAGGGGAGAAAATTATTTGATTTTGTACGTTTTGTACTTTAGACAGAATAACAACAAAAGAAATCCAGAAAAACTAATTTCAAAAAAGTTATAAATTGATCTGAATTTGAATGAGTGAAATAAATATTTGACCTTTGCAAATCGTGATTTGGTACTTGGTGGCAAAGCCCTTGTTGGCAATCACAGAGGTTGGATGTTTCTTGTAGTTGTCCACAAGGTTTGCACAAGCTTCAGAAGGATTTTAGGCTAACGTTTGGCAATGCAAACCTTCAGCTCCCTCCACAGATTTTCTATAGGATTAAGGTCTGGAGACTGGCTAGGCCACTTTCATGCTGGAATACTCATCCACAACCCATTTTCAATGACGGAAGAAGGTTCTCACCCAAGATTTGATGGTACATGGCCCCGTCCATCATCCCTTTGATGCAGTGAAGTTGTCCTGTCCCCTTAGCAGAAAAACATCCCAAAGCATAATGTTTCCACCTCCATGTTTGATGGTGGGGATGTTGTTCTTGGGGTCACAGGCAGCATTCCTCCTCCTGCAAACATGGCGAGTTGAGTTTATATCAAAGAGCTTGATTTTGGTTTCATCTGACCACAACAGTTTCACCCAGTTCTCCTTTAAATCATTTGGACGTTCAATGGTGAATAAACAGTAGGGATGAGCGAGTACAGCATTATCTGTATCTATATCTGTATCTGTATCTGTATCTGTTAACCATATGAATTATCTGTATCTGTATCTGTACTTGGAGTAGGCGGGGCTTGTATTGAAATGGGTGGGGCTTTAACCGGTATGTTATTTTAAGCATGCAACTGATATGGGTTGATCAGAAATTGTTATATTTATTGCTGATTAGAAAAATATTTACAGGACAGCATCAGGATTGAGCTTCAGATCAATGGTTTTGATCACGATAGCAAACGAACTATATTACAGAACAAGTTTTGCAGCAATGAAAACAAAACAATGCAGTGCAATTATGAAGTAAAATGTAATGAACAACATAACTTTCTTTTTTAACTTTAAATTTTTTTATGATCAGTGTGATTTTTTTTTTGGTTCTTTTTTATTTTTTTATTTCCACACCAGGTGTGTGTGTGTGAGTGTGTGTGTGTAGCTTAATAATTAATTTGTAATATTTATAACACTAGCTTACTACCTTTATGTTTTTATGAAATACAGCAAAAACGTGTCAGACACTCTGTGTCTGGTTACTGGTTAGAGACAGTTGAAGGTTTAAAGAAGAAAAAAAATCTCCGACAGGCAGAGACGCAATGCGAGTCGCATTCTACCGAGCAAGCACCACGTCTGAACGAACCCACGTTTACCAGAACTCTACTGGTTAGTAAATACGTATTATTAACGTTACAACCCGAAGTAAAAAGCTGAAGAAACCTTAAACGTTAACGGAAAAGACCCGCGAACCCGAGTTACTGAGGGAGAGACAGAGAGCTGTTCTGTGTGTGACTGTGAGTGAGCAGAGCGAGACACAGCAACACAATACATCTGTATGTGTGTAGGGGAGGGGCGCTGTGACTAGCCTATCACTGTAGGGGAGGGGCGCTGTGACTAGCCTATCACAGAACGCTGACACAATCAGCTACCCAATGATGATTTTCATTCAATCCGAGTACAGATATTGACTCGTATTACTCGTAATACTCGTACTCGGCAGAAGTGCTTTATCCGTACCGGATACTCATTTCAGCAGAGTATCCGGCTCATCTCTAATAGACAGTCCTGTACTTGTTCTTTCTTGACCAGGGAGACCTTGTGGGCGCTGCAGGATTTCAGTCCTTCAGGTCGTTGTGTGTTTTGTGTGTTACCAATTGTTTTCTTGGGGCCTTTGGTCCCAGCTGCCTTCAGATCATTGACAAGATACTCCTGTGTAGTTCTAAGTTGATTCCTCACCATTTTCATGATAATTGATACTCCATGGGGTGAGATCTTGCATGGAGCCCCAGACTGAGGGATACTAACAGTTATTTTGTGTTTCTTCCATTTGTGAATATTCGCACCAGCTGTGGTCTCCTTCTCACCAAGCTGCTTGGCGATGGTCTTGTAGCCCATTTCAGCCTTGTGTAGGTCTACAAACTTGTCCCTGACATTCTTGGACAGTTCTTTGGCCTTGGCCACAGTGGAAAGTTTGAAATCTGATTGATTGATTGATTGCTTCTGTATTTAATACAATTCAATTCAATTTGAGTTCATTTGTATAGCACTTTTTACAATTGACATTGTCTCAAAGCAGCTTTACAGAACATAAACATAGAACAAAAGGTTATTATAAAGAATAATATAAAGATTAATATAATACAAAATTCAAGATTAATATTATTCATTCATCTTCTACCGCTTATATGAACTACCTCGGGTCACGGGGAGCCTGTGCCTATCTCAGGCATCATTGGGCATCAAGGCAGGATACACCCTGGACGGAGTGCCAACCCATCGCAGGGCACACACACATTCTGTGCTATGGTGGGGCCTGAAACCTGACTGAAACTCTTCAAAGATATTGTTCTCCTGTAAGAAGGAGCTCAGTTGAACAGACACAAGCTTTCCTAGTATTTTAGACATGTGAAAGAAGATGTGAAATAGGTCTGTAATTTGATAGTTCATTAGGATCTAAATTAGGTTTCTTAATGAGGGGCCTAATAACTGCCAACTTGATAGATTTAGGGACGTAACCTAAAGATAGTGAGGAGTTAATAATATGAAGAAGAGGCTCACCAGCGTTATGTAACACTTCTTTCAGTAATTTAGTTGGAACGGGGTCTAGTGAACAAGGAGTTGATGTAGTAATACATTTATCTAACTCTTCCTGTCCTGTACTTGTAAAGCACTGTAGTTGTGAGTGTAGAGCTTTAGGTGAGACTTGGTCACGAGATGCTCTCATATGTTCAACATCAACTATTTTCATGCTAATACTTACAATTTTATTCAAAGTCCTCACTACTGAACTGTGATAGAATAGTGTGTTCAGATATCTGTATTTTTGTTAATCTAGTCACTGTACTAAATAAATTGTTCTGGTTATTTTCTCTGAGTTTTCTCAGGTGCTCAGAGCCCTAGCAGCTTTTAGAGCCTGTCTATAGCTGGACATACTTTCCTTATACACAATTCTAAAAACCTCTAATTTACTTTTTCTCCACTTTCGCTCGAGGTTACGGGTTTCTCTCTTGAGGGTGTGAGTATGACTATTATACCACGGTGCAAGAGTTTTATCTCTAACCTTCTTTAATCTGATGGGACAACAGTGTCTAATGTGCTGGTGAAGATAGCGCCTATGCTGTTAGTCATTTCATCTAGATCGTCTGTGTTTAAGGGTACAGTAAGAAGTCCAGACAGATCAGGCAGGTTATTTGTGAATCTGTCTTTAGTGGTCGGAATAATAGTTCTACCGAGTCGATAACGTGGTGAGACACAGTTAGTCTGTTCTACAGGCAGTGTGTACAGTAATGGTCTGTGATGTCATCACTTTGAGGTATGATATCTATATCAGTGACATCTATTCCATGTGATATTATTAAATCCAGTGTATGATTACGATGATGTGTTGCTCTAGTGATGTTTTGTTTAAGCCCAAACGAGTTTAGTAGGTCCATAAATGTGAGTCCTAAAGCATCGTTTGTATCATCAATGTGAATGTTAAAGTCTCCTACAATTAACGCTTTATCAATATTAACCAATATGTCTGAAAGAAAATCTGCAAAGGGATTTTTTAGTGTGCATGTGCGAGAGTGTAACATTAAGAACAAGCACTTCAAAAGAATTAACTCTATACCGTGTTCTCTGAGTTTTCTGCACGGCCAGTCTGATGAGGCTCATGCTTATAAATATATCCTGTCAGGGTAGACTTATTTAGACTGATGTAATTGTTTGGTTTAATCCCAGTTTCAGTAAGGCAGAGTGCAGTAAGGCTATTTTCTGAGATGATTTATTTTACAATAATAATAAGTGCTTTGGGTGATCTAATGTTCAGAAGCCCAAACTTTAGGAACAGTTTTTGTTTGTTACTTTGTCATTTTTCTGGTTTAATTACGGTAAGATTATTTTGAGAACTTCTCATGCATTTACTTCTCACTACTTGGGGAACAGACACAGTTTCTATAGGATGAGCTATGTGTGCATTTGTATCAATGTGATGATGAGGTGAAGGATGGCTATTGTAATTTAGACTTAAATTGTAGTTTACCAGTCAGAAGGTGTGCAGCACCTTGGAGATGTGGTCCGAGAGGATTTCTGCTCCAACTCTGCTGGGGTGCAGGCCATCAGCATGGAATAGCCTAGGATGCTCCCTGACAACATTACAGTTATCAATAAAGAGTAAATTATGAGCGACCGACTGGCTCAGGCTGGTGTCTTTCTTGCTGGCATGAAGAACCACAGTTTCGCTGTGCTTGCTCAGGATCCCAAGTACCTGTGCAGCGACATCAAAACACGAGCACCAGGTAAACAGCAAGTGCGTACCTTACCTTTAGCCGCAGTAGCACAGACGTGGCAGACAATGGAGTCTCTGATGATCACAGCATTGCGTTCTGTCTTGCGAAAGGGGGCGAAGCGGTTCCAGGTGGGGACCTCAAAGACCAGTATCGGTGGAGGGGGAGAGGTCCTCGACCGGGGCCTGGCTTGCGTCTTCCACAGTTCCACCAAGTGCAGCTTGAATATGTCCTCATCTGCACCGTATCAAAATACTCAGCCAAGCAAACACCCTGGCACGAAGACTGGCACGAAAATTTGCGGCAAACAATTCAATCAGAGGAAGTGACGTATCGAGTGTATTGACGTGTCGAGAATGGGGTGGATAGCGTGCGGTGGATAGCGGTGGATCAATACAGGTAACGAGCTGAGATCAGGTTACCTGTAGAAAAGACACCTGGGAGCCAGAAATCTTGCTTATTGATACGGGGTCAAATACTTATTTCACTCATTAAAATGTAAATCAATTTATAACTATTTTGAAAAGCGTTTTTCTATTTTTTTTTGTTGTTATTTAGCCTCTTACTGTTAAAATAAACCTACCATTAAAATTATAGACTTATAATTGTTTCTGATATTGTTTCTTTGTCAGGAACTAAATTTACTGTTTCTGTTGCAGGCCATTGTGTGTCACGCTTACCAAGTCATGCACCAGAATGGGATTCCAGATGAACAGATTGTGGTGATGATGTATGATGACATCGCTAATCATAAAGAGTGAGTTTTACAGATTAGAAGTAGAAGTAAAAAATGTTCCATCTGATTCTGTTGGATCAACAACAAGATTGGCAAAGCATGTCCTTATTTATGTGTGGTCCTCAGAACTTCTTAAAAAGTTCTTGTGTTTGTTCCCCAAAAAGTAAACCAACATTTAGAAATCAGGTGGGAAAAAATAAGTACACCCTTGTTCAATTCAATTCAATTCAATTCAATTCAATTCAATTCAATTCAATTCAATTCAATGTATTTGTTTAATGCTTTTAACAATTCACATCGTCTCAATGCAGCTTTACATAAGTATAGAAACAGAATAAATATTTTGAAGTTTAAAATTAAGGTACTATTTAACTCTAACATTTATCCCTAATGGACAAGTCTGAGGTGAGGGTGGTGAGGAAAATCTCCCTAAGATGATATGAGGAAGAAACCTTGAGAGGAACCAGACTCAGAAATGATCATCATCCTCATTTGGGTGACACTGGACAGAAAAATAATGTCAGTGTAAATAATGTAAATGTAAATAATGTCATTTCTACAACACTTTATAGTTGACTGAACTAATGGGTCAGCACAATTCCTGAGTTCACCACAGACTTACTGTAATTCCTTCCTTCTGAAGTCTTCATATGATTGCGGATGAAGACCCGACCATAAAGCTGACTAATCCAACAGTGGTTCTAAGAAGGCATGAGAGTCTCCAGAAGGCCCTGTCCACAGCAATACTATGAGACAATTCTATTATTGTTATTTACAGTATCCTGCTACCACAATCATTAAAAGAATAATTAGCACCCAGGATTTCCTATTGAAACGCACAAGATTAGTTAAGAAGTCTGACTGTCTCTATATAGCAGAACTTTATAAGGTTCTACACAATTTGAAATTCACCAATTCACAGTGAGAAGAATTGTTTCTAAATGCAGACCCTTCAAGGTAGCTGACAATCTTCCAAAAGTCTAGACCTTAACCCTATTAAAATGCTGTAGCACTTAAGAGCAACTGAACTGAACCAAAGTGATGTTGTAAAAAAGACTGAGAGACAATTTATTCAAACCAATGTGAGAGTCTGAAAAACTTCTACAGAAAACATCCACTTCATGTCATTGTTAATAAATGGAGCTCTACATGTTACTGAATTATAGGGTGCACTTATTTTTTCTTCACCTGGTTTCTGAAGCTTGTTTCACTTTTCAGAAATAAATGGAAATGGTCACCTGAGGTTAGTTGTTTGTTGTTAGAAGTTGGTGAGAATCACACTATTTGTGTTTTGACTCTCTCCGTAATCCTGGGAATGAGGTTGGAAAACTCACACCAGTTGGGACAGACACACATTTACACATTCACCCCAGTGGCAATTTAACTAAGCCAGTCCATCAACTGGCATGACTTTACTGTGCAAGAAGTCTGGAGAACCTAAAGGAAAGTCCACATAGTCAGTACCTTATGGAGGTGTATGTGGGGCTGTGAGTGTCAGAGCTACTCACTGTATCACTGTGTCACCAGTTATATAATGATATGATGAATAAATATTCATAATAAAGTGTGATATTTTTCTGCAGTAACCCTGATAAGGGTAAAATCATTAATGTACCAAAAGGACCTAATGTTTACCCTGGGGTTCCAAAGGACTACACTGGAGCGGTAATGTATTCTATACACACAAACATTAAATACTCACATTATACTTTATTGTTTTTCCTTTTTTGTGATTTGGAATCTACCTTTTTAAATGGTCCATTATCAGGATGTTACAGCTGACAACTTTCTTGCTGTACTGCGTGGAGATTCATCTGCTGTCAAGAAAACAGGAGCAAAAAAAGTCATACAAAGGTATTTATGTCCATTAGGTCAATTTTACTTTTTATATTGTTCAGGTTCTTTCAGCCATTGTTTTATTGAAAAAAACATATAAAGAAATATGATCTTAACAATATGTCAAATGTTAAAATAATTTTTTGTTCACATTTATAAAAAAACTTCTCACCATCTTCAGACTAGTTTATAAACTCTCCTGCTGCAGTAAGTGTTTGAGTAAGTTTCGACCAGCTTTGTGAAATACTGAAGAATGTTTTTGACAGCGATTTCTAATCGCTGTTTTTTAGCCATGCCTCCTACACAGTCCTCAGTTATTCAGAGCTCTTGAAATGGTTGTGAGGTTCATTTTCAGTCCATTTTTAGCCACTATACTGTGTAACTCCTTCAGAGTGACTGGTGGCCTCACTGTGGATTTGCTCGCCAGTCAGTGTGGTGTTTGTATGGTGGGTTTTGTGTCCTCACCTGCACTCAAAGGCAGACACACAAGTGACATGGTGTTATAGGGCAAGTACTGGTGGCCTCACTGAGGGCCTTAAGTGCCTTAACTAAGTAGGGCTTGGGTAGTATGGTGCAGCTTCTACATCCAATATTGATCCAATATTGAGTGTATACAGTATGATGTGTGTGAAAATACACTGACTTTTATTATTTTGATTATGTTCTCTTTCAGTGGTAAAAATGATACTGTGTTCATCTACTTATCCGACCATGGAGGTCATGGTGTCTTTCACTTTCCAAATTCCACAGTAAGTTTAGTACATGATCTCTTTCTCTACTGTATTTAGAGTTGAGTGCTTGTGATGAGGATTAAGCTGCATTCTGGATCAGATAAAGAAGCTGTATGTGTCAGGGATCAGCGCGGTCTTTTGGACATGTGTGATTGTTGTTTGTTTTTGTCACGTGGCTGCCCCACCATTGTCTGCTCCTCCCTGTCTCCACACCTGTTCCCCATTGTGTGATTGACCTGTCTTGTGTTTAAATGTGAACCGCGTTGCCGATGGATTCATTAGTTACATTTAGTCCCCGTGTAGTTGGATATTTCTGTTTGTCCTTATGTATTAAACCCCTATCATTTGAAGCTATCCTGTGTACGGGTCTGTCTCCTTCCTCCCGGGGTGTGACAGAATGAATCCGTCTAAGAACTACGACCCAGCAGGATAGCTTCCAGCTCGGACCGGCTTTTTTTTCCTTCTCCCCCTGGACTGTTCCGTCATTCCTTCTGGCCCTTTTTCCGGTGACATCGCTCCGCGTTTCTCCGGTGAGGGACGCCGCTCCATTTCTGGTTCCTCCGAGGAGGACGTCGCTTCACCACATTCGCGGAGGATGTCACCCTCCTAGTTGGGCCCCTTTTTATTTTTTTGGTGCCCTGCGGCATCGCCCCGCATTTTCCCGGTGAAGGATGCCGCTCCATTTCCGGTTTCTCCGAGGAGGACGTCGCTTCACTTCTTCTGCGGGGGGTGCTGCAGGCCCGAGGCGGAGGATCTTTCCCGCCCTCCCTGCCTTTTCCTCAGTTCGTCGAGGCGAGGGTTTGGCCGTGGTGTGTCGGGGGATGCTGCTTGGCCCTATAGCTCGGCGGTGGACGTCACTCGGCTCTTCAGCTCAGATGCGGACGTCGCCTCGGCCGTTCAGCTCGGCTGTGGATGTCGCTCAGCCCTCTCTGGCTGCGCCACCGTGTGCCCTGCTCCCCCCACCTGCCTCGCCGTGTGCCTTGGCTCCCCTCGCCTACCTCGCCATGGTCCTTGCTCCCCCCACTTGCCTCGCCGTCGTCCTTGCTCCCCTCACCTGCCAATCGCCGTGTGCCTCCCCCCCCCCGGACCTTGTCGGGTTTTGGCGCTTCGGGAGCCGCGCCCTAAGGGGGGGGGTTCTGTCAGGGATCAGCGCGGACTTTTGGACACGTGCGATTGTTGTTTGTTTTTGTCACGTGGCTGCCCCGCCATCGTCTGCTCCTCCCTGTCTCCACACCTGTTCCCCATTGTATGATTGACCTGTCTTGTGTTTAAATGTGAGCCGTGTTGCCGATGGCAGTGCGGATTCATTAGTTACGGTTTACGTTTAGTCCCCGTGTAGTTGGATATTTCTGTTTGTCCTTATGTATTAAACCCCTATCATTTGAAGCTATCCTGTGTACGGGTCTGTCTCCTTCCTCCTTCCTTCCGGGGTGTGACAGAATGTAGCCTCTAGTAGCCTCTGTGTGTAGAAATGACTTGATTCTCCTGAGGAGGGTATTAATGTGGAGGAGGAGGATGGGGTTTGGCAGTCTAAGGTCTAGGAAGATCAGAAGTTTAAATGTTATTTTGGTTTAAAGGTGGTGATCTAGATGCAAATTAAAAATATCATCTGTATTTATGATCAACATTTTGGTATGAAGACCATTTGCTTGATTTTAATTATCTAATGGGAAGAATATTGAGGTACGTCACCAAATCTGCTCACGGCTCTCAGTTAGATAAACATCTGAGCACTGACTTAACTTTACCTCCTAATTATATAAAGAATGAATAAACTGGACACAAGAAGTCTCTAGATACTAATACTACAGTATATAATACTGAGATCAGGATTAGTAACAATCAGATGTTTTCTGTTACAGCTTTACGCACATGACCTCATTAACACAGTGACAGCAATGTCAAAGGCAGGCAAATTTTCACAGGTAAGTATTTTAAAACTCATTTTAATACATCTTTAAATGTATTTTTGTTTCTTCTATTTTATAATTTTTTTCCTACTAAAATATGTCACAGATTACACCACAGTGCTATAGAATTCTGGATATATTAATGTGCTTGTTCTAATACCCTGTTGTGTCACAAAATGAGAGGTGAGACAGATGCAGATACAGTTATATTAATTTTAATTATTAACTAACAGTCAAACAGAAAGATACAAAAGAAAGGCCAAGATCAAAGTCGGTAAACAGGTGAGGGTCAGGTGAGGGTCAGGTGAAGGTCAGGTGAGGGTCAGGTGAAGGTCTTGTGAAGGTCAGGTGAGGGTCAGGTGAGGGTCAGGTGAGGGTCAGGTGAAGGTCAGGTGAGCTATAACAGCTGACTTACAAAATAAAAAATCAGAATAATAAATACAGTAATATAAGACTTGGTAATTATCTGGGGTGGAATGTAAGAACTGTTTATTCTGTAATGTTAATGTCAGCAAAGTGAAGTAAAGTGGTCAGGTACATATGAATGTGAGTTTCCTTAATGTTTAACTTCATGAACAGTCTCATGTTTGTGAGCTCACAATCAGAATTTGTTTAAATCCTGGTCAATGTTTGTAGATGGTGATTTATATAGAAGCGTGTCATTCTGGATCAATGCTGGATCAGCTGAAGGACAGCAACGGTTAGTACAATTTATTTAATTAATTAAATAATAGAAATTTTTATTATTCTAAAAAGTCCTTTATCTCTTCTTTCAGTGTATGCAGTTTCTTCATGCAGGCCTGATGAATCTGGCTATGCTCATTTTTATGACCAAAGATTAAATGCTTGGATTTCTGGGGTCTTCGGTGCTAACTGGCTACAACACACTGAGATAGTTAGTGTTACATGTGATGAATATAAATATGGAAATATTTGGAAATGTTTATTATTTTTCTTTTGTTATTTTAATTATTTCTTCTTTCATCATTCTAAAGGTGAAACTTAGCACGACTTCATTTGGTGATCAGTTTTCCTTCATAAAGAAAAATGTCATCGCGATTGTGCAGCGTTTTGGAGAGTCTCAGACGCCGTGCAACTACGGTGACATGGTATGTTAAATAAAAAAACTATTCAACATTTAAACCCTTACGGTATTTTATTTTATTTGGTGAAATGTTAATGTCTATTTTATTCTTTCTCAACATTATTTAGAACATATCTAAAGTAATGTTGAGTGAAGTCATTTGTAAATCACCCGCCCCTGTCACAAGAGCCAGATCAGTCCCTCCTACTGACTTCACAGTGTCTGAGGTGATAGACACTATAGATATTCCACTGCAAATAAAAAAAAACATGATCACAAATGAAAAGGACCCTGAAAAAAAAAAGATCCTGGAAAGACAATATGATGATCTTGTACGAGTGAGTAAACCACTTCCACTTCTACTGAACTGCAGTTTATTTAAAGTTCTTCATTCTGAGTAGAAAATAAAGGAAATATGAACCTAATAAACTGTGTGATGTTACAGTGAAATATTCAGTTCAGTTTTATTTGTATAGAACTGTTAACATTGTAGATTGTAATAAAGCAGATTTACAGAAATCTAGAAATATTGATGAATTTAGTGATGAAGTAACACCATGTCCCTAAAGTGTTTAATTCCTATAACACAACAGAAACTTTACAATGATTACATTTTCTTTATTTAATAAATGACACCATACTGTCAGTTTAAGGTAAAATTTAATGTCTATTAGTGAGTTAGTTCTTGTTGTCACATGAAGAAGTGTAAACTCTTTAAAGAAGCGTAAGGAAACTTTTCCAGCAACTTTTACACAATTTTTAAATCAAACTCTGCAATTCAAATAGTAAGCCCCGCCCACACCTGCTACAGACAGGTGACATTTGTTATGTGGATGAGCTCGGTCAGGTATCCAGATAAAAGTGTGTGTGTGTGTGTGTGTGTGTGTGTGTGTGTGTGTGTGTGTCTGTGTGTGTGTGTATGTGTGTGTGTGTATGTGTGTGTGTATGTGTGTGTGTGTGTGTGTATGTGTGTGAGATCCTCACCACTCGATCCCCTCGGCTCTGTTCTCCATTCACAAACCGGTGCTCGACCACACCTATCTTTCAAGAATTCAAGAAAACATCAAATATTAATGACATAATGACATTTAGCCCTGGGGTTTAAATAGAAAAGATGCAGCATCACCTGGTCACTGCAGGTTAATGAGGAACTTGTGACATTACAATAGTGTTAAAAATGTTTACTTTTTAATGATGAATTACACATTAACACAAATGAAACAGGGTTAGGGTTCTGTATTAGATATTAGATTTATAGATTGGATATTAATGCTGTACTAATATTGTGTATGATGATCACATTTGTAGAAGAGGAAGACTATGGATGAAGCACTGCAGAAGATTGCAGAGCAACTAAAAGCCCCACAAACTCTGAGGGAAAAACGTGAGGTGACTCGTACGTACGAGCTCAAAGTCGTGGCTGAACATTTTAAGAACAATCTCTTCAACTGGGAAAAGGAGCCGGTGAGTTAACATGATTTATTTCATTAACAAACACGACCTGGAGTCAAGATTAAACAATTCTCTCTCTCTCTCTCTCTCTCTCTCTCTCTCTCTCTCTCTCTCTCTCTCTGTCTCTCTGTCTCTTAGCATGTTGTCACTCATCTACATCTCCAGGTTCTGGTGAATCTGTGTGAGTCTGGGCTGAAGGTTGAGAGGTATGTGATGGCTTTATCAGTATTTACTCTAAACTGGAATTTATTCATATTTTTATTTGTTTTTCTAATTTCTGTCTTTGATTCAATCAGCATCAACGAAGCCATTACTCGTGTGAGCAAGGAGATTTCTTTCTAAAGAAAACACACAAGACTTCAGTCATCTGATTTCATTCTCTTTTTTCTTTCTATATCATACTGATGTCTTTCAGATTTTTAAATCTTTTTAGAACTTTTTGATTCTGGGGAACAAAGAATCATCCTGGTGTATTTGTAATGGGAAATCATCAGTCAGTTTTAAATAATTATTAAAAATTAACAATTTATGAAATTTATTTGTTAAATTTGTTGCATATTTAGCAACAACACAGTTAAAGTACAGTACAGAATCATGTGGCACATTTTACCATCTAGAATTTAAGTCTAACAATTTTCCATCACTATATTAATCTTAGGGTTTCTGACTATGCAGATTTGTAGGTTAGTAAAGTTTCATCATGTGTAATAGTACTGACAGTGAGAGCTCAGTTTAATCTTCATTTGATTTGTTTATTAAAATGATTCTACAGCAGTGTGCTGCAGTACCACTCATGACCACTGGGGGATTTCCCTTGTTTTTCTTCTTTATTTGCTTGTGTTGATTTTAATTGTACCCAAATCTATATGATTGTGATGATTTACATATTATAACTGTGTGACATGTAAATGTGTTGTTCTGAGAATATGATCACTAAGAAGACGTCCTACTATATGTTTGATCTATCATAAAATGGACTGGTTCTTAAAGATGTTTGTACTTAGGCTGTGTGTTTTTAATGATATGTCAGATCATTCATTCATTCATTCATCTTCTACCGCTTATCCGAACTACCTCGGGTCACGGGGAGCCTGTGCCTATCTCAGGCGTCATTGGGCATCAAGGCAGGATACACCCTGGATGGAGTGCACACACACACTCTCATTCACTCACGCAATCACGCAATCACACACTAGGGACAATTTTCCAGAGATGCCAATCAACCTACCATGCATGTCTTTGGACCGGGGGAGGAAACCGGAGTACCCGGAGGAAACCCCCGAGGCACGGGGAGAACATGCAAACTCCACACACACAAGGTGGAGGCGGGAATCGAACCCCGACCCTGGAGGTGTGAGGCGAACGTGCTAACCACTAAGCCACCGTGACCCCTTCATGGCACGATCAGATGTCAGATCAGTTCTGGCTAAAATCAGACCAGATACCAAACATACTCTGGAGACATAAAAACCATTGATGATCAGACTATCACTGCGTGTCACCTCTTTGTGTTTATTCCACCATTTGGTTTGACTTAATAAATATCCTATACTTCTACAACCCGGCTGTTGGCTGGTTTCCTGGTTTCTGACTTCTCAAAGATTTACAACACCAACAGAGGTCACAATCTCCTGAGTTCAAACATACTCTAAACGACTTATACTAGCATAAGGACATTTTTATTAATATTACAACGTACTTGTGTAGATTGCTGTGAAAAAAAGTTTACAGTAAAATAAATCTCCACACTTATCTTGAGTCATGATCTATTCAAGACATTATATCTTTACAATACAGACAATACTAGACTTCACTTTGGTGCTCATGTCTGATGTGTAATTATTCCATGGATTCTTCACAGTATTGCGGTTTCTACGCTCTAACACCTTTAGTATATTTTGATATATTTTGTACACCCTTGCATTACATCTGGCTATCGATTTTATCACATACTTGCAAAGTTCACATTGATACACAAGATTCTCGGTGGTCATCGACCGATTTTTAAAATCATGCTGTTTTATCCTACTCAAATGGAGCCATGGATCTAAGGCTCTGTTCAACTTTGTATTCCACGTCTATGGCCTACCCAATAACATCGTCTCATACAGAGGATTCCAATTCATTTTGTTAGACAACAGGTCCTCGCAGACCCGCTGTCAGGCGTAACTGGGTTTCCAAAGAAAAATAACTAAAAAAAAATAATGGCAATACTCGCAAAGATGTAAAAGTGCTGTTTATTTTACAGTGCCCAAGAGGTGAATACCAACCAAACACTATGTACAAAAATAACCAAGGAAACAACCGAAAAAACCAAAAGGAAAGAAAACATTAATATATATATATATATATATATTATATAAAGTCCACTACTTTCAGACAAAAGAAATTGCTCACGGCACCACACTTGCACGCTCGCTAGCCAGGTAAACTCCCCGATCTTTCTCTGGGGCGCCTTCTTATAGGCCAAGCCCCGCCCCTTTTTAGACCATCATTGACACTGGAGGTAAGTAAACAGGTAAGTATGTACATTTACACAACACAACTAATATATATATATATATATATAATTGACATATATCAACGAAATATTTCTAGAAACCAAAACCAAAAGGTGATCAAAATAACAAACAAAAAAGATAAACAAAAATAATAAATACAGAACAATAATATCAAACTTAATTATTCCCCCTGTATCAGACAGTATAATGGATCACATCTCCAGGGCGCTGCACACCTTCTGACTGGTAAACTACGCTTTAAATCCAAAATTCAATAGCCATCCTTCACCTCAACACATTGACACAAATGCACACATACTGTAGCTCATCCGATAGAAACTGTGTCTGTAATCAGACCAGAAAAATGCCAAAGAAACATACAAAAACAGTTCCTAAAGTTTGGGCTCCTGAACATTAGATCACTTGGTTCCAAAGCTCTTATTGTAAATGAAATAATTTCAGAAAATAGCCTTACCGCACTCTGCCTTACCAAAACTTGGATTAAGCCAAATGACTACATCGGTCTAAATGAGTCTACACCGTCAGGATATATCTAAGTTGCATGAGCCTTGTCAGACTGGTCGTGGAGGTGGTGTTGCCACTATCTTCAGTGATTCCCTTACTGTTACCCAGAGAACACAGTATAGATTTAATTCTTTTGAAGTGCTCGTCCTTTGTTACACTATCGCACATGAAAAAATCCCTGATGTCTCTTGCTCTAGCGACCGTGTACAGACCCCCAGGGCCCTACACTGATTTTCTTAGAGAATTCGCAGATTTTCTTTCAGACCTATTGGTTAACTTTGATAAATCGTTAATTGTAGGAGACTTTAACATTTATGTTGACGACACAAACGATGCTTTAGGACTCACATTTATGGACTTACTAAACTCATTTGGGGTTAAACAAAACATCACTAGAGTAACTCACCGTCGTAATCATACACTAGATTTAATAATATCACACAAAATAGGCGTCAATGACATAGATATCATACCTCAAAGTGATGACATCACAGACCATTACCTCATAACGTACACACTACCTGTAGAACAGACTAACTGTGTCTCACCACGTTATCAACTCGGTAGAACTATTATTCTGACCACTAAAGACAGATTCACAAATAACCTGCCTGATCTGTCTGGACTTCTTACTGTACCCTTAAACACAAACCATCTAGATGTAATAACTAACAGCATAGGTGCTATATTCACTAGCACATTAGACACTGTTGCCCCAATCCAATTACAGAAGGTTAGAGATAAAACTCTTGCACCGTGGTATAATAGTCATACTCACACCCTCAAGACAGAAACCCGTAACCTCGAGCGAAAGTGGAGAAAAACTAAATAAGAGGTTTTCAGAATCGCGTATAAGGAAAGTATGTCCAACTATAGACAGGCTCTAAAAACGGCCAGGGCTGAGCACCTGAGAAAACTCATAAGAAATAACCAGAACAATCCTAGGTTTTTATTTAACACAGTGGCTAGATTAACAAAAAAACAGAAATCTGAACAAACTATTCCATCACAGTTCAGTAGTGAGGACTTTGAGTTTCTTCACTGACAAAATCAAAAGTATCAGGAAAAAAATAGGTGACGCTCAACATATGAAAGCAACTAGTGACCCAGCCTCACCTAAGGCTCTAGGCACACAATTACAGTGCTTTACAGGCACAGGACAGGAAGAGTTAGATAAACTTATTACAACAGCTAAATCAACAACTTGTTCACTAGACCCCATTCCAACTAAATTACTGAAAGAAGTGTTACATAAAGCTGGTGAGCCTCTTCTTTATATTATTAACTCCTCGTTATCTTTAGGTTACGTCTTTAAATCCTTCAAGTTGGCAGTTATTACGCCACTCATCAAAAAACCTAATTTAGATCCAAATGACCTATCAAATTACAGACCTGTTTCACATTTTCCACTTATGTCTAAAATACTTGAAAAGGTTGTCTTTGTTCAACTGAGCTCCTTCTTACAGAAGAACAATATCCTGGAAGAGTTTCAATCAGGTTTCAGGCCCCATCATAGCACAGAAACTGCACTTGTGAAAGTCACAAATGACAGTGAGGGCTTTTAATGGAAGTGGTACGTACTCGTACTCTGGATATTGATGGACTAAGTCGTAAAGGCTGTTGAGGGAAACAGGTCGACAAACAGTGAGGATGCCACCTCTTCACCTCAATGGTTTCCCATTGTGCAAATCGTCCAAAAGCAAGGACGAAGGAAGGGTAGCCGACTGCTGTGAGATAAACGGGAGTCTGGAGCTTGAATGACTGCAGAGAAAATCATGTTAGTACATACGAGACCAGACAATGAGTGAGTGACTGAGAGTGGCTTATATACAGTAGGGTGTGTGTTGATTGGTGAATGCGGAATAGGTGGTGCTGATTAGTACTCAGGTGGATGTGAATGCTGGTGAGTGAGGGAAGGACCTGGTTACTCCATGACATGTGGCTGTTTAACCTGAAATTATATTTCAGACACTGAACTTTGAATCAGATTAAAAATGTTTGTTAAAGTTCTTTATTTTAAATGATTTTTAGAGTATTTTTAATGTATTAAGAAATTCCACAAATATCAAAGTGTGACCATTTTTTATGTGTTTCTATTTAAAAACATTAACACAAAATATGTTCATTGTGTAGGGCACTCTAGGGAGGTGGCCACGAAACAACAGCACTAAGTCAGGAAGTCAGATGAAAACAATGCTAGTAGCGCAGTTTATTCAGTGTAGGGGCAATGGGGGGTGGGAGTGTGAGTGAATGGTGATCCGACTGCCTCGGGCTGGTGTCGTTTATGCCGGCATGAAGAACCACAGCTCCGGTGTGCTTGCTCAGGATCCCAGGTACCTGTGCAGCGACATCAAGAACACGAGCACTAGGTAAACAGCGAATGTGTACCTTACCTTTAGCTGCAGTAGCACGGATGTGGCAGACGATGGAGTCTCCGATGGTCACAGCGTCGCATTCCGTCTTTTATTAATCCAGTCTTCTATTAACTGGGATTCTGTTCTGTTAAAAAAATCCACATCTAAATGCACAGATAATTTTAATAGACATCTATTCACCTAAATATTGGTGTAGTCATTATTTTAGACTTTTAATCTGCTCTGATTAATAAACAGCTCTTGTTCTTCATCAGACTGATGATGATGATGTTTTGAACTATGCAGCTGTGAGTTTTGCTTCATCCTCCAGAACATCCAGAGCCAATAGCCATGAAGACGTTTATGCTCAAGTTAAAATAAAATAGAGAAATGACATTTTATTACTTTTGAGTTATTTCTACTGTAAACCAGTGCTCTCAGCATTTTTTCTTGAAATTCTTAACATTATTTCTAGAATGTAAAAACATATACATTTTTGTTTGATTTTGAAGGTAAAAATATCAAGAAAAGGCTCTTGGTACATAATTTGCTTAAGTTTTTGTGGACCACTTGAATTTTGGTATTTTCCACTTTTCCAGAAATTTTAAGAGCCTGTAAGTCATTCATTCAAGTCAAGATTCACCAACAAATTCCACAAATTCTCAAATTGCTCGTATCTCAAAGCAATTTTCCCATTTAAATTAATTGAAATCCCAATAATCCGTTCCAGCTCGCAAAATTCCACTCCAGTTGTTTTGTTTGTGTTTTGAATATGAAAAATGTTCAGTACTGTATTTATAAATGACAAATATTGTATAAAAACTTACAGTAATAAAAGAGAATGTTAAAAAAATAAACTGGTTTTATTTTACGGAAATGCGAACGGAGGTTGAGGGAGGAGTAAACAGGCATTAGGAGGAATTACACTTTCACTTTCGTTCACTTACTCGCTACTGTACACTCTTAATGCTACTTTACACTTAAATGGAACTTAACTAAACTTCACTAAAATTAACGAACTTAACTGAAATTCTCTTAACTTAATTGCTACAATTTCTGTTTTCTATACATTTAATTTTTCTTCACTTGTTTTTGCCTTTTTTGTCACTCTTTCCTCACTAACATCTGCCAGTCGTTTTAATAAAAACCTGTCCGGTCGGTATATCGGATGCAGTGTAGTCGCACAAGTTCACATTTTTTAACGGATCCAACGCTCAAAACAGATCCGAAAATTTCGGATCCTCAGATGGTCGGCACCTCACAGCACCTTTGCGCTCTCCATAGGAAATGAATGACTTCCGTTTTATAGGCCGTCGTTTGTCATGTGCAGTGGAATGGCGGCTTTAAAAAAAAGTGAGAACTTTTGGAAGTGAAAGTGAGACGCAGGAAGCTGAGGCGGGGGAAACAGAGCACACGTGGTTGTTGGGGATCTTTGTTTCGGCGGCAGCAGCGGCTCGGATGCTCATATCTCAAAAATTTGCTCGTATCGCAAGTCAAAAAAATTGGTCGAATCACAGCTCGTATCTCAAAAAATTTGTATGTCAAAGCACTCGTATCTCGAGGCATCACTGTATATTTCCTATTGAAGAAAATTAGAAACACGTTCATTGGAACAGATGTCTCTAAAGGGCCTCACTGATTATATTCAAAAATGTATATGAATGAAATGTGTATAAGCACTAAACACTTAAGCAGTTTTGAAACAAGCAGGTTTAAGCAGGTTTGTTGTTTCCATTAACTTTCACATGTATTGTCTAGTGTGAGTTGTTCTCAATGAATGTTTTTATTTTAACAACTAAACACTTCCTCAGTTTTGAAACAGTTTAAGCAGGTGTGATGTTTCCATTAACTTTCACATGTATTGTCTAGTATGAGATGTTCTTAAACCAAACACCAGCATGAGGACAGCATGTGGTTTATGCCACATAAAAGGTGTTAAAATGCAGCAGCAGTTTGTGTGCAAGTTTTGCATAAATAAGAATGTAACCATTATCTTTAGTAGAAATGGTTAACATTATGTTGTCTCCAGTGTCCCAGGATAATAATAGAAATTTCAGGTTATAATAGTGAAAAGGATTTATTCAGTGACCAAACCATGAGATGATAGATTACCCACTCACACCATACTTTGACATCTTCCTCTAGAAACAGTGAAAGGTGAAAGTATAGAAATGTCTAGAATGTCTTTGAATGATGTAGATTCCACTTAATTGGATCATGGTGCGTGAAGTTTCAGTGGAAGAACTCAAGCGTCCATGGAGCTTTGTCCACAGGGTGATGTGAGGAGACTAGTGTATTAGTGCAGTGATTTTCATGATTTTTTGCTAATCTTCTAATTTTCAGCCTGCTTCTGCTGGCTAGACCTAGTGGTGAATTGAGAAACAGGCTTGTATGTAAGCCTCCCCTTCCCAGTACATAATATCTTCACCAAGATGCCGCCAAACCTCTCTGATTCCACACATTGTAACTGGGTGCATTAGCATACAGAATGGAACCAGGAGGAAAAATGAAACTGATGAAATTCAATCATATGCTAATAGAAAAGACATTTTTAAAGATAAATTATATATTAAAAAATAATAAAAAAAAGTATTTGTTCAGTTGTCCCAAGCCTGCCTCCCATCTCCTCATTCCTACCCGAGCCTTGGGAAACATAACAATCCTGCACTCAACACAGTAAGCAAACTCAATCTTGACCATGTGAAATATTTTACACTTAGTCTTTGTGATTGTTTTTCCATAAATTCTTCTGGAGCAGGTGGAATGGGAATTACACACCTGTTCACACCTCTAGTGGAGATCTCATCACTCTTTTTGTGTTTTTCACATTTTTTTGTATTCATTGCTCTAAGGTCAGTTAGAAAATTTTTTTTATTAATACATAAACTAAGTGAATAACTGCTGAGTTCAGCTTTGCAGGTCATCTCGGACTTTCCAGTGCACTGTGATTATCTGGATAGAGTTCTATGATCACTGGAGTCAGAGAAAACAGCCACATGGAAAGATTTGTCAGTTTATTAAAATATTTGCTTGTATGAGATCATGTCATATCTGGGTATTAACTCCACCATCAGTTATCATTACAGCCACTGGACCAATCAAATCAGACCACAGCTTCAAATCATCCAATCAGGGGTTGACTCTAAACTTGGTTTTCTACTGAACTGTCTGAGTTCCTAACATCACTATCACTTTGTTTGAACAAGAATGATGATCACACTCTTTGTTGCTCTTTGCCTCTTAACATCAGGTGAGTTACATTTTATATTTTTATATTAAAGAATCTTATAAAATTCTAAAAAATAAAATTCATGACACATTTGACTTTATTACTAAAAACCATTAAACAATGTGTTTTTTCCAGTGAAACCTTCTAACATCAAGGAGATTCAAGTTAAAAAAATAAAGATTGGAGAAAATGTTACTATAAAATGTGGCGTGTCCAGTGACAACGCTAAACTTGTTTGGTTCAAACAGAGTTTTGGAAAGCTTCCTCAGTTGGTAGGGAGAGCAGTGGAGAAAGATTTCAGACTTGGTTCAGAATTTAATGATGGACGCTTCAGTGATAGTGATGTAAAATTGTTTAATCTCAACATTAAATATGTGAAAGAAGAGGATACAGGAACATACTTCTGTGTAGAAATGCTGGGCAGTTCACCAGACTTTACATCTGGAACCCTTTTGGTTGTTGAAGGTAAACAGTTTTACTCTGATAACCTGCTAATTCCAGATCAACACTTTAACCAGAATTATGTCTACATATGCATTAAATGTTGAATATTTCACTTTATTTATATTTAGTATCATTTCTGTTTATTTGCTGCGTTTATGATTTATCTGTATAGACAAAGAGAAGACACACCGTAATACAACAACACCCAGCCGCAATAAAACAAGTAATAATTTGGTTTCCTTTCACTGTCTATAACAGAATGTACCATAACGACAACCTCTCACTGTTCATAAATCATACAATATTTATACAAGTTGTAGATTTATACATTGTGTGTATTTTCATCATTCCAGGCGAACACAACTGGATTATTTCCTTAACAGCCTCCAATATATTCTCTGTTATCGTAATCTCACTTCTGGTTGGAGTTTTATATAAAAATCACAGAAAAGGTTTGTTTATTTTTATTTGTTGTTATTTATAGAGTTATTGTATAAAGTTGTTGTATGATGTGAATTTCATCTTTACTTGTGTGTCTTATTGTTCAGATGCTTCATCAAGCAACCATCAAATTCCCACCAATCAGGTAATCCAGTCTTCTATTAACTGGGATTCTGTTCTGTTAAATAAATCCACATCTGAATGCACAGAGAATTTTAATAGACATCTATTCACCTAAATATCAGTGTAGTCATTATTTTAGTCTTATAATCCACTCTGATTAATAAACGGCTCTTGTTCTTCATCAGACTGCTGCTGCTGATCATGTCTTGAACTATGCAGCTGTGAGTTTTGCTTCATCCTCCAGAACATCCAGAGCCAAGAGCCATGAAGACGTTTACGCTCATGTTAAAATAAAATAGAGAAATTGTATTTTTTACTTTTGTGTTTTTTCTACTGAAGCCTTCTTCAGTTTTTCTCAGCATTTTTTCTTGAAATAGTGCAGATGATTTCTAAAATGTAAAAAACTAATATTATTCTTTGATTTTGAAGGTTAAATTGTCAAGAAAAGCTTCTTGGTGGACAATTTGTTTAAACTTTTTTCTGTTTTAACTAAATCATTAACTTTTTCAGAAATATTAAGAGCCGGAAGTGAAAAAGGGCTGAATATAAAGATTCCAACATTACTGATGAGATGTGGCTGTTTAACCTGAAATTAAATTTCAGACAATGAACATTAAATCAGATTAAAAATGTATGTTGAGACCGATGATGTGCCAAGAAGTGCTTTATTTTAAATGTTTTCAGACTATTTACATTAACAAACATGACAAATACCACAGTGTATTTTTTGTGTTCCTATTTAAGCTAATTTTAGCAACATGTTCATTCCCACAGATGTCTCTAAATGACTTTACTGGTTGTATTAAAATTTCTGTTTAATAGAGAATTAATAAACAAATCTTACAGTTCAGTCCACAGTTGCCTTGTGCCATCATTTATAGCCCCAAAAACACAGAATAAGCTCTGGTTCCTATTTTAAGCACTAAACACATCGTCTAGTGTGAGATGATCTCAAACTAAACACCAGCATGAGGACAGTGTGTGGTTTTTACCAGAGGTGGGAGTAAGTCACACATGTGCAAGTCACAAGTACTGTAAGTCTCAAGTCTTAACCTTCAAGTCTCAAGCAAGTCAAGTCAAGTCGTAGCTTGAGTCAAGGAAGTCACTGGCAAGTCATACAGATGTTTGATAATTTAACTAAATGTAGATATTAAACAAAGTTAAATCTACAGTATTTATGGACTACGAGAGTTTTATTTGCAACAAAAATGATTATATGCATTTATTTTTAAAAGGTGTCCACATCCAGGTGAGTTGTAAATACAATAAAAATCTAAAAACGAATAAAAATCAAAACTACAAAGAATAAGATGTAAATGTGACAGAAATAAATTTCAATATGCCTCAAACATGGCAGAAGACCATGGAAAAGTATATATAAAAAAGTACAATGGTTTCTATGCAACCAAATGGCATTTTCTGAACAGGCATTCCCTTTTAATGGGACATGAACACATCCTTAAATTAGATCCTTCCTTTTTAACAACAGAATAACCAACAATCAATCACGTCAACCAAAAAACGTAAATTATTGAATCCCACAAACCTTGAAGTGAATTAACTATTGGGGAGAGAGAGAGAGAGAGAGAGAGATGATTGGAGTGAGTAATTTATTAATTAAAGGGATAGTTCACCTAAAATGAAAATTCTGTTATCTTTTTCTCACCCTCATGATTACAGGTTTGTAACATTATGAGGGTGAGAAAATTAAAAAAAGATTTTTTTTATTTTTGGGTGAACTATCCCTTTAAATTGAGTGTGTGTGTGTGTGTGTGTGTGTGTGTGTGTGTGTGTGTGTGTGTGTGTGCTTGTGCAGACAAGAATGTGGCTCTGCTTGCAACTCTGAAGTTTTTTATATTTCTATTTGTTTTTTATATATATATGCATCCCCATAAACGATCCATACGCTTTTCACTCAAAGCCTAACACTGAAGACCAATTATAAGTGCTATTGGAAAAAAGCTGACATTTCCACATAAACAGTGACCAACCATTTACACTACATTGCGCTTGCAAAAAATTTTATTTGATAGAACTTTGTCATTCAATTGTGAGCGATGTGTCGCATTCTGCTGTTCTTCTCTTCTCATCTTGCACAAAATCCCGGTACCCGAACTTAATTATTTTTGGTGTAGCGCCTTCCATGTTTCGTCACGACTGTTAAGGTTTATTAGTTAGTGCGCGCGCTCCCTCTGCTTGCCTGCTGTGTCACGTGGTTAGATTACGCTCTTGAGTGCGTTTAAAAACAGATTTAAAAACAAAATAAACAAAAAAGATAAAACAAAAACAAAAAACAAGTTATTTCGAGTCATTTAACTCAAGTCCGAGTCAAGTCTCAAGTCATGAATGTCAAGTCAAAGTCAAGTCAAGTCTTTTTTTAATATTTGTCAAGCAAGTCTCAAATCTCAAATTTGTGACTTAAGTCCGACTCGAGTCAAGTCATATGACTCGAGTCCGCCATCTCTGTTTATTACCACGTCAAGGTGTTAAAGTTTTTTAACGATTTTGTTGTCTCCAGTGTCACTTCCTTCACTGGAAGTAAGACTTTAAGGACAAACACTGTTCTAGCATGACAATGTCTCTGTGCACAAAGTGAGCTTGAAGAAGACATGGTGTGTTAAGGTTGATTGAAAGAACTTGAGTGTCCATGGAGCTCAATTTGTGTATAGGGGCAAGGTTCTGATGGAACTGCTTTGAGCCTCTCAGTTCCAGTGAAGTGAGCCTTAGCATTAGCTTTGGCTTTGCAGCTATGTCACCTAATCATAACCTATTTGCTCCACTGTGTAGGCTTTAATGCTGAAGTTGTGGTTCACGCTCTCATTCTAAAGTTTTCCCCTAATGAAATGATGTTACTCACTCTCATGGCTGTCACCCTATGGTCTGGATATGGATCTTTTATCCTGCTGTCTTTTCTAACAGAGTTCTAACAAATCTACATTTCTCAGGAATAAAGCTATTATTAAGTGGGAAATGAAGGTGCATGTGTGTGTGTGTGTGTGTGTGTGTGTGTGTGTGTGTGTGTGTGTGTGTGTGTTTGTATGTATGGTGACATGATGCAACTGGTGTGGAAGTGCAGTAAGTAGACATTGCATGCTTTCTTGCTAACTTGCTAATCTGCTGCCATTGGCTATCCCTTGTGGTGAAATGGGGAACAGCCTTGAGTGTAAGCCTCCTCTTGCCAGTACATAACATCTTCTTCAACAAGACTCCTGACAGCCCTCACTGCTTCCAGACACTGTAACTGGGTGCATTGCCCCAGTCTACATTTGGTAGGGCATTTTGCAGTAGTGCCCAGAGGTTGTTCATGGCCAGCCACTGCCCTGCTAACCTGCTAGGTAAGACTTCAAAGACAAAGGCTAAGGGAGCACACTCTAATAGAAAAGTATGGATATTGCTGCTCTCAGTGAAGGCTTTTATGCAAAGGTTCTCTGAAAGAAGTGGGAGGTGCTTATACATTCTTATGGAGAGGCAACCTCCTGGTGGACAGTATCACTATGGTGTTGGACTAGCAATTAATAATAAACTTTTACACACTTAAACACCCACTACAGTGAAGAAGAGGCTGATGATGTTCCGTATCCCCCTAACAAAGTGCATATGTGCCCACAGTGCCATCATACAACTGTGTGACTACAACAGTTTGAAGTCAAGTCGAGTTCTGCAACCAAGTACTCCTGAGAAACAAATAGGTCAGGGTAATGTCTGAGTTCATTATAGACTTAACACTAATTCCTTCCTGCTGAAGTCTTCAAGGGGGGCATGGTGGCTTAGTGGTTAGCACGTTCGCCTCACACCTCCAGTTAAGCAGGATGTAGTTTGTAAGCCTCCACTGTCTGATGTCCTTCACACAATCTTCAATTTTATTAAGTTAGTGACTCACATCTGACATAACTGAAACATATTGTTGTGTCCCATCAGCACAACAGTGAAGCTAATCCCAAGTTCACCAATCATTGCACCAAGGGCTTGCATATATAAGGAGAAAAGCAGTGGGCCTGAAACAGAACCTTGTGGAACACAGATCATAACCATAGCATGCATAAAGATGTCACCATTTAGATCTACGAAACAGTCAGTCAAACAAGACCAACAAAACAACTGGTCTTTAACACTGACACATAAAGTGCCAAATAAACTCAGTGTGTAAGAAAAGGTCAGAGGTCAAAATGAGAGCCTTTTTAAATAAATATGCAGTTATTATATTATAAAGTGTAACACAACAGAGTCAACAGTCAACATTAAAAACAGCAAATATCAACCAGGTGGAAGAGGATTAAGAAGAGGGAAGAAGGGAAAAAAACACTTTTCTGAAAAAAGAATATTTGGTATCAGAGTAAAACTCCACCTTAATGTGATCTGTCAATGTGATATGGTTCTATTTGCATAGATTCCCGATTTTATTAATTAGCATTGGGTGGTTTTGAGGGCAGGTGTAAATGGGCAGGAGCAGGTTGGAAGAGTCATCTGATTGGAAGAAAGGGCAGGGTTGGGATTTGAAGGCATTCCAGAAGAAAACAATCCACTATGAACATCGCTGCCTTTCTAGTTGTTGAGTTTAACAGCTGTCACTGAAACATTACATGGTGCTAGATAACTCAAGCTAACCACAAGACTTGATATACCTGGAAGAGTGCTCATAACAGGAAACATGGAGGGGATCAATATCCGCTCCATGTAGCTTCTCCATTGTGACACACAAGGCTCACCACTTGGTTCACTTTTCTCCCTCTATACTCACCTTCTTAGTGAAGCTATATACTCACATAGGTTACTTGACTTTTCCTTCCTACCTGCCCTCATCCACAATGGTTTCTGCTCGTAGCTAATTAACTGAAACTCAATCCCAGCAAAACCAAACTGCTGTTTATCCCAGGTGATTGATCCCCATGTCAGGATCTTGTGCTCTCCCTGGAAAATTTGCCGATATCCCCTTCATCCATTGCACTCAACTTTGGAGTAACCATGAATAAGCAAATGTCCTTTTCTTCGCACATTGCCAATTTTACATGTTCATGTTGGTTTCTCTTTCACAACATCAGAAGTATGCGGCCATTTTTATACACACAGGCCACTCAGGTGCTTGTTCAGTCTATGAAACCCTCTGATGGCAGGTTTACATCTAAGCACAACTCAACCTTTGAAAGGATCTTTGGATTTTTCAACCTTCCAAAGTTCTCATACACCACCCCATTGCTGTGCTCCCTCACTGGCCTCCAGTAGCTGCAAGCATTAGGTTTCAAACACTGGTTCTTACCAACAAACCCAAAAATGGTTGAGAACGATTTTACCTCAAAGCTCTTATCCCTCCTCACACTGCACCATGCTCTCTCTGACCTTTAGCACTGCATGATTGGTCCAACCATATCTCGGAGTACAAGGTAGTTGACCATCAGAACTCTTCTCCTGGCACCTAGCCAGTAAAATGAACTTCCTTTAAATGTCAAAATAGCTGATTCACTGGTTGTCATCAAATGACAGGTAAAGGCCTAACTCTTCCTAAAATCATTAAACTAGCATTTTTAAAAAAGAATTGTCCGTGTGCTCTACTCATCTACGAAATGCAGTGAATGTAAACATAAAAAAACATCGTCCCCACATGTGCTGCATGTAACGTGTGGAAGTATTTTGGAGTTTCTGTTCTAAGTTTGAGTTTGATAAATTCTCCAGTACAATAAGCCCTGTCAGGCTCCTGCATCTCCTTTGCTGCTGCTGTTTGCCGACCAGCCTAACTGGAGAGTTTTTGTACTCTGCTTCTCAGATTTTACACTGTTTTTAATATTACTGTTCCAGTGCTGTGAATTATTTCTTCTTGTGCTGTGGATAATATTACTGTTCTTGTCCTGTATCGAATATTAATGTTTCCATGCTTTGGATTATACTACTGTTACTGTGCTGTGTATTTCATAACTATTCCAGTGCTGTGGAATATATTACCAATATTACTGTTCCTGTGCTGTGGAATTGTCAATGACGCAGGGATGAAACAGACCCAAATGCAGGGGATAGCGTAAAATAAACTGGATTTAATCATTTAAAAAACATGAAACCGGGACACAGACTAGACAAAAGACAACAGGACAATGACACGACAACAACAGACAACAGAGGATTATACGCTGCTCAAGGCAACGCGGCTCGACTAAATACTAACAACAATCAACACATGAGGAACAGGTATGCATAGGCGGGGAGGAAGAGACAAGGGCAGGGCAGACACGTGAACACAGAACATCAACAAAAGCACATGGCCAAAGTCCGGGCTGAGTCTGGGCAGGAATTCATTAATGGGACTTAAAAAAAAAAAACACAGACCACGAAGATATTGCAGAGATAAAACAAAGACGAGGATTCACAATAAGGCACGAATAAATAAGGAAGAGAATTAGACACATAAGGGACAGGTGTGCTGAGGTGGGAAGGAATAGACAAGAATAGGGCAGACGCGTGAACACAAAACATAAACTAAAGGCACATGGCAAAAGTCCGGGCTACATCCTGACATCCCCCAAACCTCACCAGTTCATAACTGATGGTTGAGACGTGTCTGAGACTGAACAAGGTTTCTTAAACTGTTGTAGTTCATTTGTTGAATGCAAACCTACATGAGTTCATGACTTTTGTTAAGTGTTTTGTTATGAGTTCAGATGACCAGGACATGTTTTATGCTATAATTAATGTTTACTTCAAAGAAAACAAAATGCCATTAACAAGTACCAGAGGTGTGTTTTTAAATGCTTGTCACTGGAATGGAACCATTAAGAGATTGTTTTTGTATATTTAGCTACAAAAATATGGAAGTAAATAAATATTAAAGGTCATTAAAGGTACAAAACTGGAGCTTAAGCTTAAACTGGAAGCTCTAAAGTAAAGTTCTTTAGTTTGACAAAGTAAAAGATAAACAAAAAATTTTTTTGCTCTTTATTAAACTTCTTCTATCAGAGAGATTTCAGCACACAGGACTGATAAACTGGACTGGTAAAGTCATGTGACTCGTCACACCATAAGAATAGACAAGAATTCACTGTGAGCTTCACACCTCATTACAGCTAATGGACCAATCAAATCAGTCCACAGCTTCAAATCATCCAATCAGGTGTGAGTCTGGACCTGGTTTTCTACTGAACACACAAGTTCATTAGATCACTTGTTCTGAACAGGAACGATGATCAGACTCTTTGTCGCTCTTTGTGCTCTTTTTTCTCTCTTCACAGCTGGTGAGTAACTTTCTGAAACTTTAATGTAAAACAATAATATTTTATATTTAACTCATTTACTGACATTAAATATTAAACGTTTTTACAGTGAAAACGTCTGACATCAAGGAGATTCATGTGATAACAGTAAAGCGTGGAGAAGATGTAACTATGAAGTGTAACACTGAAAGTGTCACAAAGAAAGATAATGTAGTTTGGTACAGACAGAGTTCAGGAAAATTACCTCAGTATTTTGCAAAACTATACACGGATAAAGAATTGGGTTACAAATTTGTTGAAGGATTTAATGATGATCGTTTCAGTATTAGTGTAAAAGACAATAAATTTGATCTCAGTATTAAAAAAACAACAGAAGATGATAAAGGAGAATATTTCTGTGGAGAAATGGAAGGAAATGTAGTGAAGTTCACATCTGGAACACGTCTGCAATTTGAAGGTAAACAGTTTTACTCTGATAACCTGCTAATTCCAGATCAACACTTTAACCAGAATTATGTCTACATATGTATTAAATGTTGAATATTTCACTTTATTTATATTTAGTATCATTTGTGTTTATTTTCTTCTTTTCTGATTTATCTGTAAAGATAAAGAGACGACAAACCGTAATACATCTGGAACAACACACAGAGATTCATCCAGCAGCCCAGAAACAAGTAATAATTTGGTTTCCTTTCACTGTCTATAACAGAATGTTCCATAGCGACAACCTCTCACTGTTCATAAATCATACAATATTTATACAAGTTGTAGATTTATACATTGTGTGTATTTTCATCATTCCAGGTGAACACAACTGGATTATTCCCTTATTAATAGCCTCCAATATATTCTCTGTTATCGTAATCTCGGGGTTTTTTGCTAAAAAACCCTCCAGAACCCCACCCCCAAGAGCTTTGGAAGATTTAGTAGTTAAAAAAAATGAGAAATTGTTATTTTATTTTGTTTTTTTCTAGGGAAGCCTTTTCGGGGGTTTTGGGTTTTTTTTGAAATAGGGGGTTTTTTTTCTAAAAAAAAAAAAAACAAAATTTTTTGTTTGATTTTGGGAAAATTGTCAAAAAAATTTTTGGGGGACAATTTTTTTTAAATTTTTTCTGTTTTATTTTAAATTTTTAAAAACCCTTTTAAAAATATTAAAGGGATAAAAAAGGGGATAAAAAGATTAAAATTACTGTGAGTTTGGCTTTTAAACCCCTAAAATTTAAAAATTTCGGGGCAAAAAATTTAAAATCGAAAAAAAAATTTTTTTTTAAAACCCCGGATAAAGTGCCAAAAAGGGTTTTTATTTAAATGTTTTCAGACTATTTTTTTTAAAAAAAAAGAAAAAAACCCACATTTTTTTTTTTTGTTTATTAAGCAATTTTACCCCAACTTTTTTTTTTCCCCGATGTCTTAAATACTTATTTTTTTTTAAAAAAATTTTTTTTAAGTAAAAAAATTTAAAAAAATTTACAGTTCATCAAGCCCCCTTGTCCCCTCATTTACCCCCAAAAACCGAATAAGCCGGGTTCCTTTTTTAAGCAAAAAAAAATTTTTGAAACAAAATTTTTTTTGGTTTGTTGTTTCTTTAAGCCCATTATCATCTAGGTGAGATGAAAAATTAAACCCAGCCGGGACAGTGTGGTTTTTCCCCCCCCAAGGGTTTTTTTTAAAGTTAGAAATTTTTTGGTGCAAGTTTGTTTTTAATAAAATTTCCCAACCCTTTATTTTTTTTAAAAAATTTAAATTTTGTTGTCCAGTAAAAAGCACAAAAAAAACCTCAGGAAATAGGGGGGCTTTGTGAAAATTTTTTAAAAAACCCCAAAACCCAGGAGATGCTAATTTCCCCCCCACACCTTTTTTTAAAAAAATTAAACTGAAAAATTTTCCCCCTAGAAAAAATTTCCCAACAAAAAAGGGGAAAGTGAGATTGCTAGAATGTTATGAAGGTGATTTTAAGTTCCCCTTTCAGGAAGAAAGGGTTTTAAAAGGACAAACCTGTTTAGCATGAAATTCCTGTGCCAAAGCATTTAAAAAAGAGGGGGTTTTTTTTAAAAGGGTTTGAGGAAGAATTTGAGTGTAGGAGCAAATTTTTGGGTTTTGGGGCAAGGTTTGAGGGAAAAAGCTTTGAGCCTTCATTCCAGTGAAGGAGCCTTAGATTTTTTGGGGCTTTGTAGCTATCCCCCAAATATAACCTATTTCCTCATTGTGGGTTTTAATGCTGAATTTGGGGGTTTCCCCCTTTTTTTAAAATTTTTCCCCCAAAAAAAAATGATTTTATCATTCGGGGTCTGGAAATTTTTTTTTTTCCTGCTGTTTTTTTAAAACAGATTTTAAAAAATAAATTTCTGAAATAAGTATTATTAAATGGGGAATGTAGGTGATTGTGTGTGTGGTGTATTTGTTGTTTGTGTGTGTGTGTGTGTTTTGTGGGGTGTGTGTGTGTTGTGTGTGTTTTGTGTGTTAGGGGAAATGAGAACTGGTGGGGAAAAGGCAGTAAGTGGGACATTGCATCTTTCTTGCAATTTCGCTTTTTTGGTGGCCCGTGGGTAAATTGTGGAAATTTGGGTCCCCCCTTTTTTGCAGTAATAACATTTTTAAAAAAGGACTCCGCCCCCCTCAGTTCCCCAACCTGAAAAGGGGCTTGCCCAGTTAATTTGGTAGGGCATTTTGCATTTCCCCCAAGGGGTTGTTATGGCACCCCCCCCTGCAATTTCCAGTAGGAAGATTCAAAAAAAAAGGGCTAAGGAAGCACATCTAAAAAGAAAAGTATGGTTTATTGTGTTCAGTAAAGGTTTAAGTTTCCGAAAGAAGGGGAGGTTTTAAAAAATTCTTTGGAGGGCCCCCCCTTGGGGGGCAAAAAAAATTTTGGTTTTGGAAAAAAAATTTTAACCCTCATTCAAATAAACACCAAAAAATTTTAATGAGAGGTTATTTTTTTCCCCTTTACCCAAAAAAAAAATGAAAATTTTTGCAAAAAAGTCCCCAAAACAATGTGTGACTGCAACCAAGTACCCCGGAAAAAAAAATGGTAGGGAATTTTGGGTTTTTTTTTTTAAGATTTTAAAAAAAATTTCCTTTTTAAATTAGTCTTCAAATTTTGATTAGGGATGTTAAAAATTAAAAAGGGGGTTTAAAAGGGCCCCTTGTTTATGTGCAAATGGGGGGAGGAATCCCTGAATAAATCTTGAAAGGGGAAAACCAAAAAAGGGGACACAAAATGGGGGTTCGGGGCCCTTGGGGGTTTTAATGCTTACAGTCAGAAAAAGAGAGGCAGGAGTCGTAATAAACCCCAAAGGGTTTTTTTGCTGACTTGAAAAAAAAGACCGGGGTTCCTCGGGGAAACGGGAAATATTTTTCCCCATTGGCCCCAGTACAAAAAATTTTTCCCCGTCAAGTTTGGTGTATTTTGTAAGCTTATGTCTTTTTTTCCTTAAAAATCAAATTTTTAACCCTAGTGCCCCCATTGAATAACTGAAAAAAATTTTTGTGTCCATAAACAAGTGAAGCTAACCCCAAATTTTCAATTAATTGCCCAAGGGGGAAAAGGGAGGGAAAAAACAGGGGCCCCGAAACTTTATTTTTGGGGAAAACAGAAATAAATAGCATGGTAAAAAAATTTCAATTTAGATCTAGGGAAAGAAAAGGGGGCAGAAAAAATAAGGCTGGGGGGGAGGGGGGGGTTTTTGCCCTTTTCACAAATTTTTGGAAAGAAAAAGTAGAATAGCCCCCCCGGTGGGGTGGTAGAGGGGTTTTCCTCCAATGTGTTTTTTGGATCAAAATGAAGGAAGTCCAATGATTTAAAAATTTCAAAGCTTTAACAAATAGGTGGTGCATGGTCAGGTTCTATCGTCAAAATTTTCCCCCCCAGAATGGGAAAGAAACCTAAAAATAGCCCAAGTTCTTGATTTTTCGGGGGGGAAAGTACAACCCCTTATAGCTTAAAAAAGGTGCATTCATTCAGTTTAAAAAGCTGAGCCCTTTTGGGTTTAAAATTATGGGCCCCCGGCTCTGTCATCCCCCTTTTTGGGGGCAAAGAACAGAGTTTTAAACATGCTGTGTAACTTGTGGATTTGGGGTTTTTATTCAAGGAGAAACTTTTGGGGGAAAACTTTTTGGTTGAGTGAACGGCTGTCGGGGGTTTTTTTTTCCCGGGGGAAAGGTTTTCCCCCCCTTTGATAATAAAAAGGTTTTTTATTATAAAAAATTTTAAATGATGGTAAATTTCCCCATGTTTGCATTTTTTTTGTCTGCGGGAGCTCTTTTTAAACCCGCAGTATTTTTCATTTTAACAGAAATGCATGTGGTTTTGTTTTTTAGAGAGAGTGTTTCAAGTGTTTTAAAAATGTAGAAATGTTTTTACAATAAATTTTCCCAAAAAAAAAAGGGCTTTTTTTTTAAAAAAAAAGCCTAAAAAAATTTTATGTAAAAATGCTAAGGATTAATGAATAAAACTTAAAAGTGTTATTGCAAAATTTTTTAGGCAAAGGGGCGTTGCAGTCTGCGGTAAAATTTGGGGGGTTTTTAAACCCCTTTTTTTGGGGCTGTATTTCCATCAAAGATAGTTTTTTGTGTTGGTGTATGTTATGTGTATGGGGTGTGTGAATGTTAAGGGAAAAATTTAAATTTCCCCGTTGTTGCCCCCCCCTTTTCAAATTTCCTTCGGGGGCTAAATTGTTTTTGTTTTTTAATTTTCCCCTGTTGTTGGGGGGTGGGGGAAAAACTGTTGTCTTTGTTTGGTTATCGGGTGTTATGTTTCATGTTTTTTTTTTTAAAACCCCCGTTTTTTTTCCCCAAACTGCGTTTGGGTTTTTTTGGCCCTGCCCAAAAAGAAAAAAAATTTTTGTTTTTTTAAAAAAACCCCTTAGAATTTTAGAAAAGTTAAAATCGAGACCTTTTTTTTTGAAAATTCAGTAATAATAGAGGGGGGAAATTTTTTTATTTTTTATTTCTAGTTATCCAAAATCCTCGGTCACGGGGGGGGAAACGCCCCCGCCCCGGAAAGTGTGAGGCGAAGTGCTAACCCCTAAGCCACCGGGGGGAAAGAGAGGGAAAACTTTAAAGATAAAATTAATATAGTTCATATTAAAATGGAAGTCAGTACTTTCTTTTAAAGGGGGGGTTGGTTGCAGTCCCCAAAATTTTACACTAAAAGGGAAAGTTTTTTTTTAAAAATATTTTTTAAAACCGTTTTACCCTTTTAAAGTTTTAAATTACCCTTTTTTAAACCCCTTTTAAAAAAAAAGAAAACCCCTTCTGAAAACATGGAAAAAATGAAATAATTAGTGTTTTAAAAAATTTCAGAGGTAAAAAAGAATTTTTTAAATGAAAATGCAGTTTTTTTAAAAAAAAGGGAACCCAAAGATAAAACGCCAACTTTAAAAAAAAGAAAAACTTGCCCCGGAGAGAGGTTTAAAGAAGAGGAAGAAAAAAAAAATTTTCCCCAAAGTAAAAATTTTTTTGGGTTTAGTTTAAAAATTTTTTAAATGGGATTTTTAAGGGGATTGGGGTCTATTTAAAAGCGTGGTCCCAAAAAAGGGGGGGAAAAAGGGGTTTTCCCCCGTTTTCGCGCAAAGGTTGTGATCTATAAAAAAAAAAATTTTAGGGAAAATTTTGGGCCCCTTTTTAAAAAAAAAATTTGAAGTGTTTACGAAATTTTTTTTAAAGAAATTTTTAAAAAACATCATAAAGAAAAATTTTCAAAACGTATGAAGCACAATCGTCTTTTTATGGTTTAAAAATTTTTGGGGTTATTAAAAACCTATGAAGAAGTATGTTTCACTATAACATTTTGTCTTAAATTTTTCCCCAAATTTTAATTTCTGGGGTTTTTTAGGTGTTAAAAGATCATCAATTTTTGAAAAAAAAAAATTTGGGGACCCCCCGGGAAAAGTTTTGGGTGAAGCTTTGGGATGTTGGGGGGATTACCCAAGGAGAAATAAGGTGGAAGAGAGAAACCCCCTTTTTATGGCTAATTTAAAAAGTTTTGATTCCCCCAGTGTGCCCTTTGGTTAGGGGTTTTATTGGATCCCCCTTTTAAAAGGGGGGAAGAGAAAACCATGAAACCCTCCCCAAAAAAAGTCCCCAATTGGGGTTTGGGGGCCCCCGTTTCCCGGGGGGGAAATTTGGGGGAAAAGGTAAAATTTTTTATATAAAAAAAAAAAATTTTAAAAAAACCCAATTTGTTCTAAATTTTTGATATGAAATAAACTTTTTGGGGAAAAAACATTCATGGGGGTTTTTTAAACAAGCCCTGAGTGCCAAAAAAATTGTCGATTTGAATCTTACTGTTTTAAATGGGTATTTGTACCCAGGTTTAAAATACGAGAAAGGCAAAAAATTTAAAAAAAAATTTTTAGCAAGTTGGGGGTTCCCCAAAATAATCGGCGCAATTTTTTACTGCGTTAAATTGCTATAAAAACACCCCCGAAAATAATTTTTTTTGTTAAAAAAAAAAGTGCATTCTATTAAAGTGCAATATATGTGCTCCAAATTTCCCCACAACATTGTGGGGCCCCCCGGGGGGACAAAATGATTTTTTTTTGCCCATAGGGGGTAGGGAAAGACTAAAAAAAAGGGGAGTAGGATGGTGGGCCCCTTTGGGGGTTTAAAAAAATAAATAAAAAAATAGAAAAATGTAACAATTTTTTTTTTAAAAAATTTTAATTTTTTAAAAATTTTTTTTTTTTTAAAAATTTTTAATGCAGGTGAAGTTTAAAACCCCCCACGCGATCTCACCCCCTTTTTAAACCCCCAGAGCGCGGGAAACTATTTTAACGGGGGGATCTCGTGCCCCCCCAGGATTTGCATTTTTTTTTATGTTAAAAAGGGCGTGTAAGGGTGGGATTTTTTTGGGGTTTTGTACGACATTCGGGTATCTGTGATTTTAAAGGGAACAATTTTTTTGGAGTTTTTATGCCTTTTTAAATCGGAATTTTTTTTGGGTTTGATTTTTTTTTGGGTTTTTGGGATTTCGTAAATTTTTTGTAGGGGTCCCACGAAGTTTTTTAAAAAGAGATCCCCCTTTTTTGCTGATTCCGAAAGTTTTAAAAAAATTTGGGGGTTTGAGGGAGGGGGAAAGGGCAAGCAGGTTTGGAAAGGGGTATTGGGAAGAAAGGGGGGGTTGGGGGTTTTTTTGGATTCCCCCAAAAAAAAATCCTTTTGAAAAAACGCTTTCTAGTTGTGAGTTTTTAAAAATGTACTGAAAAATTTTTGATGTGATAGCAATGATGGTCCCCCCCCTTCCCCCCCCCCCCCCCCGACTTTTTTTCATGTATAATACAGCCAAAACCCAAAAATTGATTTATGGGGAAAAAAAAAATTTTGTCTTACCCGGAAAAATTTTCATAAAAGGGAAACGGAGGGGGGGAATACCCCTTTCCCGCAGCTTCCCCATTTGACACAGGTCCCCCCGGTTAATTTTCCTCACCTTTTTTTAAAGTTACCCCCCCTAGGTTCTTTTCTTTTTCCCCTTTTTTTTCCCCATCCCCCAAAGGTTTCTCGGTTTTTGATTTCTGGTGGGAAAATAAATGAAAAAAGTAAAAAAAATTTTTAAATTAAAACAAAACCCAAACGCGTTTTTTCCCCCGGGGTTGATCCCCCCCTCCGGATTTGTGCCACCCCCACAAAAATTTTTGATACCCCTTTTTTTCCCTTGCACTAATTTGGGGGAAAATGACATGAAGGTGTTGTTCGTTTAAAAAACCCTGAGGGGTTTACATCTAAGCACAACTTGACCTTTGAAAGGATCTTTGGATTTTTCAACCTTCCAAAGTTCTCATACACCACCCCATTGCTGTGCTCCCTCACTGGCTTCCAGTAGCTGCAAGCATTAGGTTTAAAACACAGTTTCTGTTCTGAGTTTGGGTTTGATAAATTCTCCAGTACAATAAGCCCTGTCAGGCTCCTGCATCTCCTTTGCTGCTGCTGGTTGCCGACCAGCCTAACTGGACATTTTTTTGGTCTCTGCTTCTCAGATTTTACACAGTTTTTTATATTACTGTTCCAATGCTGTAAATTTTTTCTTCTTGTGCTGTGGATAATATTACTGTTCCTGTCCTGTATCGAATATTACTGTTTCCATGCTTTGGATTACACTACTTTTACTGTGCTGTGTATTTCATAACTATTCCAGTGCTGTGGAATATATTACCAATATTACTGTTCCTTCTTCTTCTTCTTCTTCTTTCGGTTTTTCCCTTCAGGGGTCGCACAGCGAATCATCTCTCTCCACCTATCCCTATCTTCTGCATCCTCAACACTTGCACCCAATAGCTTCATATCATCATTAATTACATCCATATACCTCCTCTTTGGCCTTCCTCTTTGCCTCCTGCCTGGCAGCTCCATGTCCAACATTCTCCTACCAATATACTTACTCTCCCTCCTCTGAACATGTCCAAACCATCTTAATCTGGCCTCCATAACTTTGTCCCCCAAACGTCCAACATGACCTGTCCCTCTGATGTACTCGTTCCTAATCCTGTCCAATCTTGTCACTCCCAAAGAGAACCTCAACATCTTCAGCTCCTGTCTCTTCTTCAGTGACACTGTCTCTAAACCATACAGCATGGCTGGTCTCATCACTGTCTTGTACACCTTCCCCTTGATTCTTGCTGATATTTTCCTATCACACAGAACTCCTGACACCTTTCTCCACCAATTCCAACCTTCCTGCACTCACTTCTTTACCTCTTTCCCACTCTCTCCATTACTCTGGACTGTTGACCCCAAGTACTTAAACTCCTGTACCTTCTTCACCTCTTCACCCTGTAACCTTACTGTTCCACTTCCCTCCCTGTCATTCACACACATGTACTCAGTCTTACTACGACTGACTTTTATTCCTCGTCTCTCCAGCGCAAACCTCAACCTCTCCGGGTTGAACTCCACCTGCTCCCTGCTCTCAATACAGATCACAATGTCATCTGCAAACGTCATCGTCCAAGGAGACTCCTGTCTGACCTCCTCTGACAACTGGTCCATCACTATAGCAAACAGGAAGGGGCTCAGAGCCGATCCCTGATGCAGTCCGACCTCCACTTTGAACTCCTCTGTCTGACCTACAGCACACCTCACCACTGTCCTGCTCCTCTCATACATGTCCTGCACCACTCTGACATACTTCTCTACTACTCCTGACTTCCTCATACAGTACCACAGTTCTTCTCTTGACACCCTCTCATACGCTTTCTCTAAGTCTACAAACACACAGTGTAACTCCCTCTGACCATCCCTATACTTCTCCATCAAAATTCTCAGAGCAAAAATTGCATCTGTTGTGCTCTTTCTGGGCATGAAGCCATACTGCTGCTCACAAATTTTCACTACCTTCCTTAACCTAGCTTCCACTACTCTTTCCAACAGCTTCATTGTATGGCTCATCAACTTTATCCCCCTATAGTTGCTGCAACTCTGCACGTCACCCTTATTCTTAAAGATCGGCACTAACACACTCCTTCTCCATTCCTCAGGCATCCTCTCACTCTCTAAAACCCTGTTAAACAAACTAGTTAAAAATTCCACTGCTGCCTCTCCTAGACACTTCCAGACCTCTACCGGGATGTCGTCAGGACCAACTGCCTTTACACTTTTCATCCTCTCCTTCCTGATTTCATCCTTTCTAATCTTATCTACTTTCTGTTCCACAGAGTTCACCCCTTCTACTCTTTTTCCCCTCTCATTTTCCTCATTCATCAGCTCCTCAAAGTATTCCTTCCATCTCCTCTGTACACTCTCCTCACTTGTGAGCACCCTTCCATCTCTGACCTTAATAATTCTAACTTGCTGCACATCCCTCCCATCTCGATCCCTCTGCCTAACTAACCTGTACAAGTCCTTCTCTCCTTCTCTAGTGTCTAACCTAGTGTACAACTCGTCATATGCCTTCTGCTTGGCCTTAGACACCTCCCTCTTCACTCTGCGCTGTAACTCCTTGTATTCCTGTCTATTCTCTTCAGTCCTGTACATGTCCCAATTCTTCTTGGCTAATCTCTTCCTCTGGATACTATCCTGAACTTCCTTTTACATACAGTAGGATGTAGTCTACCTGTGTTCTCCTACCTACACTCTTGTAAGTCACTCTATGTTCCTCCCTCTTCTGAAAATAAGTGTTAACCACAGCCATGTCTATCCTCTTAGCAAAGTCCACTACCATCTGTCCTTCAAGGTTCCTTTCCTTAACTCCAAACTTGCCCATCACCTCCTCATCACCTGTGTTCCCCTCAGCAACATGTCCATTAAAATCCGCTTCTATCACCACTCTCTCACCCGTGGGAATACCCTCCATCACCTCATCTAATTCACTCCAGAATTTCTCTTTCTCCTTTAACTCACAACCTACCTGTGGGGCATAACCACTAACAACATTCAACATCACCCCTTCAATCTCTAACTTCAGACTCATCACCCTGTCTGACACTCTCTTCACTTCCAGAACATTCCTCACAAACTCCTCCTTCAGGACCACACCTACCCCATTTCTCTTACTATCCACACCATAATAAAACAGCTTGAATCCTGCTCCTATACTACGAGCCTTGCTACCCTTCCACCTGGTCTCCTGTACACACAGTATATCCACCTTCCTTCTCTCCATCATATCAGCCAGCTCTCTACCTTTCGATGTCATAGTACCAACATTCAGAGTTCCTATTCTCAGTCCTACACTCTTACCTTTCCTCTTCTCTCTCTGTCTGTACACTCTCCTCCCTCCTCTACCTCTTCGACCAACAGTAGCCCAATTTCCACCGGTGCCCTGTAGGTCAACAGCACCAATGGCGGTGGATGGCATACCGATCCGATATGAAATTCGTACTGACGATTTGCATGGTTAAATTTGGCAATGTTTTATGCCGGATGCCCTTTCTGACGCAACCCTCTATATTTATCCAGGCTTGGCGTCCTCCACAGGAAAAAAAGTGAGGCAGCATCCTCTACTAGAACAGATGCGTGATGTCCACTAAAAAAAAAAAAAAAAAAGAAAAATGAAAAATAAACTAAAACTCCAGGGAACAAACCAAAAATCTAAAGGGCAGAAAGAATAATACAAAAAATGCTCCCATAATTTTTTGTCAGGCTAGACGCTATCCTGCTGGGTTGGAGAGTGGCGGAAAATTTCTGTCAGAGAACAGGGGTGTCTTTGTGAATAAAATTCACACCCAAATGCAGGGATAGCTAAAAACACAAGATTTATTAAATAAAAACACAACACAACAAAAACTGGGAAACACTGGTGGGTGGGGGGAGAAAACCAAGATTCAAAAAACAACACACAGAAGATGAAGGCATTACAGAGATAAAACAAAGATTCTGCGATGTAAAAAGCAACACAGCATGAATAAATAAGAAAGACAGTTAGACACAAAAGGGGCAGGTGTGCTGAGGTGGGAAGGAATAGAGTGGTTCAGACGTGTGAACACAAAACAGAAACAAAAGGCACATGGAAAATGTCCGGGCTACATCCTGACGTCCCCCAAATCGCACCAGTTCATAACGGATGGTTGAGAAGTGTCTGAGACTGAACAAGGTTTCTTAAACTGTTGTAGTTCATTTGTTAAATGCAAACCTACATGAGTTCATGACTTTTGTTAAGAACCTACGGGTTCAGATGACAAGGACATGTTTTATGCTATTATTAGTGTTTACCTCGAAGAAAACAAAATGCCATTAACAAGTATCAGAAGTGTGTTTTTCAATGCTTCTTACTGGGATGGTTAAATATGTTTTTGTATATTTAACTACAATAATATGAAAGTAAATAAATATTTAAGGTCATTGAAGGTAAAAACTGGAGCTTAAGCTTAAACTGGAAGCTCTAAAGTAAAGCTACGTTCTTAAGTTTGAGTCAAAGTAGAACATAAACATTTTTTGCTCTTCATTAATAAAAAGATCTTTCAGAGAGATTTCAGCACACAGGACTGATAAAGTTCCAGTGTATCATATCTGTAAAGTCATGTGAGTCGTCACACCATAAGAATAGACAAGAATTCACTGTGAGCTTCACACCTCATTATGGCTAATGGACCAATCAAATCAGTCCACAGCTTCAAAACATCCAATCAGGTGTGAGTCTGGACCTGGTTTTCTACTGAACACACAAGTTCATTAGATCACTTGGTCTGAACAGGAACGATGATCAGACTCTTTGTCGCTCTTTGTGCTCTTTTTTCTCTCTTCACAGCTGGTGAGTAACTTTCTGAAACTTTAATGTAAAACAATAATATTTTATATTTAACTCATTTACTGACATCAAATATTAAACATTTTTACAGTGAAAACTTCTGACATCAAGGAGATTGATGTGATAACAGTAAAGCGTGGAGAAGATGTAACTATGAAGTGTAACACTGAAAGTGTCACAAAGAAAGATAATGTAGTTTGGTACAGACAGAGTTCAGGAAAATTACCTCAGTATTTTGCAAAACTATACAAGAACAATTTGGGCTACAAATTTGATGAAGGATTTAATGATTCTCATTTCAGTATTAGTGTAAATGACAATAAATTTGATCTCAGTATTAAAAAAACAACAGAAGATGATAAAGGAGAATATTTCTGTGGAGAAATGGAAGGAAATGTAGTGAAGTTCACATCTGGAACACGTCTGCAATTTGCAGGTAAACAGCTTTACTCTGATAACCTGCTAATTCCAGATCAACACTTTAACTAGAATTATGTCTACATATGTATTAAATATTTAATATTTCACTTTATTTATAATTAGTATCACTTCTGTTTATTTTCTTCTTTTCTGATTTATCTGTAAAGATAAAGAGACGACACACCGCAATACATCTGGAACAACACACAGAGATTCATCCAGCAGCCCAGAAACAAGTAATAATTTGGTTTCCTTTCACTGTCTATAACAGAATGTTCCATAGCGACAACCTCTCACTGTTCATAAATCATACAATATTTATACAAGTTGTAGATTTATACATTGTGTGTATTTTCATAATAAAGAACCAGAAAAGTTGAAGATAAGTAAGACCTCTTCTTCATTAAAAAAATAGGCTAAAACATAAGTGTTTTAAAGCATCTGTATTTTTCCATACAGGTTGTTGTTTCCAGATTCAGGTGATGAGCTATCTTTCCATGTTTAGAGTTGGAGTTCTTGCCTTTCTGGTTATTATCTTTACAATCTTTTTTTTTTGTAAAAAAAAATAGGAAAAATGTGTTAGTTTCACTTTTGCTGTAATTAACCATGCATTATTACATATTTTCTTTCTTGTTTTGTTGTGATCTCGACATAATAAAAATCAGTTTTCTTAATTGTATAGCGAGAAAAATAACAATAATAAAGTTGCAGACATCACAGCCTCCTTCTTAAGTGTCAGACACTTATGTGGAAGTTGTCAATCACTGACAGACAGAGAGTTGTTTCAGTTTAAGTCCCTGATCAAAGCCAACATAATGATCCATGATGCTGCATTACTGAGCTTTTGCTGCCTCTAGAACAGTGTTACTCATTGCGCGGCTCGCCAAGCTTTAATATGCGGCTCGCATGGCAGTAAATAATACGATGATATGATCATGTGGTTAAAATGTATTTTTCATTTAAATAACATTAAAAACAATCAGTGAAGCATAGAAAAACGAATGTGCTCTATTACAAATAATAATATATATTTATATATATTATTTGACTCGTCACTGACTTTTTTTTGGTGGCCTGCCAGAAGCTAGTTTGTGTTTCATGCTAGTTAACAACTTGTGTTTACTGTACACACGGACTAAAAAATGGATCGATTTCTTATCAAACAATCCCACGCACAAAATGAACAGCAACAAAGCAATGTGACAGTGACAAAAGAGGTAACTGATGGGGAGCATGCATCATCCGCAACTCGAGTAATTATTGTATTGCAATATTGTACATTGTATTTAAGCAGATAAGCTATTTAAGACTGAATAACTTGGCATACTTTGCGGTGACAGTGGCTCTCCTATTGACTTTGTCCTATCAGTGTGGTTCACATGAAAAAAATAGTGAAGACCACTGCTCTAGAACATGTTTTTTTGCAAAAACCACGAGAAAATTAAGTCATGATCACGATAAAACAAGAAAGAAAAAATAATAATAATGCATGGCCTCTTAAGACTTTTGTAGTAATTGCTTTGTTTTTCTACCTAGATTTTTTTTATTTTATTCAGTTAATCGACTAATATTTATAATAAATATAAAATCCCATAGTAATCTTTAATTCTGAGATCTTAATATTCCATCTTGGTCTGTGATTTCATTGACATGTTTTGCAGTAACAAATGTAGCATGGTTGTAATATTATTTTTTTGGCTTTAATATATTTTTCAAAGAAAAAAGTCTCAGATGTTTCACTCTCATGTAGAGCTGCAATGAATGTACTGAATAAATACTAACTCAACAGTACTGAAAAATAAATTGTTATTCAATACATGATTTAAATGCATCTGAAGATAAATGTTTCTTTCTTTCTTTCTTTCTTTCTTTCTCTATTTATTTATTTATTTATTTATTTATCTTAATGTAGAATCATGAATACATGTGAGGCCATATGTTTCAACCAACTTTTCAATCAACGTTTTAGTTTATACCACTTTAAACCACTGAGCTGTTTCCATTAACACTGACACATTCACTGGTGTGATGGAAACCAGAGCACAAACAGCTCAAACCAAACAGAAGTGTGAGGCCATTAAGGTTTTAACCACATTAAAGGTGATAAATCTGCCACTCGTAGACTGCAGCAGCACTCTGTCTAAAGGTTTTGCGAGCATAAGTCAAGATGTGTTTTACAGTTTAATTCTTTAGTAATCACATAGTGTGAGAGCATTCATTAATTAATACCCTTTATTTATTAGACCAGTTAAGGGGGACAAGTCCTCATAGACTTTTATCCACACTCTAGCAGGGCACAGGTTGTGCATCATCTTTGGTGTGAATTCCTTCTGAACTGTGGATCAGTTGCAGTTTCATCACTTTTTGCTCACTGTTATGCAAAATTGCAGCCATTATTTTCATGTTTCTTCTTCTAAAGTGATGAACAGCACATTTTAGAAGGATGGCATGTCACATGCATCAAAACCTGCAAAAGACAAGTCATTTTGTGCAAGAGGTTTTTAGCCATGCAAACTGCTCCGGTGTGGAGACAAAGGATTGAGTTTTGGTTCCATGGATGGCCACCAGAAGTGTGACCTCAGCAGGCCCAGTGTTCTACTGGAGCTGGGGTGTCAGGTAAACCAGGAAACCTACTGGTGGACCAGGGGAAGCAGTGGGTAATCATTGACAGACAAATGACCAGGGGGGCCATTAGGTTTGATCGCGTTAGATGCACTGAGGCAGGTGTCAGGAGAGCTCAAACTCCCACATGAAGGCATCCATGACTGAAGGAGGGTAGATGGCATCAGAACCCAAGAACTACCATCAACTACAGTCATAGCATCAAGAGGTTCATGAAACAGGGCATTCAGTATGGCTGGTAAGAACTTAGACACTGGCTATTTTCAAACGATGGTTTATGACCAACTTATTTAGTCTGAATATTATTCACCAATTGAAGTCAGTCTAAACAATAAATAGCTTCTTAGCTTCCATGAGCTGGTGCCTCCACTCCTCCAGGGCTACCTTCATTGCTAGTAACTAACAATTTAAAGCATTGAATTTGCATTAAACTGGAGAGAGGCTGCAATGAAAATGGCATGGTTCAGTGGATCCTAAATGAACATGAGGGTGAGAAACCACTTCATGAGGTCATCCACATAAGTTTGAGAGTCAAGAAAACACTTGCAAAAATGAAAATGGGGAGAAACACGGAGAAATTCACAGGGGCTTTGGCCCAGAGCATGACAATTGTTGGCACATCTGACAATAAACAGGGGTCAGCCTGGGCACTCTGACATATCTGAGGCTATGCAGTGCCATGCACAGCAAACTGCAATGAGCTGTGTGTTCTGCCACCTTTCTATCATAGTCACCATTAACCTTTAGAGCAAATTGACTACAGTTGGTATTTTGTGGGATCAGACCACACCGGTTAGCCTTCACCCTTCATGCACATAAACAAGCCTTGGGTGACCATAACTGTATCAGGCCACAAGTGGTAACACCACATTTAGTACTAAGTACTGCATACTAGGGAAATCCCCACAAGATTTGTCATTTTGGGGATGCTCTGACCTCGTCATCTAGTCATCACAATTTGGCCCTTTTTAAAAATTTCTTACCTGCACCTTTGTGTCAGGAAGAACAGCTGACCCAAATGTGAGAGAGACGTAAAACTGAACAGTCTTTAATGAGCTCTCAGGCAGATAAACAATCCACAGAAACAGAACGTTCAAACAGTGTTCAGGAAAACAGTCACAGTAGTTGGTAGGCAATGGTGTGCACAAAAACAAATTATTATAGCTATGGCAGGTAAAACAGATGTAAAAATACATTTTCCAGGCAGAACTCACGAAAAAAACGTCACACGGTTTAAACAGTGGCAAATATCCAAGCTCAGGTAAAGCGGGGTAAATAGTCCATGGCAAACAAATCCTAAGATACTCCAAACTTGTAAACAGTAGACAGTCTAATCGACAAACAGGGCATCAAAATTCGAGGCTATAACAGGAAAGCGGGAAGAAACTGGGTCAAAAACAGGCAGAGAAAAACAGGAACAAGGCGTGATACTCAAAAACTGAAGAGAGCCGGTGTCATTAAATAATGCAGAGGCATACAAAATGGCAGTGAACTCCAGAATTCCTGGCTGTCCAAGATGGTTGTCATCTCAAAAGTGCTTGTCACAGGAGGAATCGTACTTTGTTTATTTTTCTATACATTAGTGTTGGTTTACAGGCTACAAGCAATAAAAAAAGTTGAAACGGTAAAACAGAGACACCAGGCAAGGGTTCAAACATGATGCAATCAGGCTTGGATATTACACAGATTGAATGAATAGCAAGAATTTGTTACAACTCTATGAAGCCTTTACAAATGTGATATAATAGTCTCAAATAATTTTTCCTGAATATGAATAATAGGTAACTGTATAAAACATGCTCATATTTATTTATTCCAATCCTGTGCACGAAGTGCTATAAAGAGCTAGAAGGATGTCCTTGTAATATTATCTTTTACTTTAAAAGATTGTCCAGTAGAAATAATCCATAGTTTATAATTAATTTCTGTGTGAAAACAAACCTGGGATTATGAGCCAAAGATCCTAACATGCCTAGAAACACACATGAGAGTAGACTGAAGTGTTCAATCCATGTCTGAAAATATTCTGAACACATTTGTAGAAGTGTTACTGGCTGCAGCAGCGATCTCTCTCACACTACGCTGTAGTCTCAGTTTAAATGAAATAGCATTGTGGTTTCTGAGTTTCAGAGGCTGGGTGTTTTAGCCAGCAGCTCACACACACACTTATTCTGGGTCACGTTAACAGTCTAAATGTCTTTATGTTAGAATCTGAGGCCAAAACACAAAAGCTGGAATTCATTAAAAATATCTTTAATAAATAACATGTATGTTAAGAGCACTATTCAGACTGAGCTAGAAACTGGGCTCTAACTGTGTAAGGCCTGATATCCAGCCTAAAGGACTCAACAACAGTGTAAAATATAAACTGACAATTTTGTAAACATATGAATAATTATGATAAGCCCAAATAAAACACTGAGTCAAGTCAAGGAGCTTTTATTGTCATTTCAAACATATATAGCTGCATGAGTCTATTGCCCCTTTTCCACCGAGGCAGTTTGAGTGCTGGTTCGGAGCCTAATTTAGAACCAGTTCTTTCTTTTTCGACAGCCAAAGCACCGGCTCTGAACCAGGAAAAGTGGTTCTTAAGTAGCACCAAAACGTTGTTGGTCTAGACTTGTGTCAGGGGCTGGGGCGGGGCTACTGTTAGCGCTTTGGGGCGGGGCTACTGTTACCACATTTGATAATGTACCTTAAGTATGCTAATGTTTAATACACTTTTACTTTACCGCGATATGATTCTTTATCAGCACACATGATAGTAAGTAGCTACATGCTAAGGCTAACTTTTTTCTGTGTTAATGATAAAATAACTTTTTTATGTACTTTCTTGATTACAACCTCCATTTATACAGATTACATGAAGCTGCACGTACACATTGGATTCGCCGCGTTTGGATGTTAATGTAGGTTCACAAAGCCATGAGCATTAACAGTAAAGCAACATCCACCATTGTTGATGTGTTTGTGTTTGCTGCTGCTGCGCTAAAGTTGCTGGGACACGTGACACGTATACAGTGACGTCAGACTCGGCTCTGTGATGGCTCTTTAGCCGGTGGAAAGGCAAACCGGTTCTTAGAAGGTTCGCCAGTGGAACCAACTTTGAACCAGCACCAGTGCTAGCTCTGAACCAGCACCCGGTTCTTTTTGGTGGAAAAGGGGCATATGAGTTTGACAGTTTCACACCTTAATGGCTTCATGTTGCTGTTAGTTTGAGAAATTTGTGTTCCATCTGTGTGTGTGTGTGTGTGTGTGTGTGTGTGTGTGTGTGTGTGTGTGTGTGTGTCAGAAACCATGTCCAACTTTAGAAAGAATACTGATGTGGTAGAACACAAGAAGACAACAGTTCTGTAACACTGACATATTAAGTGGCAAAAAAATGGTCAGAGGTTAAAATGAAGGCTTGAAGTCAACAGTCAGCAATAAAAACAACAAATATCAGACAGAGGAAAAGAAAAAGAAAGAACAAACGAGAACAAGGGAAAAAACACTTTCCTAATGGAACTTTATGGTATCTGAGTAAACCTCCATCATCAAAGTCACACCCAGACATGTCCTAGTCCACGCAATCTAAACTGTCCTGTAGCGTAGAATCTAAACTGTACCACCAGCATTGTTTGGTTCTGAGGGCGGGTTTAAGTTTGGACGAGTAGGAGAGAAGTGTGATCTGATTTGAAGACAGGATGGGGGTGGGATTTGTAGGCATCCCAGAAGAAGTCCACTATGAACATCGCTGACTCTCTAGTGGTCGAGTTTAATAGCTGTTACTGAGAAACTACATGCTGCTAGATCAGCCAAGCTGTCATCTGTCCTCAGTCCTACTCGACCTTTCAGCAGTGTTTAACACAAGACTTCAGACTTGGAGCAGCATGGCAATGATTTGAGTCTGGACCTGGTTTTCTACTGAACACACAAGTTCATTAGATCACTTGGTCTGAACAGGAACGATGATCAGACTCTTTGTCGCTCTTTGTGCTCTTTTTTCTCTCTTCACAGCTGGTGAGTAACTTTCTGAAACTTTAATGTAAAACTATAATATTTTATATTTAACTCATTTACTGACATTAAATATTAAACATTTTTTACAGTGAAAACTTCTGACATCAAGGAGATTGATGTGATAACAGTAAAGCGTGGAGAACATGTAACTATGAAGTGTAACATTAGCAGTGTCACAAAGAAAGATAATGTAGTTTGGTACAGACAGAGTTCAGGAAAATTACCTCAGTATTTTGCAAAACTATACAAGAACAATTTGGGCTACAAATTTGATGAAGGATTTAATGATTCTCGTTTCAGTATTAGTGTAAATGACAATAAATTTGATCTCAGTATTAAAAAAACAACAGAAGATGATAAAGGAGAATATTTCTGTGGAGAAATGGAAGGAAATGTAGTGAAGTTCACATCTGGAACACGTCTGCAATTTGAAGGTAAACAGTTTTACTCTGATAACCTGCTAATTCCAGATCAACACTTTAACCGGAATTATGTCTACATATGTATTAAATGTTGAATATTTCACTTTATTTATATTTAGTATCATTTCTGTTTATTTGCTGCGTTTCTGATTTATCTGTATAGACAAAGAGAAGACACACCGTAATACAACAACACCCAACAGCACAGAAACAAGTAATAATTTGGTTTCCTTTCACTGTCTATAACAGAATGTTCCATAGCGACAACCTCTCACTGTTCATAAATCATACAATATTTATACAAGTAGATTTATACATTGTGTGTATTTTCATCATTCCAGGCGAACACAACTGGATTATTCCCTTATTAATAGCCTCCAATATATTCTCTGTTATCGTAATCTCACTTCTGGTTGGAGTTTTATGTAAAAATCACAGAAAAGGTTTGTTTATTTTTATTTGTTGTTATTTATAGAGTTATTGTATAAAGTTGTTGTATGTTGTGAATTTCATCTTTACTTGTGTGTCTTATTGTTCAGATGCTTCATCAAGCAACCATCAAATTCCCACCAATCAGGTAATCCAGTCTTCTATTAACTGGGATTCTGTTCTGTTAAATAAATCCACATCTGAATGCACAGAGAATTTTAATAGACATCTATTCACCTAAATATCAGTGTAGTCATTATTTTAGTCTTTTAATCCGCTCTGATTAATAAACGGCTCTTGTTCTTCATCAGACTGCTGATGATGTCTTGAACTATGCAGCTGTGAGTTTTGCTAAAAAACCTTCATCCTCCAGAACATCCAGAGCCAAGAGCCATGAAGACGTTTACGCTCATGTTAAAATAAAATAGAGAAATTGTATTTTTTACTTTTGTGTTTTTTTCTACTGAAGCCTTCTTCAGTTTTTCTCAGCATTTTTTCTTGAAATAGTGCAGATGATTTCTAAAATGTAAAAAACTAATATTATTGTTTGATTTTGAAGGTTAAATTGTCAAGAAAAGCTTCTTGGTGGACAATTTGTTTAAACTTTTTTCTGTTTTAACTAAATCATTAACTTTTTCAGAAATATTAAGAGCCGGAAGTGAAAAAGGGCTGAATATAAAGATTCCAACATTACTGATGAGATGTGGCTGTTTAACCTGAAATTAAATTTCAGACACTGAACATTAAATCAGATTAAAAATGTATGTTGAGACAGATGATGTGCCAAGAAGTGCTTTATTTTAAATGTTTTCAGACTATTTACATTAACAAACATGACAAATACCACAGTGTATTTTTTGTGTTCCTATTTAAGCTAATTTTAGCAACATGTTCATTCCCACAGATGTCTCTAAATGACTTCACTGGTTGTATTAAAATTTCTGTTTAGTAGAGAATTAATAAACAGATCTTACAGTTCAGTCCACAGTTGCCTTGTGCCATCATTTACAGCCACAAAAAACACAGAATAAGCTCTGGTTCCTATTTTAAGCACTAAACACATCATCTAGTGTGAGATGATCTCAAACTAAACACCAGCATGAGGGCAGTGTGTGGTTTTTTACCACGTCAAGGTGTTAAAGTTCAGCAACAGTTTGTGTGCAAGTTTTGCATAAATACGAATGCAACCTTTATATTTTGTACAAACGGTTAACATTTTGTTGTCTCCAGTGTCACAGCACGATAATAGAAACCTCTGGTAATAGTGGAGCATGTGAAAAGGATTTAGCAACCAAACTTCAAGATGCTAGCTTACCCATTCACACCATACTTTCACAACTTACTGTTGATATCTTTCCCTAGAAACAATGCACACAGAGCAAAGGTGAAAGTGTAGACTTGTCTAGAATGTCTATGAATGGTGCAGTTTAAGATTCCACTTCATTGGAAGTAAGACTTTAAGGACAAATACTGTTCTAGCATGACAATGTCCCTGTGCACAAAGTGAGCTTGAAGAAGACACGGTGTGTTAAGGTTGATTGAAAGAACTTGAGTGTCAATGGAGCTCAATTTGTGTACAGGGGCAAGGTTCTGATGGAACTGCTTTGAGCCTCTCAGTTCCAGTGAAGTGAGCCTTAGCATTAGCTTTGGCTTTGCAGCTATGTCACCTAATCATAACCTATTTGCTCCACTGTGTAGGCTTTAATGCTGAAGTTTTTACAGCATTTTACTGCATTTGGCATAAGTTGTGGTTCACGCTCTCATTCTAAAGTTTTCCCCTAATGAAATGATGTTACTCACTCTCATGGCTGTCACCCTATGGTCTGGATATGGATCTTTTATCCTGCTGTCTTTTCTAACAGAGTTCTAACAAATCTACATTTCTCAGGAATAAAGCTATTATTAAATGGGAAATGTAGGTGCATGTGTGTGTGTGTGTGTGTGTGTGTACAGTATGTATGGTGACATGATGCAACTTGTGTGGAAGTGCAGTAAGTAGGCATTGCATGCTTTCTTGCTAACTTGCTAATCTGCTGCCATTGGCTATCCCTTGTAGTGAAATGGGGAACAGCCTTGAGTGTAAGCCTCCTCTTGCCAGTACATAACATCTTCTTCAACAAGACTCCTGACAGCCCTCACTGCTTCCAGACACTGTAACTGGGTGCATTGCCCCAGTCTACATTTGTTAGGGCATTTTGCAGTAGTGCCCAGAGGTTGTTCATGGCCAGCCACTGCCCTAACCTGCTAGGTAAGACTTCTAAGACAAAGGCTAAGGGAGCACACTCTAATAGAAAAGTATGGATATTGCTGCTCACAGTGAAGGCTTCTATGCAAAGGTTCTTCGAAAGAAGTGGGAGGTGCTTATACATTCTTCTGGAGAGGCAACCTCCTGGTGGCCAATATCAGTATGGTGTTGGACTAGCAATTAATAATAACTTTTACACACTTAAACACCCACTACAGTGAAGAAGAGGCTGATGATGTTCCGTATCCCCCTAACAAAGTGCATATGTGCCCACAGTGCCATCATACAACTGTGTGACTTCAACAGTTTGAAGTCAAGTCGAATTCTGCAACCAAGTACTCCTGAGAAACAAATAGGTCAGGGTAATGTCAGAGTTCATTATAGACTTAACACTAATTCCTTCCTGCTGAAGTCTTCAAGGGGGGCATGGCTTAGTGGTTAGCACGTTCGCCTCACACCTCCAGGGTTGGGGGTTCGATTCCCGCCTCTGCCTTGTGTGTGTGGAGTTTGCATGTTCTCCCCGTGCCTCTGGGGTTTCCTCCGGGTACTCTGGTTTCCTCCCCCTGTCCAAAGACATGCATGGTAGGTTGATTGGCATCTCTGGAAAATTGTCCATAGTGTGTGATTGCGTGAGTGAGTGAATGAGAGTGTGTGTGCCCTGCGATGTGACACAGACATGGGGGCTTCCTGGGACATGAAGTGTTTAACTGCTTCACAGTCAGCAAAGAGAGGCAGGAGTCAGTAATCACACCAAGGTCTTTTACTGCTGCACATGATGAAACAAAGACCAGAGTTCCTCTGGAATCAGAAAGCTTACTTCTGACTCCATGTGGTACTAGTACAAGAACTTCTGCCTCTCAGAGTAATGCAGGATGAAGTTTGTAAGCCTACACTGTCTGATGTCCTTCACACAATCTTCAATTTTATTAAGTTAGTGACTCACATCTGACATAACTGAAACATATAGCTGTGTCCCATCAGCATAAAAGTGAAGCTAATCCCAAGTTCCCTGAGGAACTCAAGCTGCGTCGAAACGCTATGGGAACGCCCCTACGTGACCGCGCTCTGAACCACGTGTGTAATCTGACCAATAGGCGTTGAGACGTGACGTCATCGGCGGGTGACGTCGCGTAATCAGGAAGCTACAAATGGCTGCGAGATGGACAAGAAGCTAGCTTCTGCTCGTTCAGGTAAGCGCTGTGTTTGGCTGATACTGTGGTTTTCTGGTCGAGTGATGGCTAGCAGACAGAAATTCCGTAAGTGTGTTTATCCGTGTCCCCGTTTTATCACCTGGAAGGATTTGCACGATCGGTGCGTTGTTTGCTTGGGAGTGGAGCATGCACAATCGGCTCTCGCGGGAGACGATTGCTCGCATTGCAGCCGCTTGGCTCTGTGCACGCTTCGCTCCCGGAGAGCGCTCTTCGAGAAGAGCGCTCTCCCTTGCGGCTCTGGTCCCGCTCTTGCCGAGGCAAAGCGGCGCCGGCGCTCGTGGGGCTCGCAGGTCGATTTGGTAACGGGATTGGAGTCGGATGAGTCCTCTCCAGCCTCGTCTGCTGAATCGACCTCCGGCGGAGAGGCAGACTCGAGGGCTGTATAGATGTGTTGCAGGCATACCAGGCTGACCTGCTATGAGATTTGGATGAGGGACTTAGCTCCGGGATTGCCGATATTGAAGAGTTGCGTTGCACTGCCGACTTGACTCTTCGGGCCACGAAGCACACGGCGCGGGCCGTTGGTCAGTCCATGGCGGCCCTGGTGGCCACAGAAAGGCATCTGTGGCTCACCTTGTCCGACCTCCCGGACAAGGATCGAGCTGTGCTGTTGGACGCACCGATGGCTCCTCCTGGACTGTTTGGCGACGCTGTGACGGCAGTCGTGAACAAGTTCCAGGAGTCTAAGAAGCAGTCGGCTGTGTTTCAACAGTACCTCCCTCGGCGATCTTGTGGGGCTGTTCGGCGGCAGCCCCAGCCTGGTCCTTCCAGGCACTGCGAAGCCAAGAGACAGAGCGTGGCCACCCGATGTCCGCGGGTGGGGCCTAAGGGCCCAAAGGCGACACTCTCGGCCCAAGAAGGAGCAGGGGGGCCTTGAGTGTCACCCTCGCCTCCGACGAACGGGCAGTGGTGCGTAGACCCTGATAGTCTATAATTGGGGGGATGGGGCACACCTCACGTTACAGTGCCCATCCCTCCCCTGCACCACCGGGGCACCAGGCCGTTGGCTCTGCCACAGGATGTGCTTCAGAGCGCGGCCCCCCTCCAGCGGGCACCTCCGTCCACTTCCGTCCGAAGCCTCGGTACCTCTCAGGAGGTGTCGACGGCCACAGTACGTTGCTCTGGTCGTCCGGGTCATAAAGGCCAGTCTGCTAGCCCTGCCACAAGGTGTATCTCAGAGCAAAGCTCCACTCCACCGGTTCGCTCCCCACCTTTCCACCCAAAGGTTCGTTGTGGGAGGGGAGGGTCCGCCGCCTCTCCCGAGGCGTCATCAGCTGCAGGGCACGGCTCCAGCTGCTCTGAGTGGGTCGGAGGCCAGCCCCGAGGGGCTGGTTCCCCTGAGGAACTTTCTGACAGCTTGGGAGGAGCTGCCAGGAGTCTCCCAGTGGGTCCTGTGGACCGTATAGAATACGGCTACACTGTTCAGTTCGCGTCCTGTCCTCCCCGTTTCAATGGGCTGTGTCCCACCCTGGTGGGACCTGAGCAGGCTCTGATCCTGGTTTGTGAAGTGCGCACACTCCTGAGGAAAGGAGCCATCGAGGTGGTTCCCCCCTCCGTTCGAGAGTCAGGCTTTTACAGCCCATACTTCATCGTTCCGAAGAAGTTATGGAGGTTCTACAGAGCCCAGGTGGATCTGTTTGCGACCCGGGAGACCTCGCACTGTCCCCTCTGGTTTTCTCTCTCTCACCCAGCCCCGTTAGGTCTGGATGCCATGGGGCAGTCGTGGCCGAGGCTACGCCTGTACGCTTTTCCCCCGATCGCACTGCTCCCTGGAGTTCTGGAGAGAGTTTGCCGGGATGAACTCCGTCTCCTCCTGGTAGCACCTCGATGGCCGGGCAAGCCATGGTTTGCAGATCTGGTGTCTCTACTCGAGGGCCCTCCGTGGGAAATTCCCCCCAGGAGGGATCTCCTCTCACAGGCGGGCGGAACCCTGGTGCACCCCCTGCCCAGAGCTGTGGAGGCTGTGGCCCCTGAGGGGGCACAGTTCATAGGGGCTGGTCTCTCTACCGAGGTAGTAGAGACCTTTCTCCACTCCAGAGTTTCCTCCGTTTATAGCCCCCGAACAGGAGCGACAGAACCGGCTGTGTCCAGTTCGAGCACTGGTCACTTACCTCCACAGGAGACCGTGTGGAAAGTCGGAGCAGCTGCTCGTCTGCTACGGCCCTGACAGGAAGGGTTTCCCGGCCGCTAAGCAGACGTTGAGCAGATGGGTAGTGGATGCGATTGTGTCGGCTCACGAGTCCTCTGGTCTCCCCGCACCGATCGGGGTTCGAGCTCACTCCACCCGGGGTGTGGCGGCCTCTACGGCCTGGTTCGCTGGAGTGGCACTCCAAGACATTTGTGACACTGCGGGTTGGTCCACCCCGCTGACCTTCGTCGGGTTCTATGACCTTAACCTCAGAGCCAACCCGGGCTCCTCTGTCCTACGTGCAGGTGCCGAGGCCCTCACTCTCTAAGCAGGGTCTGGTCAGTGTGGCGTGATTGGACACTCGTTCCCATAGCGTTTTGACGCAGCTCGAGTTCCAAAAAGGAACGTCTCTAGGTTACGACTGTAACCCTAGTTCCCTGAGGAACGAGACGCTGCGTCTCCGTGCCACACTCTCTGCATCCCTGCAGCGCTTACCTTCTCTCGCAGGAGCTAGCGTCTTGTCCATCTTGCAGCCATTTGTAGCTTCCTGTTTACGCGACATCACCCGCTGATGACGTCACGTCTCAACGCCTATTGGTCAGATTACCCACGTGGTTCAGAGCGTGGTCACACAGGGGTGTTCCCATAGCGTTTCGACGCAGAGTCTCGTTCCTCAGGGAACTAGGGTTACAGTCATAACCTAGAGACGTTCACCAATCATTGCACCAAGGGCTTGCATATATAAGGAGAAAAGCAGTGGGCCTGAAACAGAACCTTGTGGAACACAGAACATAACCATAGCATGCGTAAAAAAGTCACCATTTAGATCTACGAAACAGTCAGTCAAACAAGACCAACAAGACAACTATTACTGTTCCTGTGCTGTGGAATTGTCAATGACGCAGAGATGAAACAGACCCAAATGCAGGGGATAACGTAAAATAAACTGGATTTAATAATTTAAAAAACATGAAACCGGGACACAGACTAGACAAAAGACAACAGAACAACGACACGACAACAACAGACAACAGAGGATTCCACGCTGTCAAGGCAACGCGGCTCGACTAAATACTAACAACAATTAACACATGAGGAACGGGTGTGCAGAGGCGGGGAGGAAGAGACAAGGGCGGGGCAGACACGTGAACACAGAAAATCAATAAAAGCACATGGCCAAAGTCCAAAAAAAACAGACCACGAAGATATTGTAGAGATAAAACAAAGACAAGGATTCACAATAAGGCACGAATAAATAAGGAAGACAATTACACACATAAGGGACAGGTGTGCTGAGGTGGGAAGGAATAGACAAGAATAGGGCAGACGCGTGAACACAAAACATAAACTAAAGGCACATGGCAAAATGTCCGGGCTACATCCTGACATCCCCCAAATCTCACCAGTTCATAACTGATGGTTGAGACGTGTCTGAGACTGAACAAGGTTTCTTAAATTATTGTAGTTCATTTGTTGAATGCAAACCCACATGAGTTCATGACTTTTGTTAAGTGTTTTGTTAGGAGTTCAGATGACCCCCTGGGGGCCGTTTCAGAAAGGAGGTTTAACCAACTCTGAGTTTAAACTTGAACTCTGAGTTGACAAACCCTGAGATGGGAAACTCTGAGTTTTCGGTTACAGAACAGCTGAAAAGAGTTAGTTTTATCAACTCTAAGTTGACTGACCTGCTCCCGACCAGGTTAGGTTCACAGAGTAAATTACTATGGTAACTGACTCTGAGTATAAGTTACCTCTCTTTCAGAAACGGGCTTAACTTAACCTGCTTTCTTGGGTTTAACATAACTCCCTTTCTGAAACGGAAAACCCAGAGTTTCCCTCATTTCAGGGTTAACATACTCAGAGTTTTCACTTAACCTGCTTTCTGGAACAGGCCCCAGGACATGTTTTATGCTATAATTAGTGTTTACTTCAAAGAAAACAAAATGCCATTAACAAGTACCAGAGGTGTGTTTTTAAATGCTTGTCACTGGAATGGAACCATTAAGAGATTGTTTTTGTATATTTAGCTACAAAAATATGGAAGTAAATAAATATTAAAGGTCATTAAAGGTACAAAACTGGAGCTTAAGATTAAACTGGAAGCTCTAAAGTAAAGTTGCGTTCTTTAGTTTGACAAAGTAAAAGATAAACAAAAATTTTTTTTGCTCTTCATTAAACTTCTTCTATCAAAGAGATTTCAGCACACAGGACTGATAAACTGGACTGGTAAAGTCATGTGACTTGTCACACCATCAGAATAGACAAGAATTCACAGTGAGCTTCACACCTCATTTCAGCTAATGGACCAATCAAATCAGTCCACAGCTTCAAATCATCCAATCAGGCGTGAGTTTGGACCTGGTTTTCTACTGAAACACTGAAGTTCATTAGATCACTTGGTCTGAACAGGAACGATGTTCAGACTCTTTGTCGCTCTTTGTGCTCTTTTTTCTCTCTTCACAGCTGGTGAGTAACTTTCTGAAACTTTAATGTAAAACTATAATATTTCATATTTAACTCATTTACTGACATTAAATATTAAATGTTTTTACAGTGAAAACATCTGACATCAAGGAGATTCATGTGATAACAGTAAAGCGTGGAGAAGATGTAACTATGAAGTGTAATATTAGCAGTGGCACAAAGAAAGATAATGTACTTTGGTACAGACAGAGTTCAGGAAAATTACCTCAGTATTTTGCAAAACCATACAAGAACGATTTGGGCTACAAATTTGTTGAAGGATTTAATGATGCTCGTTTCAGAATTAGTGTAAAAGACAATAAATTTGATCTCAGTATTAAAAAAAACAACAGAAGATGATAAAGGAGAATATTTCTGTGGAGAAATGGAAGGAAGTGTAGTGAAGTTCACATCTGGAACATGTCTGGAATTTGCAGGTAAACAGTTTTACTCTGATAACCTGCTAATTCCAGATCAACACTTTAACCAGAATTATGTCTACATATGTATTAAATGTTGAATATTTCACTTTATTTATATTTAGTATCATTTCTGTTTATTTTCTGCTTTTCTCATTTATCTGTATAGACAAAGAGAAGACACACCGTAATATATCTGGAACAACACAAAGAGATTCATCCAACAGCACAGAAACAAGTAATAATTTGGTTTCCTTTCACTGTCTATAACAGAATGTTCCTGTCAGGACTCAGCCCGGACTTTTGGCCATGTGCTTTTGTTGTCATTCCTCGTCACGTGTCTGCCCCGCCTTCGTCTGCTCCTCCCTGCCACCACACCTGCTCCTCATTGTGTCCTCATTGTGTTTAATATTTAAGTGAGCCGCGTTGCCGATGGCAGCGCGGATCATTAGTTACGTTTACCCCTCGTCATTGTTTATTGTCTAGTCTTTGTTTAATGTCGTCTTTGTATTGTTTCAGTTATCGTCTTATTTTGTCCATGTCTTCCTTTGTTTATTAAACTCCCTTCTTTTGAAGCTATCCTGCGTACGGGTCTGCCTCCTTCCGTCCCCGGTTGTGACAGAATGATCCGCCTTAAAACCCAGCAGACCCAGCAGGATAGCTTCCAGCTCGGACCGGCTTTTTATCTTCCTCTTCCCCTGGACTGTTCCGCCAGTCCTTCAGGTCCTTTTTTCTTTTTTTGGTGACATCGCTCCGCCCTTTTTCCGGTGAGGGATGCCGCTCCACTTTCGGTTCCGTCCGAAGCGGTCGTCGCCTCACTTCCGTCGCGGAGGATGTCACCAACCCGTTTTTGCCCCTTTTTTATTTTTTGGTGCCCTGCGGCATCGCCCCGCCCTTTTTTCGGTGAAGGACGTCGCTCCAGTTTCGGTTTCATCCGAGGAGGGCGTCGCTTCACTTCTTCCGCGGGGGGTGCTGCAGGCCCAGGGCGATGGATCTTCCCACCCTCCCACCCTTGGTCATCAGGTCGTGAGTCTGGCTGCGGTGTGTCGGGGTTGCGTTCGGCCCTTCAGCTCGGCTGTGGACATCGCTCGGCCCTTCAGCTCGGCTGTGACGTCATTCGGCCCTTCAGCTCGGCTGAGGATATCGCCCGGCCCTTCAGCTCGGCCATGGAAGTCGCGTGGCCCTTCTGCTCGGCTGAGGACGTCGCTCGGCCCTTCTGCTCGGCTGTGGACGTCGTTCGGCCCCTCTGCTCGGCTGAGGACGTCGCTCGGCCCTCGCTGCTGTGCCGCCGTGAGCCTTGCTCCCCCCGCTTGCCTCGCCGGGTGCCTTACTCCCCCCACCGGCCTCGCCGTGTGCCTTGCTCCCCCCACCGGCCTCGCCGTGTGCCTTACTCCCCCCATCTGCCTTCGCCGTGTTCCTCGTTCCCCCACCGGCCTTCGCCGTGTTCCTCATTCCCCCATTTGCCTTCGCCGTGTTCCTTGCTCCCCCCATCTGCCTTCGCCATGTGCCTCGCCCCCCCCTCCTGGACTCTGACAGGGTTTGGCGCTTCGGGAGCCGCGCCTTGGGGGGGCGGGGGGGGGGGGGGGGGGTTCTGTCAGGACTCAGCCCGGACTTTTGGCCATGTGCTTTTGTTGTCATTCCTCGTCACGTGTCTGCCCCGCCTTCGTCTGCTCCTCCCTGCCACCACACCTGCTCCTCATTGTGTCCTCATTGTGTTTAATATTTAAGTGAGCCGCGTTGCCGATGGCAGCGCGGATCATTAGTTACGTTTACCCCTCGTCATGTCTAGTCTTTGTTTAATGTCGTCTTTGTATTGTTTCAGTTATCGTCTTATTTTGTCCATGTCTTCCTTTGTTTATTAAACCCCCATTCTTTTGAAGCTATCCTGCGTACGGGTCTGTCTCCTTCCGTCCCCGGTTGTGACAGTTCCATAGCGACAACCTCTCACTGTTCATAAATCATACAATATTTGTACAAGTTGTAGATTTATAGATTGTGTGTATTCTCATAATAAAGAACCAGAAAAGTTGAAGATAAGTAAGATCTCTTCTTCATAAAAAAAATAGGCTAAAAAATAAGTGTTTTAAAGCATCTGTATTTTTCCATACAGGTTGTTGTTTCCAGATTCAGGTGATGAGCTATCTTTCCATGTTTAGAGTTGGAGTTCTTGCCTTTCTGGTTATTATCTTTACAATCTTTTTTTTTTTTTTTTTAAAAATAGGAAAAATGTGTTAGTTTCACTTTTGCTGTAATTTACCATGCATTATTACATATTTTCTTTCTTGTTTTGTTGTGATCTCGACATAATAAAAATCAGTTTTCTTAATTGTATAGCGAGAAAAATAACAATAATAAAGTTGCAGACATCACAGCCTCCTTCTTAAGTGTCAGACACTTATGTGGAAGTTGTCAATCACTGACAGACAGAGAGTTGTTTCAGTTTAAGTCCCTGATCAAAGCCAACACAATGATCCATGATGCTGCATTACTGAGCTTTTGCTGCCTCTAGAACAGTGTTACTCATTGCGCTGCTCGCGAGCCTCCTGCGGCTCGCCAAGCTTTAATATGCGGCTCGCATGGCAGTAAATAATACGATGATATGATCATGTGGTTAAAATGTATTTTTCATTTAAATAACATTAAAAAGAATCAGGGAAGCATAGAAAAATGAATGTGCTCTATTACAAATAATAATATATATTTATATATATTATTTGACTCGTCACTGACTCACTGCGTTCTGCGCAATAGCCAGTTTTTGGCGGCCTGCCAGAAGCTAGTTTGTGTTTCATGCTAGTTAACAACTTGTGTTTACTGTACACACGGACTAAAAAATGGATCAATTTCTTATCAAACAATCCCACGCACAAAATGAACAGCAACAAAGCAATGTGACAGTGACAAAAGAGGTAACTGATGGGGAGCATGCATCATCCGCAACTCGAGTAATTATTGTATTGCAATATTGTACATTGTATTTAAGCAGATAAGCTATTTAAGACTGAATAACTTGGCATACTTTGCGGTGAAAGTTGCTCTCCTATTGACTTTGTCCTATCAGTGTGGCTCACATGAAAAAAATAGTGAAGACCACTGATCTAGAACATGTTTTTTTGCAAAAACCATGAGAAAATTAAGTCATGATCACAATAAAACAAGACAGAAAGAAAAAAAAAATAATGCATGGCCTCTTAGGACTTTTGTAGTAATTGCTTTGTTTTTCTACCTAGATTTTTTTTTATTTTATTCAATTAATCGACTAATATTTATAATAAATATAAAATCCCATAGTCCTCTTTAATTCTGAGATCTTAATATTCCATCTTGGTCTGTGATTTCATTGACATGTTTTGCAATAACAAATGTAGCATGGTTGTAGAATTTTTCATTTTTTGGCTTTAATATATTTTTCAAAGAAAAAAGTCTCAGATGTTTCACTCTCATGTAGAGCTGCAATGAATGTACTGAATAAATACTAACTCAACAGTACTGAAAAATAAATTGTTATTCAATACATGAATTAAATGCATCAGAAGATAAATGTTTAATTTCTTTCTTTCTTTCTTTCTTTCTTTCTTTCTTTCTTTCTTTCTTTCTTTCTTTCTTTCTTACATGAATACATGTGAGGCCATATGTTTCAACCAACTTTTCAATCAACGTTTTAGTTTATACCACTTTAAACCACTGAGCTGTTTCCACTAACACTGACACATTCACTGGTGTGATGGAAACCAGAGCACAAACAGCTCAAACCAAACAGAAGTGTGAGGCCATTAAGGTTTTAACCACATTAAAGGTGATGAATCTGCCACTCGTAGACTGCAGCAGCACTCTGTCTAAAGGTTTTGCGAGCATAAGTCAAGATGTGTTTTACAGTTTAATTCTTTAGTAATCACATAGTGTGAGAGCATTCATTAATTAATACCCTTTATTTATTAGACCAGTTAAGGGGGACAAGTCCTCATAGACTTTTATGCACACTCTAGCAGGGCACAGGTTGTGCATCATCTTTGGTGTGAATTCCTTCTGAACTGTGGATCAGTTGCAGTTTCATCACTTTTTGCTCACTGTTATGCAAAATTGCAGCCATTATTTTCATGTTTCTTCTTCTAAAGTGATGAACAGCACATTTTAGAAGGATGGCATGTCACATGCATCAAAACCTGCAAAAGACAAGTCATTTTGTGCAAGAGGTTTTTAGCCATGCAAACTGCTCCGGTGTGGAGACAATGGACTGAGTTTTGGTTCCATGGATGGCCACCAGAAGTGTGACCTCAGCAGACCCAGTGTTCTACTGGAGCTGGGGTGTCAGGTGAACCAGGAAACCTACTGGTGGACCAGGGGAAGCAGTGGGTAATCATTGACAGACAAATGACCAGGGGGGCCATTAGGTTTGATCGCGTTAGATGCACTGAGGCAGGGGTCAGGAGAGCTCAAACTCCCACATGAAGGCATCCATGACTGAAGGAGGGTAGATGGCATCAGAACCCAAGAACTACACAAACCCAAGAACTACCATCAACTACAGTCATAGCATCAAGAGGTTCATGGAACAGGGCATTCAGTATGGCTGGTAAGAACTTAGACACTGGCTATTTTCAAACAACGGTTGAAGACCAACTTATTTAGTCTGAATATTATTCACCAATTGAAGTCAGTCTAAACAATAAATAGCTTCTTAGCTTCCATGAGCTGGTGCCTCCACTCCTCCAGGGCTACCTTCATTGCTAGTAACTAACAATTTAAAGCATTGAATTTGCATTAAACTGGGGAGAGGCTGCAATGAAAATGGCATGGTTCAGTGGATCCTAAATGAACATGAGGGTGAGAAACCACTTCATGAGGTCATCCACATAAGTTTGAGAGTCAAGAAAACACTTGAAAAAATGAAAATGGGGAGAAACACGGAGAAATTCACAGGGGCTTTGGCCCAGAGCATGACAATTGTTGGCACATCTGACAATAAACAGGGGTCAGCCTGTGCACTCTGACATATCTGAGGCTATGCAGTGCCATGCACAGCAAACTGCAATGAACGGTGTGTTCTGCCACCTTTCTATCATAGTCACCATTAACCTTTAGAGCAAATTGACTACAGTTGGTATTTTGTGGGATCAGACCACACCGGTTAGCCTTCACTCTTTATGCACATAAACAAGCCTTTGGTGACCATAACTGTATCAGGCCACAAGTGGTAACACCACATTTAGTACTAAGTACTGCATACTAGGGAAATCCCCACAAGATTTGTCATTTTGGAGATGCTCTGACCTCGTCATCTAGTCATCACAATTTGGCCCTTTTTAAAAATGTATTACTTGCACCTTTGTGTCAGGAAGAACAGCTGACCCAAATGTGAGAGAGACGTAAAACTGAACAGTCTTTAATGAGCTCTCAGGCAGATAAACAATCCACAGAAACAGAACGTTCAGTGTTCAGGAAAACAGTCACAGCAAATGGTAGGCAATGGTGTGCACAAAAACAAATTATTATAGCTATGGCAGGTAAAACAGCAGTAAAAATACATTTTCCAGGCAGAACTCACGAAAAAAACGTCACACGGTTTAAACAGTAGCAAATATCCAAGCTCAGGTAAAGCGGGGTAAATAGTCCATGGCAAACAAATCCAAAGATACTTCAAACTTGTAAACAGTAGACAGTCTGATCGACAAACAGGGCATCAAAATTCGAGGCTATAACAGGAAAACGGGAAGAAACTGGGGTCAAAAACAGGCAGAGAAACACAGGAGCAAGGCGTGATACTCAAAAACTGAAGAGAGCCGGTGTCATTAAATAATGCAGAGGCATACAAAATGGCAGTGAACTCCAGCTTGAATGAATAGCAAGAATTTGTTACAACTCTATGAAGCCTTTACAAATGTGATATACATTAGTGATGGGAAGTTCGGTTCTTTTCCGCGAACCGGTTCTTTCGGACAGTTCGTTTTAATGAACCAGTTCAATAATCCAGTTCACCAGTTCTTTTACGTCCTGACGTAATGACGTAAATTCCTTCATCCCGCCGCTGCCGGCAGATATAAATACAATCAATTTAACACATTTGAAAAGTTCTTTGTAATCATAACTTTAGTTGAATACGTTTCTTACATTTAAGTTTTGCAACTAAAACACCCAGTACAGGCATTGATGTGCAAACGTGGGTGTTTTACGTGTCTTAAAGATATAAAGTTAATAAACTAATCTTCATCAACTTACAAAAAAAGCATAATTTTGAAATGTTTCTTTCGCTCCATCAGTTGTTTCAAAAACTAATGTAACTGAGTTAAACACTCATACGTTGATAAGACATTAAATCATAACCATTTACATTTGTTACTGTATCAGTTCAGTGATTTACGCATGCGCAGTAACAACAGCTCATCGGTTCTCAGTATGTCGGACGTGTCCGAAAGAAACAGTTCTCTGTTCAGTTTACTGATGATTCGCTGTATCGGTTCAGTGATTCAAGCATGCGCAGTATCAACAGCTCATTGGTTCTCGGACGCGTCCGAAAGAAACAGTTCTCAGTTCTGTACCTATGATTCGCTGTATCGGTTCAGTGATTCATGCGCAGTATCAACAGCTCAAACTCACAGTTCTCTCAGCACAACACGTCTCAGTTTAGTGTACAGGTGTTCAGTTCAGTTTAGTGTTACATATACTCCGGGATATTAGTTTATTTAGAGTCGGAGGGGCTGTCAGGCATGACCGAAAGTGAGTAACTTTAGTAACTTGTGGATCAGCGCTGACTCAAGACGCAAACTGTTTAAAACGAATCGGTCCGATTTGGTGAACCGGTTCATCCAGTTCACTAAAATGAACCGGTTCAAAAGAACGATTCGTTCACGAACTGGCCATAACTAACATACATAATCGTCTCAAATTCTTTTTCATAAATATGAATAATTTAATAAGTAACTGCATAAAACATAAAACCATATTTATTTATTCCAAACTTGTGCACAAACAGCTAGAAGGATGTCCTTGTAATATTATCTTTTACTTTAAAAGATTAATCCATAGTTTAGAATTAATTTCTGTGTGAAAACAAACCTGGGATTATGAGCCAAAGCTCCTAACATGCATAGAAACACTCATGAGAGTAGACTGAAGTGTTCAATCCATGTCTGAAAATACTCTTAACACATTTGTAGAAGTGTTACTGGCTGCAGCAGCGATCTCTCTCACACTACGCTGTAGTCTCAGTTTAAATGCAATAGCATTGTGGTTTCTGAGTTTCAGAGGCTGGGTGTTTTAGCCAGCAGCTCACACACACACTTTTTCTGGGTCACGTTAACAGTCTAAATGTCTTTATGTTAGAATCTAAGGCCAAAACACAAAAGCTGGAATTCATTAAAAATATCTTTAATAAATAACATGTATGTTAAGAGCACTATTCAGACTGAGCTAGAAACCGTGCAATAACTGTGTAAGGCCTGATATCCAGCCTAAAGGACTCAACAACAGTGTAAAATATAAACTGACAATTTTATAAACATATGAATAATTATGATAAGCCCAAATAAAACACTGAGTCAAGTCAAGGAGCTTTTATTGTCATTTCAAACATATATAGCTGCATGAGTCTATTGCCCCTTTTCCACCGAGGCAGTTTGAGTGCTGGTTCAGAGCCAGAGCCTAATTTAGAACCAGTTCTTTCTTTTTCGACAGCCAAAGCACCGCTTGTGTCAGGGGCTGTGGGCGGGGCTACTGTTAGCGCATTTGATAATGTACCTTAAGTATACTAATGTTTAATACACTTTTACTTTACCACGATATGATACATTATCAGCACACATGATAGTAGGTAGCTACATGCTAAGGCTAACTTTTTTCTGTGATAATGATAAAATAACGTCATGTACTTTCTCGATTACAACCTCCGTTTATACAGATTACATGGAGCTGCACGTACACGCTGGATTCGCCGCGTTTAGATGTTAATGTAGGTTCACAAAGCCATGAGCATTAACAGTAAAGCAACATCCACCATTGTTGATGCTGCGCTAAAGTTGCTGGGACACGTGACACATATACAGTGACGTCAGACTCGGCTCTGTGATGGCTCTTTAGCCGATGGAAAGGCGAACCGGTTCTTAGAAGGCTCGCCAATGGAACCAACTTTGAACCAGCAGGAGTGCTAGCTCTGAACCAGCACCCGGTTCTTTTTGGTGGAAAAGGGGCATATGAGTTTGACAGTTTCACACCTTAATGGCCTCATGTTGCTGTTAGTTTGAGAAATTTGTGTTCCATCTGTGTGTGTGTGTGTGTGTGTGTGTCAGAAACCATGTCCAACTTTAGAAAGAATACTGATGTGGTAGTGTGGTGGGTTTTCTTCTGCGTTGTGTATTTTTAGAATGAAAGAGACTTCACACCATGATGCAGTTGTCAAATGGTTTACTTGTGGCTTCTCAGGATCTCTCATCTCTGCATTACACATAACAGACACCATCAGGCAGTAACAGGATTACGTCTGTTCTAGAAGTGCCTGTCAATCATTACACATACACTTATATACGTGTAAATCTCTTGGATCATTACAGTAATGAGTGTATAAATTTAAGTGTGCATCATCATGTAATAAGTTTCAGCAGCCTACTACACTTGTAATGGCGGCCATTACGTGAATTCACTTTGCATTAAACATCCTTTTTCAATGTTCAGAACTTGGATTAATAATGTCTTAACACCAAAAAAAAAATTATTAAAAATCACATTGTGTAGAAAACCCAAAACAAGTAAGTAATTAAATGATTTTGAACACTTTTTTTGAGGAGCCGATAAAACATACCTCTCATCGCATTGAAATCCCGCAAAAGAGAGCGTACACCGGAAGTTACGTCAGCTCCACCCTCACGCTTACACATAACTTGAACAAGTCTTAATAACCATTATTTTTAAAGTTTAATGTTTTCAAAAAGAAAGAGAGGAAACAAAACCAATAAAGAAATAAAATTTATATTTGTAGAAAAAGAAATAAAAAATAACATTTTGCTTGTGGTCACATGACCATTCATAACTATGCAATTTTTAGTGCAAATAATTAATAGTAATTTAAATAATCTAGTGTAACGACATTACACTCGCCACATTCACCCCCACTGTTTTACACTAGATTATTGGACAACCCAACATCGACATATCAGCGTAGTCATTACCCATAACCCACCATAGGTTGTACAGCTTTGAAGCTATCCCATTAGAGATTCAGATAGACCGAGGGTAGCTAATCCCCAATCTAACATTTGAAAAACCATGCCATATACACAGTTTCAATAATAACATACACTAATAGTCACTCTGCATGCCTATTTTCTCAAGCAAACTCGTGAGTTGTGGACCATGGAAGGTTACTTCACCCATCAAATTAACGGAGGCCCATTCAAACAATTACCCTCAGAAACAACAAAAGAAATACATTTAAAAAAATTTAACTTCCAGAGCAGGACAAACTCTTTGAGTTGACATTGTTTGTATCAGTCTACGCACAGGCGTAATCAATCTACCAAATCTTGTTCTTGGTCCCTGCTGTTCACCAGAGTCTCTTACGTTCTGACAAGACTGTGTAGTATCTTGGGATGAACCCACAGGTATCTCTCTAACAACAGCAGAAACATCACAGACATGATCAACAGTAGGAGCGACGGTTTGGGATACAGAGTCTACATTCTGTACATCTGACATAAGCGATGTCTCATCATTTGATGCAATGTATGCAGACACTGAAGTACTGGACATGCTTTCAGAAACGTCTTGACACTCTACCCCTTCAACCTGTTCAGTGTGTTGCCCCACTTCGAGGTTACAAGTCTCATGTTCACTACTGTGAATCACATCATCACTCAATGCATCATTCTCCCTCCCTGCAACTACACCCAAGTCAGCAATAGATTGAGAAGTTCTGTCTATAGTGTCACTCTTCTGGAGGTCAGCACTTGATGAAGCACAAATTGAACTCAAGTCACATTCTGAATTTACTGAATCCCCCCAAGCAGGCAATGGTAAAAAATTACAGGCATTAGCAGGTTCCGATGTACAGTTCTGACACGACCATTAACCGGGTGGCGAATCTTGTATGTATTCAAAGAACAGTTCTTACTCACAACAATGTACACCGTGCTCTCCCAACGATCTGCTAATTTTCTTTTTCCTTTTTCCCCTTTGTTTGCCAGAAGAACTCTATCACCCAACTCTAATGAATGACCCTTGCATTTGCGATCATAATGTTCAGCCTGTTTGTTTTGCTGCTGACGTGCATTTTGCTGTGCAAGTGACATTGCCTCCCTTAAATCTTTCCCCAGAGACTGGACATATTTACTCAGGTCAACAGTCCCCCCATCCAAGATTACACTCTCAAACAGAACATCTACTGGCAATCTCGGGGTACGACCAAACATCAAAAAGAATGGTGGGTAGCCAGTAGTCTCATGCCTGGTACAATTGTATGAAAAGGACAGTGTTGTAATGATCACGGAACAGAGCGGACCCAAACGCAGGATAGCATAAATAAACAGGGTTTAATGACAAAACACAAAACAGGAACACAGACTCGAGATGGGACTAAACAGGACTAAGACCACAGTAGATGTCGCGCTGCACGAGGCAACGCGGCACAGTTAAATACAAAAAGGACAATGACACAATAAGGATCAGGTGTGATGACAGGGAGGAGCAGACGAAGGCGGGGCAGACATGTGACGAGAAACGTAAACAAACGCACGTGGCCAGAGTCCGGGCAGAGTCCTTACAAGTGTGTTCAACATCTGAGGCCAATTAGCTTTAGACCTTGGAGGCAAGGACCTTATCATGTCACCAAGAGTACGATTGAACCTTTCAGTCTGACCATTACCCATAGGGTGGTAAGGAGTGGTGTGAGATTTGGAGACACCTGACAAATTCAACATTTCTGCAATCAGCGAGCTTTCAAAGTTTGCACCCTGGTCAGAATGGATTCGGGCTGGGAAACCGTATACACAAAAGAAGTTGTTCCACAGAACACGGGCAACAGACTTCGCAGTTTGATTTGGGCAAACATACGCACATGCAAGCTTTGTGAAGTGGTCGGTTATTACCAACACATCAACTGACTTGTTATTGACATCTTCAGCTGTCCAGAAATCGATACAAACCAACTCTAGTGGTGCTGTCGTCATTATGGATACAAGTGGTGCTCTAGCCTGCGGCTCAGGAGTTTTGCTTAATACACATCTCTTGCATTGCGACACATATAGTTTCACGTCTTTCTCCATAGAGTTCCAGTAGAATCTCTGCCTCGCAAGCCAAAGAGTGCGGTGCTGGCCCTGATGACCAGCGTCATCATGCACCCCTTTTAGGACCAAATTCTTTAAAGCTGCAGGCACAACAAATTGGTAAGATTTATTCTTGGTCATAGGATTCTTAGACACCCGGTAAAGTATACCTAACCTGAACGTAAATTTGCCCCACTGTCTGAGTATCCGTACAGTTTCTTTCGACTCGTGAACCTTTTCTCTCCTAGAGGGACGTCTAGCTCGCTCCACAAAGAATCTCACCCTACTAATCACTGGATCATGACATTGCTTTTCGAGCAGCTCATCGTGGGTAAGCTTGTCGAGTGGGCACTGTGCCTCATCCTCCAACCCCTTCAAATGTTGAACATATGCGACTGCTCTAGCTGCCGCACCTTCCTCCCAGTGACGATGAGAATGGAATACAGCTGACATCTCCTCACAGGACACTCTCCCTGGAGCAAAACTCTGAACCAGGTTAGTCACTTCACAACACTTCTGTGACCCAGACATTTCCACAACAACCTCCTCCTCCGCACGTTCGCAAGATAAGTGAAACATACCCTGCACCTGCTCAACCCCAAGGTCTCAGCTTCATGCCTCAAGATGTCATATGGTGTTCTGGTCAGCCTGTGTAAAATCCTGGAAGCAGCAAAAGGCTCCCTACTCAACGCATCGGCTACAACATTTTTCGATCCGGGTATGTATGTTATGTCAAATTCATAAGGGGCCAGTTTCACAACCTATCTCTGTTCGCAGGCATCAAGCCTCGGCTTGGTCAAGATATACTTGAGCGGGTTGTTATTCGTCCAAACCGTAAACCTGTGCCCGCGAAGCCAATGACTGAATTTATCGCAAATGGCCCATTTCATAGCCAAAAATTCGAGCCTATGAGCCGGATACTTAGACTGATCATGATTAAGCGACTTTGATGCAAAGACAATTGGCCTTGCAACCGCATGACCCTCCTGAACCTGAGATAGTACAGCCCCAAGTCCACTCGTCAAAGCATCTACTGACAGTAAAAATAGTTTTGAAAAGTCAGGGTGAGCAAGTAGGACCTGATCTACCAGCACAGTCTTGAGATTCTCGAATGTGTCTCTGCATTCCTCAGTCCAGTCATTAGGAGTGAGTTTCCGGAACGCTCCCAACCTTTTTCCCGCACCCCTCCCTTTTCTAGGTCTCTTCTGACCGGTCATTAACTGAAAGAGAGGCTTTGCAATCATGGAACAATTTTCAATGAAATGTTGATAGTACACGACCATGCCCAGAAATGACCTGATTTTTCCCACAGACGGGGTAACACCATCAACTTCCATCAAGTCACTCTCGGACACATTTATAATAGCCTCTACCTTCATAGGACCACTAGCCACTCCATCCTGTGAAATAATGTGACCCAAGAATTTGACTGATCTACGCAAAAACCTACACTTGGAGGGTGAAAGTTTCAAGTTGTGATCTCGGAGACGTTGAAACACCAACTCCAGTCTCTGTAAACTCTCTTCCTCTGTCTTACCAAAAACTAACAGATCATCTACAGTAGGTAACAGAGCAAACTCATGAAATTTTGATCACCGAAAACAGTCAACATCATTCTCATGAATGTAGCAGGACTGTTGCAGAGCCCTTGCCGCAAACGGTTGTACTCATGTAAACCTAGGGGAAAACTGAAAGCTGTAAATTTCTTATCCTCCTCATGTAAAGGAATGTTGTAGTACCCTGATGTTAAATCCATGGTACAAAATAAAGTATTCCCCCCCAACGCCGCTAGAACATCTGCTTGGTGAGGGAGAGGATGTGCGTCCTTCACCGTACGAGCGTTAAGCCACTGAAAGTCAGTGCACAACCGTAAATCACCGTTCTTTTTCCAAACCAACACTAACGGTGACGCAAACTCACTGGTCGATTTCCTGATTATCTCCATCTGTTCCATCTCATCGAGCGTCTCTCTCAACTTTTGATAGTGAGCTGGGGAAACTCTGCGATACGGTAACCGAAAGGTTTGTCATCGGTCAACCGAATGCGGTGACGAAACCCCTTTGCTTCACCGCAATTCAACGAATGCCTAGAGAAAACACACTCATATTTTTTTATCAGATCAATGAGCTTGCTTCTCCAAAAAGGCGACACCTCACAGTCATTTAACTTTAAGTCCTTTAGGCCCAGCTCATCCAAACTAATGTCATTGAAGTGATTAGCACCAGTCACTGAGCTCTTCACTGATAAGCTACCACAGGAACTACCGCTGTTCATGGCTACATTCTGGAAAACTCGTTGTCCTTGCACATGATCAAAATCTTCCAAAGCAATGCACGGGTAGACATCAGCCAATTTCGCATTTTTGCGCAGCACAATTTCTGAGTTCGTCGGGTTTATCATTTTTACCGGAAGCCAACCGTCGCCCCATAAGGGAGAGATTACTCTACCGACAAGCACATTACGGTGGACACAGCGAGAAGTACTAGGTTCAATTACAACCGTGCTGCCCAATGAGAGTTTCAGCCCTTGTGGCAGCCGACCCCAGACAAGGTGTTTGCTCATTGGCTGCAAAACCACGGCAGACTTAGACTTTAAAGTACCAACTTTGTCTGGGACAGTACTACACCTCCACCTCTCGATGCACGAAAGCATATGCAGAAACTGACAGTTTTCACTCTGATTTGATTGGTCCGGTTTATCTAGAACTCTCCAAAATCCCTCATTTGATTTCATCTCTCTGATCAGAGGTTTCAGCACATTAGTACCAATAATAAGCTGGTCTATTTGTCCACTCACAATAAGGACTGGCACACTAAAACTGAAACCATACACCTCAAGTTTCAGATCACATATACCTGCAGGACTAGTCTGCTTCCCACCACACCCAACCAGGACAATGTCTGACGGGGGAAACAACTCCTGATCCAGGACTCCAGCTTTTCTCAGTTGAGGCACCACACTGGCACTCAAAGTAGTCGCCATAGAACCACTGTCCAACATTCTCTGAAGACAAACCTTGTCCTGTACCAAAACACTGGTGTAAAACAGACTGTCATTCTGCATTGACTGAATAGTATTTTGAAAAATCACAGTTTTATCTTTGCTTACACTCTCACAATAAATTGAATAAACCGATTCAACATCAGCGTCCAAGGAGGAACCATCATTTTGCCCCACATTGCCCTCCCCCCAACGGAGGCTCTCTAGTTTCCCTGAGACGCGACATTATCTTGTCTGCCAGCGCTTTCCCTGGGCATGGTTTTCTCACAGTTAAAGCTCATATGTCCAGAAGAAAAACACTTAAAGCAGAGATTATACATCCTGCAGTGAGTAGTAGTACTATGGTCTTTGCTGTTACAAACTTTACATCCATGGCTCTGTTTGTTAGAATTCTTAGGCCAACCACCACGCACAGTTTGAGCATTACACACAAGAGTCTTTTCTAGCATGGTCAGAACTTTGTCTAAAGTGTTATCGGTTGCTGGTGTGGCTGTTTCTGACCTATGAGGAGGCAGAGAAGTTGGATCATCAATGGGCTCCAGAACCCTGGCTGTTTGTTGACACGCAACCCTCTTTGTCGCTTTCTGTTCCCTAAGCATCTCATCTAATCTCTCTTGGACCTCAGAAGCTGTCCTCGACTCAGTAGGTTTGCTTTTGAACACAATAGACAGTTCCTTATCAGGACAATGACGAATAAACATGACAGCCAGTTCTCTGCTTCGATTTTCCAAGGTTCTGCCTTCCTCTCTAAGGCTTCGCTCAGCCACCTCAGCTGCTTTGTTCAACCTTAACCAATAATCCAGTGGGCTCTCATTTGAATACGGTTTCACAGAATAGAAATCGGCTAAAGGCATTCCAAATCTACTGGAATTGCTAAAATGGAGTCTCAATACTGTGAACACAGCATCTACAGTGGGAGTTACTATTCTGTTGCTCAGCCAGACCTTTATAATGTCCCTGGCCCTCCCCATTAGCCTATTCATTACTTCTTCAACCCTTTCTGATTCTACCACTTCCTTTTTGTTTAAGTACACTCGCATCAGTTCTTCCCACTCCAACATGGAACACTTATCTGGTACCATCTCCACGATAATAAGGAGGTGCAGTTATCTCTGCCTTTAATACTAAGTTTAACTTAGAAGCATCAATAATGGTTGCATTTGGCATCTTAGGGTCAGAAACAGTACTGTTTCCTCCAAAACAACCACTAGACGACATACCTGAATGTCTAGTCTGCAACAAACTGTCCCTGATAGCTTCACCAATTTCAGATCCAATGTGTCTAATGAGGTTACTCATGTCATCTGAGAGTCCTGATTCATTATTGGTACACTCTGGGTTGCCAGGTTTTGTTGTTGGACTACAGCCTATGTCAGGTCTAGCACTCAACAATCTCAGCATTTCATCCCTCCCAGTGCTTGTGTACTGAGGACCCATTAACTGAAAACCTCTGTCAGGTGTGGTTAGTAAAGCACCCCTACCTCTACCAGCTATCATGCTGTGTTCAAATGTGAAACTTTCATCAGTCATAACTAATTCGCTCAATTTTCACCAACACACAAAAAAAATAAGATTTGACCTTAAATCAAAAGTCCTTAAAAGACAAATGTCCGTACTTGGAAATAAAAAATAACAGTTGTCCTTTCAAAAGATAAATATGTCAGAGTCCAAACCAGTCACAGATGAGCCGTTCCAGTCACGCAAATCAACGATGTCACCGCAATCCCAGGAAAGATGGTCACCCTTTCAGCATAGCATCCCAGGCGGTCAGCTACCAGCAAACCAAACGACGGGTCACGGCACCATTTTATGAAGTCAAGTCGAATTCTGTAACCAAGTACTCCTGAGGAACAAATAGGTCAGGGTAATGTCTGAGTTCATTATAGACTTAACACTAATTCCTTCAAGCTGAAGTCTTCAAGGGGGGCAAGGTGGCTTAGTGGTTAGCATGTTCGCCTCACACCTCCAGGGTTGGGGGTTTGATTCCCGCCTCCGCCTTGTGTGTGTGGAGTTTGCATGTTCTCCCCGTGCCTCTGTGGTTTCCTCGGGGTACTCCGGTTTCCTCCCCCGGTCCAAAGACATGCATGGTAGGTTGATTGGCATCTCTGGAAAATTGTCCATAGTGTGTGATTGCGTGAGTGAGTGAATGAGAGTGTGTGTGCCCTGCGATGTGACACAGACTTGGGGGCTAAGATGTGACAGACATGGGGGCTTCCTGGGACATGAAGTGTTTAACTGCTTCACAGTCAGCAAAGAGAGACAGGAGTCAGTAATAACACCAAGGTCTTTTACTGCTGCACATGATGAAACAAAGACCAGAGTTCCTCTGGAATCAGAAAGCTTACTTCTGACTCCATGTGGTCCTAGTACAAGAACTTCTGCCTGTCAGAGTAAAGCAGGATGTAGTTTGTAAGCCTCCACTGTCTGATGTCCTTCACACAATCTTCAATCTTATAACGCTAGTGACTCACATCTGACATAACTGAAACATATTGTTGTGTCCCATCAGCACAACAGTGAAGCTAATCCCAAGTTCACCAATCATTGCACCAAGGGCTTGCATATATAAGGAGAAAAGCAGTGGGCCTGAAACAGAACCTTGTGGAACACAGAACATAACCATAGCATGCGTAAAGATGTCACCATTTAGATCTACGAAACAGTCAAACAAGACCAACAAGACAACTGGTCTTTAACACTGACACATAAAGTGCCAAATAAACTCAGTGTGTAAGAAAAGGTCAGAGGTGAAAATGAGAGCTTTTTTAAATAAATATGCAGTTATTATATTATAAAGTGTAACACAACAGAGTCAACAGTCAACATTAAAAACAACAAATATCAACCAGGTGGAAGAGCATTAAGAAGAGGGAAGAAGGGAAAAAAACACTTTTCTGAAAAAAGAATATTTGGTATCAAAGTAAAACTCCACCTTAATGTGATCTGTCAATGTGATATGGTTCTATTTGCATAGATTCCCGATTTTATTAATTAGCATTGGGTGGTTTTGAGGGCAGGTGTAAATGGGCAGGAGCAGGTTGGAAGAGTCATCTGATTGGAAGAAAGGGCAGGGTTGGGATTTGAAGGCATTCCAGAAGAAAACAATCCACTATGAACATCGCTGCTTTTCTAGTTGTTGAGTTTAACAGCTGTCACTGAAACATTACATGGTGCTAGATAACTCAAGCTGTCATGTGTCCTCATCCACTCCCTCCCACCCCCCCACCCTGACCTTTCTAATACAGCCAACCACAAGACTTGATATACCTGGAAGAGTGCTCATAACAGGTAACATGGAGGGGATCAATATCCGCTCGATGTAGCTTCTAAATTGTGACACACAATGCTCACCACTTGGTTCACTTTTCTCCCACTATACTCACCTTCTTAGTGAAGCTATATACTCACATAGGTTACTTGTCTTTTCCTTCCTTCCTGCCCTCATCCACAATGGCTTCTGCTCGGATTTCAGCATTTCTGGCTGACATATCATCATGAATGACAGCTAATCAACTGAAACTTAATCCCAGCAAAACCAAACTGCTGTTTATCCCATGTGATTGATCCCCATGTCAGGATCTTGTGCTCTCGCTGGACAATTTGCTGATATACTTTGGAGTAACCATGAATAAGCAAATGTCCTTTTCTTCTCACATTGCCAATTTAACATGTTCATGATGGTTTCTCTTTCAAAACATCAGAAGAATGCGGCCATTTTTATCCACACAGGCCACTCAGGTGCTTGTTCAGTCTCTGAAACCCTCTGATGGCAGGTTTACATCTAAGCACAACTCAACCTTTGAAAGGATCTTTGGATTTTTCAACCTTCCAAAGTTCTCATACACCACCCCATTGCTGTGCTCCCTCATTGGCTTCCAGTAGCTGCAAGCATTAGGTTTCAAACACTGATTCTTACCAACAAACCCAAAAATGGTTGAGAACGATTTTACCTCAAAGCTCTTATCCCTCCTCACACTGTACCATGCTCTCTCTGACCTTTAGCACTGCATGATTGGTCCAACTATATCTCGGAGTAGAAGGTAGTTAACCATTAGAACTCTTCTCCTGGCACCTAGCCAGTAAAATGAACTTCCCTTAAATGTTAAAATAGCTGATCAAATGACAGGTAAAGGCCTCCTAAAATCATTAAACTAGCATTTTTATAAAATAATTGTCTGTGTGCTCTACTCATCTCCAAAATGCAGTGAATGTAAACATTAAGAACATCGTCCCCACATGTGCTGCATGTGACGTGTGGAAGTATTTTGGAGTTTCTGTTCTAAGTTTGGGTTTGATAAATTCTCCAGTACAATAAGCCCTGTCAGGCTCCTGCATCTCCTTTGCTGCTGCTGTTTGCCGACCAGCCTAACTGGACAGTTTTTTGTACTCTGCTTTTCAGATTTTACACTGTTTTTAATATTACTGTTCCGGTGCTGTGAATTATTTCTTCTTGTGCTGTGGATAATATTACTGTTCTTGTCCTGTATCAAATATTAATGTTTCCCTGCTTTGGATTACACTACTGTTACTGTGCTGTGTATTTCATAACTATTCCAGTGCTGTGAAATATATCACCAATATTACTGTTCCTGTGCTGTGGAATTGTCAATGACGCAGGGATGAAACAGAAACAAATGCAGGGGATAGCGTAAAATAAACTGGATTTAATCATTTAAAAAACATGAAACCGGGACACAGACTAGACAAAAGACAACAGGACAACGACACGACAACAACAGACAACAGAGGATTCCACGCTGCTCAAGGCAACGCAGCTCGACTAAATACTAACAACAATTAACACATGAAGAACAGGTGTGCAGAGGCGGGGAGGAAGAGACAAGGGCGGGGCAGACACGTGAACACAGAACATCAACAAAAGCACATGGCCAAAGTCCGGGCTGAGTCTGGGCAGGAATTCATTAATGGGACTTAAAAAAAAAAACACAGACCACGAAGATATTGCAGAGATAAAACAAAGACGAGGATTCACAATAAGGCACGAATAAATAAGGAAGACAATTAGACACATAAGGGACAGGTGTGTTGAGGTGGGAAGGAATAGACAAGAATAGGGCAGACGCGTGAACACAAAACATAAACTAAAGGCACATGGCAAAAGTCCGGGCTACATCCTGACATCCCCCAAATCGCACCAGTTCATAATGTTGAGACATGTCTGAGGCTGAACAAGGTTTCTTAAACTGTTGTAGTTCATTTGTTGAATGCAAACCTACATGAGTTCATGACTTTTGTTAAGTGTTTTGTTATGAGTTCAGATGATCAGCATGTTTTATGCTATACAGATGTGGCCTTTTAAAAATCGCGCCTCGGAGATAAGAGTGCCGCGCAGACTCCCGGCAATCTGCGCGACTCTTACGAAGGGGGGTCAAATTGTTCAGTGCAGGAAATACAAAACCTGTAGAGGGCAGTCGTGTTTCATGTAAGCTGACGAGTCGACAATACGTGTTATTTTCTTTTGCCGGTTACATAAACAGTCACATCTGCGACTATCTCCGCTGTCACAGCTGGCTTTGTGGTACCGCTCGATGCAACTTTGGATTTCCACAGGCGACGTTCGGTGTGTTACGGAAAAAATGCTTCTGTTGGTTTGTTGATGGTAAACATCATTGTTGATGGGGTTATTAGCGATAGTTTATCAGTATTGCAGCAAATAGTTTTTTTGTATTTCCAAATCACTTTTAAATCTGAATAAAGAGTGTTATTTGATGTAATTAGTGGTTTGTTTTTTATATATTATGGTGTAGTAGAGGATATGGCAAACAGCTCATCCTGAATGAAATCCCTCATTCCATATCTAAAGCATTTTGATCGCAATATAAATGTATCATATTGTTATTCTTATTATATATGAATAATAAGCTAATTTATTTAATTTAATTAAGCTACATTTAAAGAAAAAATGTGTTAGAAAAAATGTTTTTTATAATTTTTTTGTTTAAACGTAGCTAAAATAAATTGATTGCGACCACTTACCTTAAATAAATTTAGTAAATTGAATGAATCATTTTTTTCAGTGTGTGTTGTAAGATCTGTAAAGTGTTATCAGTCAATAAATATCTGTTTTAGTTTTCGTGTTTACTGTAAGTCATTTAATTCGTGTTTTATAAAATACAATGTTATCTAAATACAATATGTGATGCTGAGGTATTTTGTAATATTTTTATTAAAAATAAGCTCCAGTTCATGTTCTCTAAACAATAAACACTGTTTAACACATGACTTTTAGTCTGATTACAGTATTTGCATTGAGCATACCGCAATATACTGTAGAGGTTGTTCTTACAGTATGTAGTTATGTACTAATTTAGCATTTTTGTCTGATTATTTGCCATGGATTGACACATGAGATCAATGTAACGCGACAGTGATAAGCTTTTGAATGGCTCGCGGAACTTTGATGTCATAGATTGATTTGTCTTTCAAAAGAGCGTCTTCAGCTTTATTTGAATGGAGAAGCACAGGTATGCGCAGCGTGCACGCGCAGCCAGAGCTGGAGGCGTTTAGCTATAACGTTAATCGGCGGAAAGACGCAAAAACGGCAACCAAAAGCAGTGAAATTTCACTATTCTTATTACCAGAGTTGTCATAAAATATATAATATAAAACTCTTCTTTTAAATTCTCTCTGAGGGCTAAAACCCCCTAAAGATGAAATCCTAGAACCGCCCCTGCCCTACACTCGTAATATATTCATTTATTTAAAAAAAAAAAAAAAACGGCATCACCCTCATGTCCATGTGTACACGTAAAAGAAAATATGAATTATTAAAAAAATAATTATGCATTATTTATAAAAAAAATTAAATATGCATTATTTATGTCTCCCCACAGTCTTTATTTTAGCTGCTTCATAACATTTAGCCTTGATAGATCACTGACACAACCCCCAATACAGGGATTCAAAAGAAAAACGTTTTTTCCTGTTTTCACCATGTTGTGGGGTGATTGCAGTTACTGTTTAACAGCAGATTTACTGACTTTTTTATTTTCTGGTGCAGGTCCCAAGGTGTGATTCCCCCCTGTTGAGATTTTCACAGTTCTTCCCCATCACCCATGAGGCCTGGCACATTTGCATTTGTTCACTCAGAGTAGCTCAAATGTCATAAACTGAGTGAAGTTATGGTCCATGGCTTTTGACATGTTCGTACACATACTAAATGAATCATCGTACGCATAGTAAATGAATCATTTTTTTCAGTGTGTGTTGTAAGATCTGCAAAGTATTATCAGTCAATAAATAAAAATAATAAATGTTTAAGTCATATGATTTTTAGTCTGATTATTTGCATTGAGCATATCGCAATATACTGTAGAGGTTGTTCTTATGTAGTTATGTACTAATTTAACATTTTTTGTCTGATTATTTGCCATTGAGACGTAACACAATAGAGAGATTAGCAACCTGCACGGCGCAGATCGATTGACACATGAGATCAATGTAACGCGAGAGTGATAAGCTTTTGAATGGCTCTCGCGGAACTTTGATGTCATAGATTGATTTGTCTGCGCAGTGTAAATACATGTAAACAATACGCCTGTTTCATTACGTTCAGGCCGAATACAGATGCCCCTACACTCGTAATATATTCATTTATTAAAAATAAAAAACGCCGTCACCCTCATGTCCAAGTGTGCACGTGTAAAATAAAATGTGAATTATTAAAAAAATAATTATGCATTATTTATAAAAAATAAAATATGCATTATTTACGTATGTCTCCCCACAGTCTTTATTTTAGCTGCTTCATAACATTTAGCCTTGATAGATCACTGACACAACCCCCAATACAGGGATTCAAAAGAAAAACGTTTTTTCCTGTTTTCACCATGTTGTGGGGTGATTGCAGTTACTGTTTAACAGCAGATTTACTGACTTTTTTATTTTCTGGTGCAGGTCCCAAGGTGTGATTCCCCCCTGTTGAGATTTTCACAGTTCTTCCCCATCACCCATGAGGCCTGGCACATTTGCATTTGTTCACTCAGAGTAGCTCAAATGTCATAAACTGAGTGAAGTTATGGTCCATGGCTTTTGACATGTTCGTACACATACTAAATGAATCATCGTACGCATAGTAAATGAATCATTTTTTTCAGTGTGTGTTGTAAGATCTGCAAAGTATTATCAGTCAATAAATAAAAATAATAAATGTTTAAGTCATATGATTTTTAGTCTGATTATTTGCATTGAGCATATCGCAATATACTGTAGAGGTTGTTCTTATGTAGTTATGTACTAATTTAACATTTTTTGTCTGATTATTTGCCATTGAGACGTAACACAATAGAGAGATTAGCAACCTGCACGGCGCAGATCGATTGACACATGAGATCAATGTAACGCGAGAGTGATAAGCTTTTGAATGGCTCTCGCGGAACTTTGATGTCATAGATTGATTTGTCTGCGCAGTGTAAATACATGTAAACAATACGCCTGTTTCATTACGTTCAGGCCGAATACAGATGCCCCTACACTCGTAATATATTCATTTATTAAAAATAAAAAACGCCGTCACCCTCATGTCCAAGTGTGCACGTGTAAAATAAAATGTGAATTATTAAAAAAATAATTATGCATTATTTATAAAAAATAAAATATGCATTATTTACGTATGTCTCCCCACAGTCTTTATTTTAGCTGCTTCATAACATTTAGCCTTGATAGACCACTGACACAAACGATAAACGATAAACGATAAAACGATAAAAAGATAAAATGGAAAAAATACGTAGTCAAAAAATGGTTAATACAAAGCACAAGCTTTTTCCTGGCATGTAATCTAATCTAACAGGCTGCCAAAATACAACAACAATAACACATAATTAAAAAGCTTTTATTTGTTGAAAATGGTCATACAAGTAGACAGACTATTAAAGCGTTAAAAATACTGTACAGCTACATTCCAGTATGTCCACCATGATTCTTCACTACAACTGGAAGAACTTTAAACAATCTATTGATGTACTTGCCGCATTCCTTATCTGTAAGTTCCTCAAACCAGAATTTGTGTATGGCAGCAATTAACTCAGATTTTGAGGTTGGTTTTGCTTCTTTCCGAATATAATCTTTCAAAGCATGCCACACCATCTCAATTGGATTCATATCCGGGGATTATGGTGGAGTCTTTACCCAGTTAATACCCTCTGCGGCAATGACTCTCCTTGCAGCAGTGTGCTTCGGATCATTGTCCTGGAAAAAACGGTGGTGGACTCCGAAAGTTTGCCACAAAAGTTACGAACACATAGTTCAATGAAAATAGACAAAATTAATTTTACTTGCAAAGTTCATAATTTGGAACAATCCTGGTCAATTTCAGGCAAATATGTGGAAGGAAACCCAAGTTATGACACAGTAAACTTTCCAGATGAGTCAAATAGACCCCAGTTCTGCACAAGGGTTATATAAATATCATATGTACTATGGCAATGACAAACCTTAGCACACAATTTTTTATAAATAAAACAGACTATTTTGTATAGATACGGCAGGCCTTTCTGAAGGTTTCCATGTCAGACACAGAGGTTTGGCCTGCCTTGGATCTGAGCTACTCTGAGTGAACAAATGCAAATGAGCCAGGCCTCACAAGTGATGGGGGTGTTTGCACAACAAAAGCAGGGCTGAAGAACTGTGAAAACCTCAACAGGGGGGAATCACACCTCGGGACCCGCACCAGAGAATAAAAAAGTCAGTAAATCTAGTGTTAATTAAATCTAAATATTCCTTTCTTAGTATAAAACTGTCAGAAATATATTGCAAGCATATCACATTACTAGAAAATACATTTATTATTGTTTTCGTAGCTAATAAATCTATTTTAGCCTACTCTCTTCAAATGTCTTGTAGGCCTGCTGCATTTTTTTTAAAGGCGCATTTTCACAGGAAGTGCTTTTCAAATAATAGTTGACTGATTAATTTAATTTGAATTCATTCAATATTCTCTCCATTTGGGATTAGATAAATATAATGCTTAAGATTATTTTAACTGCAATGGGTAGGTTCTATCCCCAACATTATTTGAAATTTAATTAAGTATTGGCCTCAAAATCAAAAACACAATTATATTGAATACATTTTAACCAAAAAACATTAATTCAAATCTACATGACCACAGAATCATGTCTTACATTGCAGTCTTTGTTTTAGCTGCTTCAGAACATTTAGCCTTGATAGACCACTGACACAACCCCCAATATTGTTTTTTTGAAAGGTGCATGGAATAAGTGAGATTGGAAAATCTTAGATTAGTATGATGGCCCATTAACAACTCATCAAGCTAGTAATCAGGTCATAACCAAATAGTTTGTGAATCATTCAGAAAAAAATGTTAAAACAAATTTTATGAAAATACTTATATTTTAAAAAAAAATGAAAAATGTAATTGATCGAGTTAAATAGACACATGCAAATAAATAATCTTTGTACCAATAAATCATTCAATTACAAATTGAATAACATGGTTTAAGCTTGTTAAGTACTAATTTACAGAACATTGATCAATACAGAACACAGCAGTGTTTTAACGCTAGATTTACTGACTTTTTTATTTTCTGGTGCGGAGACTTGTTTCCCCCCGTTGAGATTTTCACAGTTTTCAGCCCTGCTTTTGTTGTGCAAACACCCCAATCACCCCTTGTTAGACCTGTAAATCTAGTGTTAAAAAAAAAATTATGTCATAACTTGGGTTTCCTTCCACATACTGTATTTGCCTGAAATTTACCAGGATTGTTCCAAATTATGAACTTTGCAAGTAAAATTTATTTTGTCTATTTTCGTTTAACTATGTGTTCGTAGAATAAATACTCCTCAGTCCTCCCGAGTAAATTTGACTCGGCAAAAATGCACACACAAAATGTCGACTAACACAAACCTCATTAATATGAAAAATGCCTCATTTTCTAGTAAAAAAAAAAAAAAAAATACATTTTGAATTATTTTCACTCGGCACAAAACTTAATGCACAATTACAGGCTGGTATATTTCAAAGCCAGGAGATTGTTTTGAAACCATTTTGACCATTTTTCATGTCAGTAAATAAATAATAATAATGATAATAATAATAACAGTTTTCCCTTATGATAAAAAATTAACACAAACTAAATTACAGCTAAATATATATTTTCGAATAATAATAATAACACATTGAATAACATGGTTTAGGCTTGTTAAGTACAAATTTACAGAACATCAATCAATACAGAACACAGCAGTGTCTTAATGAAATTAAAATTAGCCAGTATATGTGCACCTGTAAATGTAAAAAACGAATGCAATACAGAAGGCAATGCAAATAAATGATTTTAGAGATATTTCTATAAATATCTCTAAAATAAATGATTAAAGTAACTTAGTAAAATCTCTTAATGTCACTTATGTTATGTTATGCCTAACTTGAACTGTAATTTCTTTTATATTTTACATTGCTATTGTTTGAGTAACATAGTAAATGTAGGCAACATATAATAATAAATAATAAGAAGAAGAACAAGTGTTAATTTAAAAAAATCCCATATCCAACGGTGTTTCAGATGTCTTTATAATTATATTTTATTGTGGATGTTTTATCACAATTCTGATGTAATGTGAAGTAAAATAAAAAATCGAAATTTTTTAAATGTAAATTAATAATATAAACATTTTATACAATCTTAAAAAACCTTTGAGTGTTTAAGAGAAACAGGGTTCTTATGCGCCACCTGGTGGATATTCTGTGAAGCGAAACACATTAAGGTGATTGCTAAGATAGTCCCCCCGAACAGAAGTGCGGTAAACCGCGGCAAACTGCGGCAATAATTGCAGAATGCCACGGCAAAAGACGTTCGTTCTTAAAGGCCCCATCTGTAGGTCAGAAACAGCCACACCAGCAACCGATAACACTTTAGACAAAGTTCTGACCATGCTAGAAAAGACTCTTGTGTGTAATGCTCAAACTGTGCGTGGTGGTTGGCCTAAGAATTCTAACAAACAGAGCCATGGATGTAAAGTTTGTAACAGCAAAGACCATAGTACTACTACTCACTGCAGGATGTATAATCTCTGCTTTAAGTGTTTTTCTTCTGGACATATGAGCTTTAACTGTGAGAAAACCATGCCCAGGGAAAGCGCTGGCAGACAAGATAATGTCGCGTCTCAGGGAAACTAGAGAGCCTCCGTTGGGGGGAGGGCAATGTGGGGCAAAATGATGGTTCCTCCTTGGACGCTGATGTTGAATCGGTTTATTCAATTTATTGTGAGAGTGTAAGCAAAGATAAAACTGTGATTTTTCAAAATACTATTCAGTCAATGCAGAATGACAGTCTGTTTTACACCAGTGTTTTGGTACAGGACAAGGTTTGTCTTCAGAGAATGTTGGACAGTGGTTCTATGGCGACTACTTTGAGTGCCAGTGTGGTGCCTCAACTGAGAAAAGCTGGAGTCCTGGATCAGGAGTTGTTTCCCCCGTCAGACATTGTCCTGGTTGGGTGTGGTGGGAAGCAGACTAGTCCTGCAGGTATATGTGATCTGAAACTTGAGGTGTATGGTTTCAGTTTTAGTGTGCCAGTCCTTATTGTGAGTGGACAAATAGACCAGCTTATTATTGGTACTAATGTGCTGAAACCTCTGATCAGAGAGATGAAATCAAATGAGGGATTTTGGAGAGTTCTAGATAAACCGGACCAATCAAATCAGAGTGAAAACTGTCAGTTTCTGCATATGCTTTCGTGCATCGAGAGGTGGAGGTGTAGTACTGTCCCAGACAAAGTTGGTACTTTAAAGTCTAAGTCTGCCGTGGTTTTGCAGCCAATGAGCAAACACCTTGTCTGGGGTCGGCTGCCACAAGGGCTGAAACTCTCATTGGGCAGCACGGTTGTAATTGAACCTAGTACTTCTCGCTGTGTCCACCGTAATGTGCTTGTCGGTAGAGTAATCTCTCCCTTATGGGGCGACGGTTGGCTTCCGGTAAAAATGATAAACCCGACGAACTCAGAAATTGTGCTGCGCAAAAATGCGAAATTGGCTGATGTCTACCCGTGCATTGCTTTGGAAGATTTTGATCATGTGCAAGGACAACGAGTTTTCCAGAATGTAGCCATGAACAGCGGTAGTTCCTGTGGTAGCTTATCAGTGAAGAGCTCAGTGACTGGTGCTAATCACTTCAATGACATTAGTTTGGATGAGCTGGGCCTAAAGGACTTAAAGTTAAATGACTGTGAGGTGTCGCCTTTTTGGAGAAGCAAGCTCATTGATCTGATAAAAAAATATGAGTGTGTTTTCTCTAGGCATTCGTTGAATTGCGGTGAAGCAAAGGGGTTTCGTCACCGCATTCGGTTGACCGATGACAAACCTTTCGGTTACCGTATCGCAGAGTTTCCCCAGCTCACTATCAAAAGTTGAGAGAGACGCTCGATGAGATGGAACAGATGGAGATAATCAGGAAATCGACCAGTGAGTTTGCGTCACCGTTAGTGTTGGTTTGGAAAAAGAACGGTGATTTACGGTTGTGCACTGACTTTCAGTGGCTTAACGCTCGTACGGTGAAGGACGCACATCCTCTCCCTCACCAAGCAGATGTTCTAGCGGCGTTGGGGGGGAATACTTTATTTTGTACCATGGATTTAACATCAGGGTACTACAACATTCCTTTACATGAGGAGGATAAGAAATTTACAGCTTTCAGTTTTCCCCTAGGTTTACATGAGTACAACCGTTTGCGGCAAGGGCTCTGCAACAGTCCTGCTACATTCATGAGAATGATGTTGACTGTTTTCGGTGATCAAAATTTCATGAGTTTGCTCTGTTACCTACTGTAGATGATCTGTTAGTTTTTGGTAAGACAGAGGAAGAGAGTTTACAGAGACTGGAGTTGGTGTTTCAACGTCTCCGAGATCACAACTTGAAACCTTCACCCTCCAAGTGTAGGTTTTTGCGTAGATCAGTCAAATTCTTGGATCACATTATTTCACAGGACGGAGTGGCTAGTGATCCTATGAAGGTAGAGGCTATTATAAATGTGTCCGAGAGTGACTTGATGGAAGTTGATGGTGTTACCCCGTCTGTGGGAAAAATCAGGTCATTTCTGGGCATGGTCGTGTACTATCAACATTTCATTGAAAATTGTTCCATGATTGCAAAGCCTCTCTTTCAGTTAATGACCGGTCAGAAGAGACCTAGAAAAGGGAGGGGTGCAGGAAAAAGGTTGGGAGCGGTCCGGAAACTCACTCCTAATGACTGGACTGAGGAATGCAGAGGCACGTTTGAGAATCTCAAGACTGTGAAATGGGCCATTTGCGATAAATTCAGTCATTGGCTTCGCGGGCACAGATTTACGGTTTGGACGAATAACAACCCGCTCAAGTATATCTTGACCAAGCCGAGGCTTGATGCCTGCGAACAGAGATGGGTTGCGAAACTGGCCCCTTATGAATTTGACATAACATACATACCCGGATCGAAAAATGTTATAGCCGATGCGTTGAGTAGGGAGCCTTTTGCTGCTTCCAGGATTTTACAGAGGCTGACCAGAACACCGTATGACATCTTGAGGCATGAAGCTGAGACCCTTGGGGTTGAGCAGGTGCAGGGTATGTTTCACTTATCTTGCGAACGTGCGGAGGAGGAGGTTGTTGTGGAAATGTCTGGGTCACAGAAGTGTTGTGAAGTGACTAACCTGGTTCAGAGTTTTGCTCCAGGGAGAGCGTCCTGTGAGGAGATGTGAGCTGTATTCCATTCTCATCGTCACTGGGAGGAAGGTGCGGCAGCTAGAGCAGTCGCATATGTTCAACATTTGAAGGGGTTGGAGGATGAGGCACAGTGCCCACTCGACAAGCTTACCCACGATGAGCTGCTCGAAAAGCAATGTCATGATCCAGTGATTAGTAGGGTGAGATTCTTTGTGGAGCGTGCTAGACGTCCCTCTAGGAGAGAAAAGGTTCACGAGTCGAAAGAAACTGTACGGATACTCAGACAGTGGGGCAAATTTACGTTCAGGTTAGGTATACTTTACCGGGTGTCTAAGAATCCTGTGACCAAGAATAAATCTTACCAGTTTGTTGTGCCTGCAGCTTTAAAGAATTTGGTCCTAAAAGGGGTGCATGATGACGCTGGTCATCAGGGCCAGCACCGCACTCTTTGGCTTTTGAGGCAGAGATTCTACTGGAACTCTATGGAGAAAGACCTGAAACTGTATGTGTCGCAATGCAAGAGATGTGTATTAAGCAAAACTCCTGAGCCGCAGGCTAGAGCACCACTTGTATCCATAATGACGACAGCACCACTAGAGTTGGTTTGTATCGATTTCTGGACAGCTGAAGATGTCAATAACAAGTCAGTTGATGTGTTGGTAATAACCGACCACTTCACAAAGCTTGCATGTGCGTATGTTTGCCCAAATCAAACTGCGAAGTCTGTTGCCCGTGTTCTGTGGAACAACTTCTTTTGTGTATACGGTTTCCCAGCCCGAATCCATTCTGACCAGGGTGCAAACTTTGAAAGCTCGCTGATTGCAGAAATGTTGAATTTGTCAGGTGTCTCCAAATCTCACACCACTCCTTACCACCCTATGGGTAATGGTCAGACTGAAAGGTTCAATCGTACTCTTGGTGACATGATAAGGTCCTTGCCTCCAAGGTCTAAAGCTAATTGGCCTCAGATGTTGAACACACTTGTAAGGACTCTGCCCGGACTCTGGCCACGTGCGTTTGTTTACGTTTCTCGTCACGTGTCTGCCCCGCCTTCGTCTGCTCCTCCCTGTCATCACACCTGATCCTTATTGTGTCATTGTCCTTTTTGTATTTAACTGTGCCGCGTTGCCTCGTGCATCTACTGTGGTCTTAGTCCTGTTTAGTCCCATCTCGAGTCTGTGTTCCTGTTTTGTGTTTTGTCATTAAACCCTGTTTATTTATGCTATCCTGCGTTTGGGTCCGCTCTGTTCCGTGATCATTACAACACTGACCTTTTCATACAATTGTACCAGGCATGAGACTACTGGCTACCCACCATTCTTTTTGATGTTTGGTCGTACCCCGAGATTGCCAGTAGATGTTCTGTTTGAGAGTGTAATCTTGGATGGGGGGACTGTTGACCTGAGTAAATATGTCCAGTCTCTGGGGAAGGATTTAAGGGAGGCAATGTCACTTGCACAGCAAAATGCACGTCAGCAGCAAAACAAACAGGCTGAACATTATGATTGCAAATGCAAGGGTCATTCATTAGAGTTGGGTGATAGAGTTCTTCTGGCAAACAAAGGGGAAAAAGGAAAAAGCAGATCGTTGGGAGAGCACGGTGTACATTGTTGTGAGTAAGAACTGTTCTTTGAATACATACAAGATTCGCCACCCGGTTAATGGTCATGTCAGAACTGTACATCGGAACCTGCTAATGCCTGTAAATTTTTTATTGCCTGCTTGGGGGGATTCAGTAAATTCAGAATGTGACTTGAGTTCAATTTGTGCTTCATCAAGTGTTGACCTCAAGAAGAGTGACACTATAGACAGAACTTCTCAATGGATTGCTGACTTGGGTGTAGTTGCAGGGAGGGAGAATGATGCATTGAGTGATGATGTGATTCACAGTAGTGAACATGAGACTTGTAACCTCGAAGTGGGGCAACACACTGAACAGGTTGAAGGGGTAGAGTGTCAAGACGTTTCTGAAAGCATGTCCAGTACTTCAGTGTCTGCATACATTGCATCAAATGATGAGACATCGCTTATGTCAGATGTACAGAATGTAGACTCTGTATCCCGAACCGTCGCTCCTACTGTTGATCATGTCTGTGATGTTTCTGCTGTTGTTAGAGAGATTTGAATGGGCCTCCGTTAATTTGATGGGTGAAGTAACCTTCCATGTTCCACAACTCACGAGTTTGCTTGAGAAAATAGGCATGCAGAGTGACTATTAGTGTATGTTATTATTGAAACTGTGTATATGGCATGGTTTTTCAAATGTTAGATTGGGGATTAGCTACCCTCGGTCTATCTGAATCTCTAATGGGATAGCTTCAAAGCTGTACAACCTACGGTGGGTTATGGGTAATGACTACGCTGATATGTCGATGTTGGGTTGTCCAATAATCTAGTGTAAAACAGTGGGGGTGAATGTGGCGAGTGTAATGTTGTTACACTAGATTATTTAAATTACTATTAATTATTTGCACTAAAAATTGCATAGTTATGAATGGTCATGTGACCACAAGCAAAATGTTATTTTTTATTTCTTTTTCTACAAATATAAATTTTATTTCTTTATTGGTTTTGTTTCCTCTCTTTCTTTTTGAAAACATTAAACTTTAAAAATAATGGTTAGTAAGAATTGTTAAAGTTATGTTTAAGCGTGAGGGTGGAGCTGACGTAACTTCCGGTGTACGCTCTCTTTCGCGGGATTTCAATGCGATGAGAGGTATGTTTTATCGGCTCCTCAAAAAAAAAGTGTTCAAAATCATTTAATTACTTACTTGTTTTTGGTTTTCTACACAATGTGATTTTTAGTAATTTTTTTTTTGGTGTTAAGACATTATTAATCCAAGTTCTGAACATTTCCGCCATTACTCGTGTAGTAGGCTGCTGAAACTTATTACATGATGATGCACACTTAAATTTATACACTCATTACTGTAATGATCCAAGAGATTTACACGTATATAAATGTATGTGTAATGATTGACAGGCACTTCTAGAACAGACGTAATCCTGTTACTGCCTGATGGTGTCTGTTATGTGTAATGCAGAGATGAGAGATCCTGAGAAGCCACAAGTAAACCATTTGACAACTGCATCATGGTGTGAAGTTTCTTTCATTCTAAAAATACACAACGCAGAAGAAAACCCACCACACTACCACATCAGTATTCTTTCTAAAGTTGGACATGGTTTCTGACACACACACACACACACACACACACACACACAGATGGAACACAAATTTCTCAAACTAACAGCAACATGAGGCCATTAAGGTGTGAAACTGTCTAACTCATATGCCCCTTTTCCACCAAAAAGAACCGGGTGCTGGGTCAGAGCTAGCACTCCTGCTGGTTCAAAGTTGGTTCCACTGGCGAGCCTTCTAAGAACCGGTTCGCCTTTCCACCGGTTTGACGTCACTGTACTGTATATGTGTCACGTGTCCCAGCAACTTTAGCGCAGCATCAACAATGGTGGATGTTGCTTTACTGTTAATGCTCATGGCTTTGTGAACCTACATTAACATCCAAACGCGGCGAATCCAACGTGTACGTGCAGCTCCATGTAATCTGTATAAACGGAGGTTGTAATCGAGAAAGTACATAACGTTATTTTATCATTAACACAGAAAAAAGTTAACCTTAGCATGTAGCTACCTACTATCATGTGTGCTGATAATGTATCATATCGTGGTAAAGTAAAAGTGTATTAAACATTAGTATACTTAAGGTACATTATCAAATGCGCTAACAGTAGCCCCGCCCAAAGCCCCTGACACAAGCGGTGCTTTGGCTGTCGAGAAAGAAAGAACTGGTTCTAAATTAGGCTCTGGCTCTGAACCAGCACTCAAACTGCCTCGGTGGAAAAGGGGCAACAGACTCATGCAGCTATATATGTTTGAAATGACAATAAAAGCTTCTTGACTTGACTTGACTTGACTCAGTGTTTTATTTGGGCTTATCATAATTATTCATATGTTTACAAAATTGTCAGTTTATATTTTACTCTGTTGTTGAGTCCTTTAGGCTGGATATCAGGCCTTACACAGTTAGAGCCCGGTTTCTAGCTCAGTCTGAATAGTGCTCTTAACATACATGTTATTTATTAAAGATATTTTTAATGAATTTCAGCTTTTGTGTTTTGGCCTGAGATTCTAACATAAAGACATTTAGACTGTTAACGTGACCCAGAATAAGTGTGTGTGTGAGCTGCTGGCTAAAACACCCAGCCTCTGAAACTCAGAAACCACAATGCTATTGCATTTAAACTGAGACTACAGCGTAGTGTGAGAGAGATCGCTGCTACAGCCAGTAACACTTCTACAAATGTGTTCAGAATATTTTCAGACATGGCTTGAACACTTCAGTCTACTCTCATGAGTGTTTCTAGGCATGTTAGGAGCTTTGGCTCATAATCCCAGGTTTGTTTTCACACAGAAATTAATTCTAAACTATGGATTATTTCTACTGGACAATCTTTTAAAGTAAAAGATAATATTACAAGGACATCCTTCTAGCTGTTTGTGCACAAGTTTGGAATAAATAAATATGGTTTTATGTTTTATGCAGTTACTTATTAAATTATTCATATTTATGAAAAAGAATTTGAGACGATTATGCATATTAGTGATGGCCAGTTCGTGAACGAATCCTTCTTTTGAACCGGTTCTTTTTAATGAATTGGATGAACCGGTTCACCAAATCGGACCGATTTGTTTTAAACAGTTCGCGTCTTGAGTCAGCGCTGATCCACAAATTACTAAAGTTACTCACTTTCGGTCATGCCTGACAGCCCCTCTGACTCTAAATAAACTAATATCCCGGAGTATATGTAACACTAAACTGAACTGAACACCTGTACACTAAACTGAGACATGTTGTGCTGAGAGAACTGTGAGTTTGAGCTGTTGATACTGCGCATGAATCACTGAACCGATACAGCGAATCATAGGTACAGAACTGAGAACTGTTTCTTTCGGACGCGTCCGAGAACCAATGAGCTGTTGATACTGCGCATGCTTGAATCACTGAACCGATACAGCGAATCATCAGTAAACTGAACAGAGAACTGTTTCTTTCGGACACATCCGACATACTGAGAACCGATGAGCTGTTGTTACTGCGCATGCGTAAATCACTGAACTGATACAGTAACAAATGTAAATGGTTATGATTTAATGTCTTATCAACGTATGAGTGTTTAACTCAGTTACATTAGTTTTTGAAACAACTGATGGAGCGAAAGAAACATTTCAAAATTATGCTTTTTTTGTAAGTTGATGAAGATTAGTTTATTAACTTTATATCTTTAAGACACGTAAAACACCCACGTTTGCACATCAATGCCTGTACTGGGTGTTTTATTTGCAAAACTTAAATGTAAGAAACGTATTCAACTAAAGTTATGATTACAAAGAACTTTTCAAATGTGTTAAATTGATTGTATTTATATCTGCCGGCAGCGGCGGGATTAAGGAATTTACGTCATTACGTCAGGACGTAAAAGAACTGGTGAACTGGATTATTGAACTGGTTCATTAAAACGAACTGTCCGAAAGAACCGGTTCGCGGAAAAGAACCGAACTTCCCATCACTAATGTATATCACATTTGTAAAGGCTTCATAGAGTTGTAACAAATTCTTGCTATTCATTCAATCTGTGTAATATCCAAGCCTGATTGCATCATGTTTGAACCCTTGCCTGGTGTCTCTGTTTTACCGTTTCAACTTTTTTTATTGCTTGTAGCCTGTAAACCAACACTAATGTATAGAAAAATAAACAAAGTACGATTCCTCCTGTGACAAGCACTTTTGAGATGACAACCATCTTGGACAGCCAGCAATTCTGGAGTTCACTGCCATTTTGTATGCCTCTGCATTATTTAATGACACCGGCTCTCTTCAGTTTTTGAGTATCACGCCTTGCTCCTGTGTTTCTCTGCCTGTTTTTGACCCCAGTTTCTTCCCGTTTTCCTGTTATAGCCTCGAATTTTGATGCCCTGTTTGTCGATTAGACTGTCTACTGTTTACAAGTTTGGACTATCTTTGGATTTGTTTGCCATGGACTATTTACCCCGCTTTACCTGAGCTTGGATATTTGCCACTGTTTAAACCGTGTGACGTTTTTTTCGTGAGTTCTGCCTGGAAAATGTATTTTTACTGCTGTTTTACCTGCCATAGCTATAATAATTTGTTTTTGTGCACACCATTGCCTACCATTCGCTGTGACTGTTTTCCTGAACACTGAACGTTCTGGTTCTGTGGATTGTTTATCTGCCTGAGAGCTCATTAAAGACTGTTCAGTTTTACGTCTCTCTCACATTTGGGTCAGCTGTTCTTCCTGACACAAAGGTGCAAGAAATTTTTAAAAAGGGCCAAATTGTGATGACTAGATGATGAGGTCAGAGCATCTCCAAAATGACAAATCTTGTGGGGATTTCCCTAGTATGCAGTACTTAGTACTAATTGTGGTGTTACCACTTGTGGCCTGATACAGTTATGGTCACCCAAGGCTTGTTTATGTGCATGAAGAGTGAAGGCTAACCGGTGTGGTCTGATCCCACAAAATACCAACTGTAGTCAATTTGCTCTAAAGGTTAATGGTGACTATGATAGAAAGGTGGCAGAACACACAGCTCATTGCAGTTTGCTGTGCATGGCACTGCATAGCCTCAGATATGTCAGAGTGCCCAGGCTGACCCCTGTTTATTGTCAGATGTGCCAACAATTGTCATGCTCTGGGCCAAAGCCCCTGTGAATTTCTCAGTGTTTCTCCCCATTTTCATTTTTTCAAGTGTTTTCTTGACTCTCAAACTTATGTGGATGACCTCATGAAGTGGTTTCTCACCCTCATGTTCATTTAGGATCCACTGAACCATGCCATTTTCATTGCAGCCTCTCCCCAGTTTAATGCAAATTCAATGCTTTAAATTGTTAGTTACTAGCAATGAAGGTAGCCCTGGAGGAGTGGAGGCACCAGCTCATGGAAGCTAAGAAGCTATTTATTGTTTAGACTGACTTCAATTGGTGAATAATATTCAGACTAAATAAGTTGGTCTTCAACCGTCGTTTGAAAATAGCCAGTGTCTAAGTTCTTACCAGCCATACTGAATGCCCTGTTCCATGAACCTCTTGATGCTATGACTGTAGTTGATGGTAGTTCTTGGGTTTGTGTAGTTCTTGGGTTCTGATGCCATCTACCCTCCTTCAGGCATGGATGCCTTCATGTTGGAGTTTGAGCTCTCCTTACCCCTGCCTCAGTGCATCTAACGCGATCAAACCTAATGGCCCCCCTGGTCATTTGTCTGTCAATGATTACCCGCTGCTTCCCCTGGTCCACCAGTAGGTTTCCTGGTTCACCTGACACCCCAGCTCCAGTAGAACACTGGGCCTGCTGAGGTCACACTTCTGGTGGCCATTTGTCTCCACACCGAAGCAGTTTGCATGGCTAAAAACCCCTTGCACAAAATGACTTGTCTTTTGCAGGTTTTGATGCATGTGACATGCCATCCTTCTAAAATGTGCTGTTCATCACTTTAGAAGAAGAAACATGAAAATAATGGCTGCAATTTTGCATAACAGTGAGCAAAAAGTGATGAAACTGCAACTGATCCACAGTTCAGAAGGAATTCACACAAGAGATGAATCTCCTTGATGAAGATGATGCACAACCTGTGCCCTGCTAGAGTGTGCATAAAAGTCTATGAGGACTTGTCCCCCTTAACTGGTCTAATAAATAAAGAGTATTAATTAATGAATGCTCTCACACTATGTGATTACTAAAGAATTAAACTGTAAAACACATCTTGACTTATGCTCGCAAAACCTTTAGACAGAGTGCTGCTGCAGTCTACGAGTGGCAGATTCATCACCTTTAATGTGGTTAAAACCTTAATGGCCTCACACTTCTGTTTGGTTTGAGCTGTTTGTGCTCTGGTTTCCATCACACCAGTGAATGTGTCAGTGTTAGTGGAAACAGCTCAGTGGTTTAACGTGGTATAAACTAAAACGTTGATTGAAAAGTTGGTTGAAACATATGGCCTCATGTATTCATGATTCTACATTAAGATAAATAAATAAATAAATAAATAGGGAAAGAAAGAAAGAAAGAAAGAAAGAAAGAAAGAAAGAAAGAAAGAAAGAAAGAAATTAAACATTTATCTTCAGATGCATTTAAATCATGTATTGAATAACAATTTATTTTTCAGTACTGTTGAGTTAGTATTTATTCAGTACATTCATTGCAGCTCTACATGTGAATGAAACATCTGAGACTTTTTTCTTTGAAAAATATATTAAAGCCAAAAAAATAATATTATAACCATGCGACAATTGTTATTGCAAAACATGTCAATGAAATCACAGACCAAGATGGAATATTAAGATCTCAGAATTAAAGAGGACTATGGGATTTTATATTTATTATAAATATTAGTCGATTAACTGAATAAAATAAAAAAATCTAGGTAGAAAAACAAAGCAATTACTACAAAAGTCCTAAGAGGCCATGCATTATTATTATTTTTTTCTTTCTTGTTTTATCGTGATCATGACTTAATTTTCTCGTGGTTTTTGCAAAAAAACATGTTCTAGAGCAGTGGTCTTCACTATTTTTTTCATGTGAGCCACACTGATAGGACAAAGTCAATAGGAGAGCCACTTTCACCGCAAAGTATGCCAAGTTATTCAGTCTTAAATAGCTTATCTGCTTAAATACAATGTACAATATTGCAATACAATAATTACTCGAGTTGCGGATGATGCATGCTCCCCATCAGTTACCTCTTTTGTCACTGTCACATTGCTTTGTTGCTGTTCATTTTGTGCGCGGGATTGTTTGATAAGAAATCGATCCATTTTTTAGTCCGTGTGTACAGTAAACACAAGTTGTTAACTAGCATGAAACACAAACTAGCTTCTGGCAGGCCGCCAAAAACTGGCTATTGCGCAGAACGCAGTGAGTCAGTGACGAGTCAAATAATATATATAAATATATATTATTATTTGTAATAGAGCACATTCGTTTTTCTATGCTTCCCTGATTGTTTTTAATGTTATTTAAATGAAAAATGCATTTTAACCACATGATCATATCATCGTATTATTTACTGCCATGCGAGCCGCATATTAAAGTTTGGCGAGCCGCAGGAGGCTCGCGAGCCGCGCAATGAGTAACACTGTTATAGAGGCAGCAAAAGCTCAGTAATGCAGCATCATGGATCATTGTGTTGGCTTTGATCAGGGACTTAAACTGAAACAACTCTCTGTCTGTCAGTGATTGACAACTTCCACATAAGTGTCTGACACTTAAGAAGGAGGCTGTGATGTCTGCAACTTTATTATTGTTATTTTTCTCACTATACAATTAAGAAAACTGATTTTTATTATGTCGAGATCACAACAAAACAAGAAAGAAAATATGTAATAATGCATGGTAAATTACAGCAAAAGTGAAACTAACACATTTTTCCTATTTTTTTTTTTTACAAAAAAAAAAAGATTGTAAAGATAATAACCAGAAAGGCAAGAACTCCAACTCTAAACATGGAAAGATAGCTCATCACCTGAATCTGGAAACAACAACCTGTATGGAAAAATACAGATGCTTTAAAACACTTATTTTTTAGCCTTTTTTTTTTATGAAGAAGAGGTCTTACTTATCTTCAACTTTTCTGGTTCTTTATTATGAAAATACACACAATGTATAAATCTACAACTTGTATAAATATTGTATGATTTATGAACAGTGAGTGGTTGTCGCTATGGAACATTCTGTTATAGACAGTGAAAGGAAACCAAATTATTACTTGTTTCTGGGCTGCTGGATGAATCTCTGTGTGTTGTTCCAGATGTATTACGGTGTGTCGTCTCTTTATCTTTACAGATAAATCAGAAAAGGAGAAAATAAACAGAAATGATACTAAATATAAATAAAGTGAAATATTCAACATTTAATACATATGTAGACATAATTCTGGTTAAAGTGTTGATCTGGAATTAGCAGGTTATCAGAGTAAAACTGTTTACCTTCAAATTGCAGACGTGTTCCAGATGTGAACTTCACTACAGCTCCTTCCATTTCTCCACAGAAATATTCTCCTTTATCATCTTCTCTTATTTTTTTAATACTGAGATCAAATGTATTGTCTTTTACACTAATACTGAAACGAGAATCATTTAATATATCAATAAATTTGTAGCCCAAATTGTTCATGTATGGTTTTGCAATTAACTGAGGTAATTTTCCTGAACTCTGTCTGTACCAAACTACATTATCTTTCTTTGTGCCACTGCTAATGTTACACTTCATAGTTACATCTTCTCCACGCTTTACTGTTATCACATCAATCTCCTTGATATCAGAAGTTTTCACTGTAAAAATGTTTAATATTTAATGTCAGTAAATGAGTTAAATATAAAATATTATAGTTTTACATTAAAGTTTCAGAAAGTTACTCACCAGCTGTGAAGAGAGAAAAAAGAGCACAAAGAGCGACAAAGAGTCTGATCATCGTTCCTGTTCACACCAAGTGATCTAATGAACTTGTGTGTTCAGTAGAAAACCAGGTCCAGACTCAAATCATTGCCATGCTGCTCCAAGTCTGAAGTCTTGTGTTAAACGCTGCTGATAGGTCGAGTAGGACTGAGGACAGATGACAGCTTGGCTGATCTTATAGCATGTAGTTTCTCAGTAACAGCTATTAAACTCGACCACTAGAGAGTCAGCGATGTTCATAGTGGACTTCTTCTGGGATGCCTACAAATCCCACCCCCGCCCTGTCTTCAAATCAGATCACGCTTCCCTCCTGCAAACTTAAACCCGCCCTCAGAACCAAACAATGCTGGTGGTACAGTTTAGATTCTACGCTACAGGACAGTTTACATTGCGTGGACTAGGACATGTCTGGGTGTGACTTTGATGATGGAGGTTTACTCAGATACCATAAAGTTCCATTAGGAAAGTGTTTTTTCCCTTGTTCTCTTTTGTTCTTTCTTTTTCTTTTCCTCTGACTGATATTTGTTGTTTTTATTGCTGACTGTTGACTTCAAGCCTTCATTTTAACCTCTGACATTTTTTTTTGCCACTTAATATGTCAGTGTTACAGAACTGTTGTCTTCTTGTGTTCTACCACATCAGTATTCTTTCTAAAGTTGGACATGGTTTCTGACACACACACACACACACACACACACACACACACACACACACACACACACACAGATGGAACACAAATTTCTCAAACTAACAGCAACATGAAGCCATTAAGGTGTGAAACTGTCAAACTCATATGCCCCTTTTCCACCAAAAAGAACCGGGTGCTGGTTCAGAGCTAGTGCTGGTGCTGGTTCAAAGTTGGTTCCACTGGCGAACCTTCTAAGAACCGGTTTGCCTTTCCACCGGCTAAAGAGCCATCACAGAGCCGAGTCTGACGTCACTGTATACGTGTCACGTGTCCCAGCAACTTTAGCGCAGCAGCAGCAAACACAAACACATCAACAATGGCGGATGTTGCTTTACTGTTAATGCTCATGGCTTTGTGAACCTACATTAACATCCAAACGCGACGAATCCAATGTGTACGTGCAGCTCCATGTAATCTGTATAAACGGAGGTTGTAATCGAGAAAGTACATAAAAAAGTTATTTTATCATTAACACAGAAAAAAGTTAGCCTTAGCATGTAGCTACTTACTATCATGTGTGCTGATAATGAATCACATTGCGGTAAAGTAAAAGTGTATTAAACATTAGTATACTTAAGGTACATTATCAAATGCGCTAACAGTAGCCCCGCCCCAAAGCGCTAACAGTAGCCCCGCCCCAGCCCCTGACACAAGCGGTTCTTAAGTCTAGACCAACAACGTTTTGGTGCTACTTAAGAACCACTTTTCCTGGTTCAGAGCCGGTGCTTTGGCTGTCGAAAAAGAAAGAACTGGTTCTAAATTAGGCTCCGAACCAGCACTCAAACTGCCTCGGTGGAAAAGGGGCAATAGACTCATGCAGCTATATATGTTTGAAATGACAATAAAAGCTCCTTGACTTGACTCAGTGTTTTATTTGGGCTTATCATAATTATTCATATGTTTACAAAATTGTCAGTTTATATTTTACTCTGTTGTTGAGTCCTTTAGGCTGGATATCAGGCCTTACACAGTTAGAGCCCGGTTTCTAGCTCAGTCTGAATAGTGCTCTTAAAATACATGTTATTTATTAAAGATATGTTTAATGAATTCCAGCTTTTGTGTTTTGGCCTGAGATTCTAACATAAAGACATTTAGACTGTTAACGTGACCCAGAATAAGTGTGTGTGTGAGCTGCTGGCTAAAACATTTACATTTACATTTACAGCATTTGGCAGACGCCCTTATCCAGAGCGACGTACATAAGTGCTTAAATCTCTAACATTGAATACATTAATGCTGGCTCACTAAGTTACATACTTAAGAAACCATGAGTTTAAAACATTTGTTCAAGTTACAATGAAAAAGTGTCAAAGGTGTGGTTTTTTTTTTTTTTTTTATGTGCGAAAGATAAGAAAAGTGCTAGTTGAAGTGATTCCTGAATAAGTGGGTCTTCAACCGCCGCTTGAAAATATCCAGTGACTCAGCTGTCCGGACCTCTAGGGGAAGTTCATTCCACCACCTTGGTGCCAGAACAGAGAAGAGTCTTGAAGTAAACTTCCCTCTTACCCTGAGAGATGGTGGAACCAGTCGAGCAGTGCTGGTAGATCGGAGGGTGCGTGGTGCAGTGCGAGGAGTGATGAGGGCTTTGAGGTAAGAGGGAGCTGGTCCATTTTTGGCTTTGTAGGCCAGCATCAGTGTTTTGAATCTGATGCGTGCAGCTACCGGAAGCCAGTGGAGGGATCGCAGCAGCGGGGTGGTATGCGAGAACTTTGGCAGGTTGAATACAAGCCGGGCAGCTGCATTTTGGATCATTTGCAGAGGACGGATTGCGTTCATAGGTAGACCTGCCAGCAGTGCATTGCAGTAATCCAGTCTAGAAATGACAAGAGACTGAACAAGTACCTGAGCAGCCTGTGTGGACAGAAATGGACGAATCCTTCTAATGTTGTAGAGGAGAAACCGGCATGAGCGAGTCACATTAGCAACATGAGAGGAAAAGGACAGTTGATTGTCCATGGTTACCCCAAGGTTGCGAGCTGTGGCTGAAGGGGAGATCAGATCGTTGTGCAAGGATATAGCAAGATCATGACCTGGGGATGAGTCACCTGGGATGAAGAGCAGCTCAGTTTTACTAGGATTAAGCTTTAACTGATGAGCTGTCATCCATGATGAAATTTCTGCCAGACATGCAGAGATCCGGTCAGAAGCTGTGGCATCTGCAGGTGGGAAAGAGAAGATAAGTTGTGTATCATCAGCATAGCAGTGGTAAGAGAACCCATGTGAGGAAATAACTTCCCCAAGAGAGTGAGTATACAGGGAGAAAAGAAGAGGACCAAGTACTGAGCCTTGTGGGACGCCAGTGGAGAGTCTGCGTGGAGCAGATGTCACTCCCCTCCATGTTACCTGATATGAGCGTCCTTCCAGGTAGGAAGCGAACCATTCCCAAGCTGATCCGCAAATCCCAAGACTCCTGAGGGTGGCTAAGAGAGTCTTATGGTTGACCGTATCAAACGCTGCTGAAAGGTCAAGGAGGATAAGGACGGATGAGAGATTGGCTGATCTAGCAGCATGTAGTTTCTCAGAGACATCTAAAAGGGCTGTCTCTGTGGAATGAGCTGCTTTAAAGCCAGACTGGTTGGGGTCTTGGAGGTTGTTCTGTGAGAGATAGACAGACAGTTGATTAAAGACAATGCGTTCAAGAATTTTTGAAAGAAATGAGAGAAGTGATACCGGTCTGTAGTTACTGATGTCTGATGGATCCAGAGCAGGTTTCTTCAGGATGGGAATAACCCTTGCTCTCTTGAAAGTAGTTGGTACCTGACCAGATGCTAAGGATCTGTTGGTGATAGATAGACCCAGCCTCTGAAACTCAGAAACCACAATGCTATTGCATTTAAACTGAGACTACAGCATAGTGTGAGAGAGATCGCTGCTGCAGCCAGTAACACTTCTACAAATGTGTTAAGAGTATTTTCAGACATGGCTTGAACACTTCAGTCTACTCTCATGAGTGTTTCTAGGCATGTTAGGAGCTTTGGCTCATAATCCCAGGTTTGTTTTCACACAGAAATTAATTCTAAACTATGGATTATTTCTACTGGACAATCTTTTAAAGTAAAAGATAATATTACAAGGACATCCTTCTATCTCTTTAAGTTTGGACAAGTTTGGAATAAATAAATATAGTTTTATGTTTTATGCAGTTACTTATTAAACTATTCATATTTATGAAAAAGAATTTGAGACGATTATGCATATTAGTGATGGCCAGTTCGTGAATGAATCGTTCTTTTGAACCGGTTCTTTTTAGTGAACTGAATGAACCGGTTCACCAAATCGGACTGATTCGTTTTAAACAGTTCACGTCTTGAGTCAGCGCTGATCCACAAGTTACTAAAGTTACTCACTTTCGGTCATGCCTGACAGCCCCTCCGACTCTAAATAAACTAATATCCTGGAGTATATGTAACACTAAACTGAACTGAACACCTGTACACTAAACTGAGACATGTTGTGCTGAGAGAACTGTGAGTTTGAGCTGTTGATACTGCGCATGAATCACTGAACCGATACAGCGAATCATCAGTACACTGAACTGAGAACTGTTTCTTTCGGACACGTCCGACAGACTGAGAACCGATGAGCTGTTGTTACTGCACATGCGTAAATCACTGAACTGATACAGTAACAAATGTAAATAATTATGATTTAATGTCTTATCAACGTTTGAGTGTTTAACTCAGTTGCATTAGTTTTTGAAACAACTGAAGGAGCGAAAGAAACATTTCAAAATTTTTTTGTAAGTTTTCGTAAGTTGATGAAGATTAGTTTATTAACTTTATATCTTTAAGACACGTAAAACACCCACGTTTGCACATCAATGCCTGTACTGGGTGTTTTAGTTTACGTCAGGACGTAAAAGAACTGGTGAACTGGATTATTGAACTGGTTCATTAAAACGAACTGTCCAAAAGAACCGGTTCGCGGAAAAGAACCGAACTTCCCATCACTAATGTATATCACATTTGTAAAGGCTTCATAGAGTTGTAACAAATTCTTGCTATTCATTCAAGCTGTGTAATATCCAAGCCTGATTGCATCATGTTTGAACCCTTGCATGGTGTCTCTGTTTTACTGTTTCAACTTTTTTTATTGCTTGTAGCCTGTAAACCAACACTAATGTATAGAAAAATAAACAAAGTACGATTCCTCCTGTGACAAGCACTTTTGAGATGACAACCATCTTGGACAGCCAGCAATTCTGGAGCTCACCGCCATTTTGTATGCCTCTGCATTATTTAATGACACCGGCTCTCTTCAGTTTTTGAGTATCACGCCTTGCTCCTGTGTTTCTCTGCCTGTTTTTAACCCCAGTTTCTCCCCGTTTTCCTGTTATAGCCTCGAATTTTGATGCCCTGTTTGTCAATTAGACTGTCTACTGTTTACATGTTTGGAGTATCTTAGGATTTGTTTGCCATGGACTATTTACCCCGCTTTACCTGAGCTTGGATATTTGCCACTGTTTAAACCGTGTGACGTTTTTTTCGTGAGTTCTGCCTGGAAAATGTATTTTTACTGCTGTTTTACCTGCCATAGCTATAATAATTTGTTTTTGTGCACACCATTGCCTACTGTAATTAGTGTTTACTTCAAAGAAAACAAAATGCCATTAACAAGTACCAGAGGTGTGTTTTTAAATGCTTGTCACTGGAATGGAACCATTAAGAGATTGTTTTTGTATATTTAGCTACAAAAATATGGAAGTAAATAAATATTAAAGGTCATTAAACGTACAAAACTGGAGCTTAAGCTTAAACTGGAAGCTCTAAAGTAAAGTTGCGTTCTTTAGTTTGACAAAGTAAAAGATAAACAAAAATGTTTTTTGCTCTTCATTAAAACTTCTTCTATCAGAGAGATTTCAGCACACAGGACTGATAAACTGGACTGGTAAAGTCATGTGACTCGTCACACTATCAGAATAGACAAGAATTCACTGTGAGCTTCACACCTCATTACAGCTAATGGACCAATCAAATCAGTCCACAGCTTCAAATCATCCAATCAGGTGTGAGTCTGGACCTGGTTTTCTACTGAACACACAAGTTCATTAGATCACTTGGTCTGAACAGGAACGATGATCAGACTCTTTGTCGCTCTTTGTGCTCTTTTTTCTCTCTTCACAGCTGGTGAGTAACTTTCTGAAACTTTAATGTAAAACAATAATATTTTATATTTAACTCATTTACTGACATTAAATATTAAACATTTTTACAGTGAAAACTTCTGACATCAAGGAGATTCATGTGATAACAGTAAAGCGTGGAGAAGATGTAACTATGAAGTGTAACACTGAAAGGGTCACAAAGAAAGATAATGTAGTTTGGTACAGACAGAGTTCAGGAAAATTACCTCAGTATTTTGCAAAACTATACACGGATAAAAAATTGGGTTACAAATTTGTTGAAGGATTTAATGATGATCGTTTCAGTATTAGTGTAAAAGACAATAAATTTGATCTCAGTATTAAAAAAACAACAGAAGATGATAAAGGAGAATATTTCTGTGGAGAAATGGAAGGAGATGTAGTGAAGTTCACATCTGGAACACGTCTGCAATTTAAAGGTAAACAGTTTTACTCTGATAACCTGCTAATTCCAGATCAACACTTTAACCAGAATTATGTCTACATATGTATTAAATGTTGAATATTTCACTTTATTTATATTTAGTATCATTTCTGTTTATTTTCTTCTTTTCTGATTTATCTGTAAAGATAAAGAGACGACAAACCGTAATACATCTGGAACAACACACAGAGATTCATCCAGCAGCCCAGAAACAAGTAATAATTTGGTTTCCTTTCACTGTCTATAACAGAATGTTCCATAGCGACAACCTCTCACTGTTCATAAATCATACAATATTTATACAAGTTGTAGATTTATACATTGTGTGTATTTTCATCATTCCAGGCGAACACAACTGGATTATTCCCTTATTAATAGCCTCTAATATATTCTCTGTTATCGTAATCTCACTTCTGGTTGGAGTTTTATGTAAAAATCACAGAAAAGGTTTGTTTATTTTTATTTGTTGTTATTTATAGAGTTATTGTATAAAGTTGTTGTATGTTGTGAATTTCATCTTTACTTGTGTGTCTTATTGTTCAGATGCTTCATCAAGCAACCATCAAATTCCTACCAATCAGGTAATCCAGTCTTCTATTAACTGGGATTTTGCTCTGTTAAATAAATCCACATCTGAATAAACAGAGAATTTTAATAGAAATCTATTCACCTAAATATCAGTGTAGTCATTATTTTAGTCTTTTAATCCGCTCTGATTAATAAATGGCTCTTGTTCTTCATCAGACTGCTGCTGCTGATGATGTCTTGAACTATGCAGCTGTGAGTTTTGCTAAAAAACCTTCATCCTCCAGAACATCCAGAGCCAAGAGCCATGAAGACGTTTATGCTCATGTTAAAATAAAATAGAGAAATTGTATATTTTACTTTTGTGTTTTTTTCTACTGAAGCCTTCTTCAGGTTTTCTCAGCATTTTTTCTTGAAATAGTGCAGATGATTTCTAAAATGTAAAAAACTAATATTATTGTTTGATTTTGAAGGTTAAATTGTCAAGAAAAGCTTCTTGGTGGACAATTTGTTTAAACTTTTTTCTGTTTTAACTAAATCATTAACTTTTTCAGAAATATTAAGAGCCGGAAGTGAAAAAGGGCTAAATATAAAGATTCCAATATTACTGATGAGATGTGGCTGTTTAACCTGAAATTAAATTTCAGACACTGAACATTAAATCAGATTAAAAATGTATGTTGAGACCGATGATGTGCCAAGAAGTGCTTTATTTTAAATGTTTTCAGACTATTTACATTAACAAACATGACAAATACCACAGTGTATTTTTTGTGTTCCTATTTAAGCTAATTTTAGCAACATGTTCATTCCCACAGATGTCTCTAAATGACTTCACTGGTTGTATTAAAATTTCTGTTTAGTAGAGAATTAATAAACAAATCTTACAGTTCAGTCCACAGTTGCCTTGTGCCCTCATTTATAGCCCCAAAAACACAGAATAAGCTCTGGTTCCTATATTAAGCACTAAACACATTTTGAAACTAAATTGTTTTAGGTTTGTTGTTTCTATTAACGTTCCCATGTATCATCTAGTGTGAGATGATCAAATTAAACACCAGCACGAGGACAGTGTGGTTTTTTACCACGCCAAGGTGTTAAAGTTCAGCAACAGTTTGTGTGCAAGTTTTGCATTAATACGAATGCAACCTTTATATTTTGTAGAAACAGTTAACATTTTGTTGTCTCCAGTGTCACAGCACAAAAATAGAAACCTCAGGTAATAGTGGAGCATGTGAAAAGGATTTAGCAACCAAACCAGGAGATGCTAGCTTACCCATTCACACCATACTTTCACAACTTACTGTTGACATCTTTCCCTAGAAACAATGCACACAGAGCAAAGGTGAAAGTGTAGACTTGTCTAGAATGTCTATGAATGGTGCAGTTTAAGATTCCACTTCACTGGAAGTAAGACTTTAAGGACAAACACTGTTCTAGCATGACAATGTCCCTGTGCACAAAGTGAGCTTGAAGAAGACACGGTGTGTTAAGGTTGAGTGAAAGAACTTGAGTGTCAATGGAGCTCAATTTGTGTACAGGGGCAAGGTTCTGATGGAACTGCTTTGAGCCTCTCAGTTCCAGTGAAGTGAGCCTTAGCATTAGCTTTGGCTTTGTAGCTATGTCACCTAATCATAACCTATTTCCTCCACTGTGTAGGCTTTAATGCTGAAGTTGTGGTTCACGCTCTCATTCTAAAGTTTTCCCCTAATGAAATGATCTTACTCACTCTCGTGGTCTGGAAATGGATCTTTTTTCCTGCTGTCTTTTCTAACAGAGTTCTAACAAATATACATTTCTCAGAAATAAAGCTATTATTAAATGAGAAATGTAGGTGCATGTGTGTGTGTGTGTGTACTGTATGTGTGTGTGTGTGTGTGTGTGTGTGTGTGTGTGTGTGTGTGTGTGTGTGTGTGTGTGTATGGTGACATGATGCAACTGGTGTGGAAGTGCAGTAAGTAGACATTGCATGCTTTCTTGCTAACTTGCTAATCTGCTGCCATTGGCTAGCCCGTGTGGTGAATTGTGGAACAGCCTTGAGTGTAAGCCTCCTCTTGCCAGTACATAACATCTTCTTCAACAAGACTCCTGACAACCCTCACTGCTTTCAGACACTGTAACTGGGTGCATTGCAGCCCCTGGCTACATTTGGTAGGGCATTTTGCAGTAGTGCCCAGAGGTTGATCATGGCCAGCCACTGCCCTGCTAACCTACTACAGTAGGTAAGACTTCTAAGACAAAGGCTAAGGAAGCACACTCTAATAGAAAAGTATGGATATTGCTGCTCTCAGTGAAGGCTTCTAAGTTTCTCTGAAAGAAGTGGGAGGTGCTTATACATTCTTCTGGAGAGGCTACCTCCTGGTGGACAATATCACTATGGTGTTGGACCAGTAATTATTAATACTCAGCTTCAAATAAACACCAACTACAATTAATGAGAGGCTTATGATGTTCCGTATCCCCCAAACAAAATGCATATGTGCAAACAGTGCCATCATACAACTGTGTGACTGCAACCAAGTACTCCTGAGAAACTAATAGGTCAGGGTAATGTCTGAGTTTATTATAGACTTAACACTAATTCCTTTAAGCTGAAGTCTTCAAATGATAGATTAGGTATGCTTGAAATTATCTAATGGTTAAAGACCATATGTACATTATGTGCAAACTGCAGGCAGGAACTCCAGCATGATTGAATCATAATGAAAAGGGAGAGGCAAGATGTGACACAGACATGGGGGCTTCCTGGGACATGAAGTGTTTAACTGCTTCACAGTCAGCAAAGAGAGACAGGAGTCAGTAATCACACCAAGGTCTTTTACTGCTGCACATGATGAAACAAAGACCAGAGTTCCTCTGGAATCAGAAAGCTTACTTCTGACTCCATGTGGTCCTAGTACAAGAACTTCTGCCTGTCAGAGTTAAGCAGGATGTAGTTTGTAAGCTTCCACTGTCTGTTGTCCTTAACACAATCTTCAATCTTATAACGCTAGTGACTCACATCTGACATAACTGAAACATATTGTTGTGTCCCATCAGCACAACAGTGAAGCTAATCCCAAATTTACAATTAATTGCACCAAGGGCTTGCATATATAAGGAGAAAAGCAGTGGGCCTGAAACAGTACCTTGTGGAACACAGAACATAACCATAGCATGCGTAAAGATGTCACCATTTAGATCTACGAACTGATAACGGTCAGTCAAATAAGGCCTGGGCCAGGAGAGGGTTGTCCCTTTAACACGAACATTTTTGAGTATACAGTATCAAGTAGAATAGCCAGTCCAGGTGGAGGCTGGTAGCAACGGCATCATCCAATGTGTGTTTTGGATAAAAACTGAAGGAAGTCCAATGAGTTTAAACTTTCAAAGCATTTCAACACAATACGTGTGCATGGTCAGCGTCTATCAGTCACAATCTCCACCAGCAATGGGCAGTAACTATAAAACTAGCACCAAGTTCTTGCACTATTCAGTCGGGAGATAAACGTACAAGCCACTTCCATGTGCCTTACCATACACAGGTGCATTCCCCTCAGCATTAAAACAGCTGAGCCCATATTGGTGAATGATGGTATTCTGAGCTCTGTCACTGAGCCATGTCTCTGCCCAAAGACACAGCAGTTTCTAAACTCATGCTGTGTAACTTGCTGGACTTGGATGTATTCTAAGGAAGCAAACATTGGAGAACATGATGGTTGAGTGAACGGCTATCTAAGGTTCGTTTTTAGCCTGACACAGGCTTTCACCTCCTTGTGATAATCAACAGGACTTATAAATATTAAGTGATGGTAAAGTTCCTTTGTTCAGTCATTGTTATTGTCTGCAGCAGCTCTTTGTCACACCATGCAGTAGTTTCAGTTTAACAGAAATAGCATGTGGTTTCTGATTTTCAGAGACGAGTGTTTCAAAGTGTATTAGACTGTAGCTAAATGTTTTTACAATAGAATCTCAGGCTAAAACACAAAAGCTTAACTTTATTAATAAAATGCCTCAAATAAATATCAAGGAGAATGCTAAGGATTAACCTGAATAAAACATATACAGTGTTATTGCAAAATGTTTAGGCAAAGTGCTGTTGCAGTCTGCGGTATAAGTCCGGCAGTTTCACACCTTTGTTTGTGCTGTACTTTCCATCACACCAGATAGTGTGTGTGTGTATGTGTATGTGTATGTGTATGTGTGTGTGTGACACTGTTAATGGAAACATTTCTGTGGTTTTGTATCTGAGAGATACAAATAAATGTGTCAGGACTCAGCTGACTCAGCTTATGTTTCATGTTTTTCATTATTAAACCCTGTTTATTTTCCTATCCTGCGTTTGGGTCCCTTTTATCCTGCGTCCCATGACAAAATGACACAAAGAATTGTTAGACATTTATAAAGCAAGCCATTAGAACATTAGAACAGAAGTTGAAGCTCAGAGACACATTTCATTATTGAGAAACTTCAGTAATAAATAGAGAGGGAATACTTTCATTCATTCATCTTCTACCGCTTATCCGAACTACCTCGGGTCACGGCGGGAATCGAACCCCGACCCTGGAGGTGTGAGGCGAACGTGCTAACCACTAAGCCACCGTGCCGAGAAAGAGAGGGAATACTTTAAAGACATGTCAGTATCTTTCTTGTAAAGAGGGTGTTGCAGTTACCAACACATTCACACTAGAACAAAAGTTCTCTATTAAACAATGATTATTTACACCTGACTTACACCTTACACCTGACTTACACCTTACACCTGACCAACAAGACAACCGTTCTGTAACACTGGCACATAAAGTGCCAAATAAACTCAGTGTGTAAGAAAAGGTCAGAGGTCAAAATGACAGCTTTTTTAAATGAATATGCAGTTATTATATTATAAAGTGTAACACAACAGAGTCAACAGCCAACATTAAAAACAGCAAATCTTGACCAGGCAGAAGAGGATTAAGAAGAGGGAAGAAAAGAAAAAACACTTTCCTAAAGTAAGAATATTTGGTATCAGATTAAAACTCTACCTTAATGGGATCTGTCATTGTGATCTGGGGTCTCATTTACAAAGCGTGCGTACGCACAAAACGGGGCTGGAAACGTGCGTACGCCAGTTTTCGCCCAAAGGTTGTGTTCTATAAAAACAAACTTGACGGGAAAATGTGCGCACCTTTAAGCAAACTTTGAGACGTGTTTACGAAATATTTTCCTTAATGTACATATATCTATCATAAAATGTCAAAGTCTGCAAATACAGTCATGAAGCACAATCGCTACTCATCATCGGTCCTAACTTTTACGGTGTTCATTACAAAACCGTCATGAAGAAGTATGTGTTCACTATAACATTTTTGTCTTAAATTTTCGCCCACAAATTAATTCTGTGATTTTGTCAAGGTGTTAACGATCAGTCTAATTGCTAGAAACATATAAATCCTCCGGTGACCCGGGTATGTAATGCTTCATGATGACACTGCTGGCACTGTTGGAGGATTACGCCAATGGCAGAATAAGGAGAGAACGAGAGAACACCCATTATGATGACTGGCTAATAAGCTGATTTAGATTCCCTAGAGCTGTGCTCTTGGATCTATGTGTTGAATTGGATCCAGTATTAGAGAGGGCAAGATGCCAGAACCATGCCATCCCAGTCCAAATACAAGTCCTCACCACTCTGGGGTTCTTGGCAACCAGCTGTTTCCAGCGGGAATTGGCAGACAGGTAAATTATTTATATAAAAAAAACTATAAGTAATCCTCAACTTTGTCTCTAAGACCTTTTTGTATATGAAATAATTCTATTGGAATCTATCATCTCACCCTAAAGGTCTTGTATATCACAGCTGTCCCTGAGTGCCATAATATCTGTCGATTTGAATCTTACTGTATACTTAATATGGGTAGTCGATACATCAGGTTCCCTACACTGTGCGAGAACAGGCCAAAATTAAAATGCAATTTGCAGCAAAGTCTGGTTTCCCAAATGTAATCGGCGCAATTGACTGCGCTCATGTTGCTATAAGGGCACCATCTGAAAATAAATTTGCTTATGTTAATAGAAAGCATGTGCATTCTTTTAATGTGCAAATCATATGTGACTCCAACATGACCCTCACAAACATTGTGGCACGCTGGCCTGGTTCAACACATGATTCCTTTATCTTGACACATAGCAGTGTAGGGAACAGACTAAATGCAGGCGCAGTACGTGATGGCTGGCTTCTTGGTGAGTTTAACAATATTAAAAAGTAGAAACTGTAACAATTTTGTTTTTAATATAATTATAACAATTTTGCTTTTAATATAATTATAACCTGCAGGTGACAGTGGCAACCCCCTGAGACGCTGACTCCTCAACCCATTTTTAAACACGCAGAGCACAGAGGAAACTCATTATATTGAGGTCCACTCTCGTGCCCGCGCAGTAATTTGCATTGACTATTTATGGTTAAAAATGGGCGTGTACAGGGTGGGATTTGAGGCTGGTTCACGTACGCACATCTGCGGGTGATCTGTGATTTATAAAGGGAACATTGCTTACAGGAGTTCATATGCACGGTTTTATAAATCGGAATTTTTTTTGGCGTACGCCATTTTTGGCTTTTGTGCATACGTAAACTTTTAGTAGGGATCCTACACACAGTTTTATAAATGAGACTCCTGGTCTTTTTGCATAGATTCCGAATTGATTAATTAGTATTGGGTGGTTTGAGGGCAGGTATAAATGGGCAGAGGCAGGTTGGAAGAGTCATCTGATTGGAAGAAAGGGCAGGGTTGGGATTTGTAGGCATTCCAGAAGAAAACAGTCCACTATGAACATGGCTGCCTTTCTAGTTGTTGAGTTTAATGGCTGTCACTGAAAAATTACGTGATGCTAGATCAGCCAAGCTGTCATGTGTCCTCATCCATTCCCTCCCAGCCCCCCACCCTGACTTTTCTGCACTGTATAATACAGCCAACCACAAGACTTGATATTCATGGAGAAACAAATATTTGTCTCATACCTGGAAGATTGCTCATAACAGGTAACACGGAGGGGATCAATATCCGCTCCATGCAGCTTCTCCATTGTGACACACGGCTCACCACTTGGTTCACATTTGTCCCTCACCTTCTTAGTTAAGCTATATCCTCCCATAGGTTACTTGTCTTTTCCTTCCTACCTGCCCTCATCCACAATGTCCTTTTCTTCGCACATTGCCAATTTAACATGTTCATGTTGGTTTCTCTTTCACAACATCAGAAGTATGCGGCCATTTTTATACACACAGGCCACTCAGGTGCTTGTTCAGTCTCTGAAACCCTCTAATGGCAGGTTTACATCTAAGCACAACTTGACCTTTGAAAGGGTCTTTGGATTTTTCAACCTTCCAAAGTTCTCATACACCACCCCATTGCTGTGCTCCCTCACTGGCTTCCAGTAGCTGCAAGCATTAGGTTTAAAACACAGTTTCTGTTCTGAGTTTGGGTTTGATAAATTCTCCAGTACAATAAGCCCTGTCAGGCTCCTGCATCTCCTTTGCTGCTGCTGGTTGCCGACCAGCCTAACTGGACATTTTTTTGGTCTCTGCTTCTCAGATTTTACACAGTTTTTTATATTACTGTTCCAATGCTGTAAATTTTTTCTTCTTGTGCTGTGGATAATATTACTGTTCCTGTCCTGTATCGATTATTAATGTTTCCATGCTTTGGATTACACTACTGTTACTGTGCTGTGTATTTCATAACTATTCCAGTGCTGTGGAATATATTACCAATATTACTGTTCCTTCTTCTTCTTCTTTCGGTTTTTCCCTTCAGGGGTCGCCACAGCGAATCATCTCTCTCCACCTATCCCTATCTTCTGCATCCTCAACACTTGCACCCAATAGCTTCATATCATCATTAATTACATCCATATACCTCCTCTTTGGCCTTCCTCTTTGCCTCCTGCCTGGCAGCTCCATGTCCAACATTCTCCTACCAATATACTTACTCTCCCTCCCTGAACATGTCCAAACCATCTTAATCTGGCCTCCCTAACTTTGTCCCCCAAACGTCCAACATGACCTGTCCCTCTGATGTACTCGTTCCTAATCCTGTCCAATCTTGTCACTCCCAAAGAGAACCTCAACATCTTCAGTTCGGCTTCCTCTAGCTCCGACTCCTGTCTCTTCTTCAGTGGCACTGTCTCTAAACCATACAGCATGGCTGGTTTCACCACTGTCTTGTACACCTTCCCCTTGATTCTTGCTGATATTTTCCTATCACACAGAACTCCTGACACCTTTCTCCACCAATTCCAACCTTCCTGCACTCACTTCTTTACTTCTTTCCCACTCTCTCCATTACTCTGGACTGTTGACCCCAAGTACTTAAACTCCTGTACCTTCTTCACCTCTTCACTCTGTAACCTTACTGTTCCACTTCCCTCCCTTTCATTCACACACATGTACTCAGTCTTACTACGACTGACTTTCATTCCTTGTCTCTCCAGCGCAAACCTCCACCTCTCCAGGTTTTCCTCCACCTGCTCCCTGCTCTCAATACAGATCACAATGTCATCTGCAAACGTCATAGTCCAAGGAGACTCCTGTCTGACCTCCTCTGACAACTGGTCCATCACTATAGCAAACAGGAAGGGGCTCAGAGCCGATCCCTGATGCAGTCCGACCTCCACTTTGAACTCCTCTGTCTGACCTACAGCACACCTCACCACTGTCCTGCTCCTCTCATACATGTCCTGCACCACTCTGACATACTTCTCTACTACTCCTGACTTCCTCATACAGTACCACAGTTCTTCTCTTGACACCCTGTCATACGCTTTCTCTAAGTATACAAACACACAGTATAACTCCCTCTGACCATCCCTATACTTCTCCATCAAAATTCTCAGAGCAAAAATTGCATCTGTTGTGCTCTTTCTGGGCATGAAGCCATACTGCTGCTCACAAATTTTCACTACCTTCCTTAACCTAGCTTCCTCTACTCTTTCTAACAGCTTCATTGTATGGCTCATCAACTTTATCCCCCTATAGTTGCTGCAACTTTTCACGTCACCCTTATTCTTAAAGATCGGCACTAACACACTCCTTCTCCATTCCTCAGGCATCCTCTCACTCTCTAAAACCCTGTTGAACAAAGTAGTTAAAAATTCCACTGCTGCCTCTTCTAGACACTTCCAGACCTCTACCGGGATGTCGTCAGGGCCAACTGCCTTTCCACTTTTCATCCTCTTCAAAGCCTTCCTGACTTCATCCTTTCTAATCTTATCTACTTTCTGTTCCACAGAGTTCACCCCTTCTACTCTTTTTCCCCTCTCATTTTCCTCATTCATCCGCTCCTCAAAGTATTCCTTCCATCTCCTCTGTACACTCTCCTCACTTGTGAGCACCCTTCCATCTCTGACCTTAATAATTCTAACTTGCTGCACATCCTTCCCATCTCGATCCCTCTGCCTAACTAACCTGTACAAATCCTTCTCTCCTTCTCTAGTGTCTAACCTAGTGTACAACTCGTCATATGCCTTCTGCTTGGCCTTAGACACCTCCCTCTTCACTCTGCGCTGTAACTCCTTGTATTCCTGTCTATTCTCTTCAGTCCTGTACATGTCCCAATTCTTCTTGGCTAATCTCTTCCTCTGGATACTATCCTGAACTTCCTTTTACATAGGATGTAGTCTACCTGTGTTCTCCTACCTACACTCTTGTAAGTCACTCTATGTTCCTCCCTCTACTGAAAATAAATGTTAACCACAGCCATGTCTATCCTCTTAGCAAAGTCCACTACCATCTGCCCTTCAAGGTTCCTTTCCTTAACTCCAAACTTGCCCATCACCTCCTCATCACCTGTGTTCCCCTCAGCAACATGTCCATTAAAATCTGCTTCTATCACCACTCTCTCACCCTTGGGAATACTCTCCATCACCTCATCTAATTCACTCCAGAATTTCTCTTTCTCCTTTAACTCACAACCTACCTGTGGGGCATAACCACTAACAACATTCAACATCACCCCTTCAATCTCTAACTTCAGACTCATCACCCTGTCTGACACTCTCTTCACTTCCAGAACATTCCTCACAAACTCCTCCTTCAGGACCACACCTACCCCATTTCTCTTACTATCCACACCATAATAAAACAGCTTGAATCCTGCTCCTATACTATGAGCCTTGCTACCCTTCCACCTGGTCTCCTGTACACACAGTATATCCACCTTCCTTCTCTCCATCATATCAGCCAGCTCTCTACCTTTCGATGTCATAGTACCAACATTCAGAGTTCCTATTCTCAGTCCTACACTCTTACCTTTCCTCTTCTCTCTCTGTCTGTGCACTCTCCTCCCTCCTCTACCTCTTCGACCAACAGTAGCCCAATTTCCACCGGTGCCCTGTAGGTCAACAGCACCAATGGCGGTGGATGGCATACCGATCCGATATGAAATTCGTACTGACGATTTGCATGGTTAAATTTGGCAATGTTTTACGCCGGATGCCCTTTCTGACGCAACCCTTATATTTATCCGGGCTTGGCGTCCTCCACAGGAAAAAAAGTGAGGCAGCATCCTCTACTAGAACAGATGCATGATGTCCACTAAAAAAAAAGAAGAAAAGAAAAATGAAAAATAAACTAAAACTCCAGGGAACAAACCAAAAATCTAAAGGGCAGAAAGACTAATACAAAAAATGCTCCCATAATTTTTTGTCAGGCTAGACGCTATCCTGCTGGGTCGGAGAGTGGCGGAAAATTTCTGTCAGAGAACAGGGGTGTCTTTGTGAATAAAATTCACACCCAAATGCAAGGATAGCTAAAAACACAAGATTTATTAAATAAAAACACAACACAACCAAAATTGGGAAACACTGGTGGGTGGGGAGAAAACCAAGATTCAAAAAACAACACACAGAAGATGAAGGCATTACAGAGATAAAACAAAGATTCTGCGATGTAAAAAGCAACACAGCATGAATAAATAAGAAAGACAGTTAGACACAAAAGGGGCAGGTGTGCTGAGGTGGGAAGGAATAGAGTGGTTCAGACGTGTGAACACAAAACAGAAACAAAAGGCACATGGAAAATGTCCGGGCTACATCCTGACGTCCCCCAAATCGCACCAGTTCATAACGGATGGTTGAGAAGTGTCTGAGACTGAACAAGGTTTCTTAAACTGTTGTAGTTCATTTGTTAAATGCAAACCTACATGAGTTCATGACTTTTGTTAAGAACCTACGGGTTCAGATGACAAGGACATGTTTTATGCTATTATTAGTGTTTACCTCAAAGAAAACAAAATGCCATTAACAAGTATCAGAAGTGTGTTTTTCAATGCTTCTTACTGGGATGGTTAAATATGTTTTTGTATATTTAACTACAATAATATGAAAGTAAATAAATATTTAAGGTCATTGAAGGTAAAAACTGGAGCTTAAGCTTAAACTGGAAGCTCTAAAGTAAAGCTACGTTCTTAAGTTTGAGTCAAAGTAGAAGATAAACATTTTTTGCTCTTCATTAATAAAAAGATCTTTCAGAGAGATTTCAGCACACAGGACTGATAAAGTTCCAGTGTATCATATCTGTAAAGTCATGTGACTCGTCACACCATAAGAATAGACAAGAATTCACTGTGAGCTTCACACCTCATTATGGCTAAAGGACCAATCAAATCAGTCCACAGCTTCAAAACATCCAATCAGGTGTGAGTCTGGACCTGGTTTTCTACTGAACACACAAGTTCATCACTTGGTGTGAACAGGAACGATGATCAGACTCTTTGTCGCTCTTTGTGCTCTTTTTTCTCTCTTCACAGCTGGTGAGTAACTTTCTGAAACTTTAATGTAAAACAATAATATTTTATATTTAACTCATTTACTGACATTAAATATTAAACGTTTTTACAGTGAAAACTTCTGACATCAAGGAGATTGATGTGATAACAGTAAAGCGTGGAGAAGATGTAACTATGAAGTGTAACACTGAAAGTGTCACAAAGAAAGATAATGTAGTTTGGTACAGACAGAGTTCAGGAAAATTACCTCAGTATTTTGCAAAACTATACAAGAACAATTTGGGCTACAAATTTGATGAAGGATTTAATGATTCTCGTTTCAGTATTAGTGTAAATGACAATAAATTTGATCTCAGTATTAAAAAAAACAACAGAAGATGATAAAGGAGAATATTTCTGTGGAGAAATGGAAGGAAATGTAGTGAAGTTCACATCTGGAACACGTCTGCAATTTGAAGGTAAACAGTTTTACTCTGATAACCTGCTAATTCCAGATCAACACTTTAACCAGAATTATGTCTACATATGTATTAAATGTTGAATATTTCACTTTATTTATAATTAGTATCATTTCTGTTTATTTTCTTCTTTTCTGATTTATCTGTAAAGATAAAGAGATGACAAACCGTAATACATCTGGAACAACACACAGAGATTCATCCAGCAGCCCAGAAACAAGTAATAATTTGGTTTCCTTTCACTGTCTATAACAGAATGTTCCATAGCGACAACCTCTCACTGTTCATAAATCATACAATATTTATACAAGTTGTAGATTTATACATTGTGTGTATTTTCATCATTCCAGGCGAACACAACTTGATTATTCCCTTAATAGCCTCTAATATATTCTCTGTTATCGTAATCTCACTTCTGGTTGGAGTTTTATATAAAAATCACAGAAAAGGTTTGTTTATTTTTATTTGTTGTTATTTATAGAGTTATTGTATAAAGTTGTTGTATGTTGTGAATTTCATCTTTACTTGTGTGTCTTATTTTTCAGATGCTTCATCAAGCAACCATCAAATTCCCACCAATCAGGTAATCCAGTCTTCTATTAACTGGTATTCTGTTTTGTTAAATAAATCCACATCTGAATGCACAGAGAATTTTAATAGACATCTATTCACCTAAATATCAGTGTAGTCATTATTTTAGTCTTATAATCTGCTCTGATTAATAAACGGCTCTTGTTCTTCATCAGACTGCTGCTGCTGCTGATGATGTCTTGAACTATGCAGCTGTGAGTTTTGCTAAAACACCTTCATCCTCCAGAACATCCAGAGCCAAGAGCCATGAAGACGTTTACGCTCATGTTAAAATAAAATAGAGAAATTGTATTTTTTACTTTTGTGTTTTTTTCTACTGAAGCCTTCTTCAGTTTTTCTCAGCATTTTTGTCTTGAAATAGTGCAGATGATTTCTAAAATGTAAAAAACTAATATTATTGTTTGATTTTGAAGGTTAAATTGTCAAGAAAAGCTTCTTGGTGGACAATTTGTTTAAACTTTTTTTCTATTTTAACTAAATCATTAACTTTTTCAGAAATATTAAGAGCCGGAAGTGAAAAAAAGCTGAATATAAAGATTCCAACATTACTGATGAGATGTGGCTGTTTAACCTGAAATTAAATTTCAGACACTGAACATTAAATCAGATTAAACATGTATGTTGAGACCGATGATGTGCCAAGAAGTGCTTTATTTTAAATGTTTTCAGACTATTTACATTAACAAACATGACAAATACCACAGTGTATTTTTTGTGTTCCTATTTAAGCTAATTTTAGCAACATGTTCATTCCCACAGATGTCTCTAAATGACTTCACTGGTTGTATTAAAATTTCTGTTTAGTAGAGAATTAATAAACAAATCTTACAGTTCAGTCCACAGTTGCTTTGTGCCATCATTTATAGCCCCAAAAACACAGAATAAGCTCTGGTTTCTATTTTAAGCACTAAACACATTGTCTAGTGTGAGATGATCAAACTAAACACCAGCATGAGGACAGTGTGTGGTTTTTTACCACGTCAAGGTGTTAAAGTTCAGCAACAGTTTGTGTGCAAGTTTTGCATAAATACGAATGCAACCTTTATATTTTGTAGAAACAGTTAACATTTTGTTGTCTCCAGTGTCACAGCACAAAAATAGAAACCTCAGGTAATAGTGGAGCATGTGAAAAGGATTTAGCAACCAAACCACAAGATGCTAGCTTACCCATTCAAACCATACTTTCACAACTTTCTGTTGATATCTTTCCCTAGAAACAATGCACACAGAGCAAAGGTGAAAGTGTAGACTTGTCTAGAATGTCTATGAATGGTGCAGTTTAAGATTCCACTTCACTGGAAGTAAGACTTTAAGGACAAACACTGTTCTAGCATGACAATGTCCCTGTGCACTAAGTGAGCTTGAAGAAGACACGGTGTGTTAAGGTTGATTGAAAGAACTTGAGTGTTAATGGAGCTCATTTTGTGTACAGGGGCAAGGTTCTGATGGAACTGCTTTGAGCCTCTCAGTTCCAGTGAAGTGAGCCTTAGCATTAGCTTTGGCTTTGCAGCTATGTCACCTAATCTTCACCTATTTGATGAAGAGTCTGTATTAATTCTTTTAAGTGGATTTTTGTCACATCCCTATGCATTATTATTTGAGCGGTAACGTTTTTCTTTACAGTCAATAAGCTCCATAATCTCATCCATCCTTACATCAGCCATCATGGTCTTGCTCTTACATCCGAGCAGATGCTTTGCGTTGCCTTACTGTACGTTTCTTTGCAAATTGTAGTTTTGTGTATAACATCGGGGATGCAGAGCATATTAGTAAGGCTACTGATTGCAGAGTGGTCTGGAAAGTGTGTCTCGCTCTTAAGCGCTTTCTGACCATTTTTGTGTTGTTTCCTGATAAAATAAAATACTGTTCTTCCGGTTTCACCTCTGATATTATAACAGTTGGGAATTTACTCTAAAATAGTTCTTAATTACTAACTACAAATTACATCTTCAACCAGTCTAATTAGATTAATGTAATAATTACTACCTCTAGAAAGTATTGGTCTACCTACTAATTTGGTCTATTTACTTATTAATTACTTTATAAATCCCAAATCAACATCAACCACTTGAACAATAAGGTGATACAAGAAATAAACAATATACAAATGCATGAATTATCCTTGAATTGAACAATGTGTGTAACTTCTCCCTCTAGTTTACATGAAAAATATATTTTTTAAAAACTTTTAAAGGTATATATACACAATAATACATATATATATATATATATATATATATATATATATATATATATATATATATATATATATATATATATATATATATACAATAGTGGATTTAACATCAAATTTTAAAAGGTGTATTTTAAAAAATGCAAATATATATACATATATATACATATATTATAATACATTTTTAAAATACACCTTTTAAAATTTGATGTTAACTCCACTATAGTTTTACCAAATATTCTTTTTTCAGAAAAGTGTTTTTTTCCCTTCTTCCCTCTTCTTAATCCTCTTTCACCTGGTTGATACTTGCTGTTTTTAATGTTGACTGTTGACTCTGTTGTGTTACACTTTATAATATAATAACTGCATATTTATTTAAAAAAGCTCTCATTTTGACCTCTGACCTTTTCTTACACACTGAGTTTATTTGGCACTTTATGTGTCAGTGTTAAAGACCAGTTGTCTTGTTGGTCTTGTTTGACTGACTGTTTCGTAGATCTAAATGGTGACATCTTTACGCATGCTATGGTTATGTTCTGTGTTCCACAAGGTTCTGTTTCAGGTCCACTGCTTTTCTCCTTATATATGCAAGCCCTTGGTGCAATGATTGGTGAACTTGGGATTAGCTTCACTTTTATGCTCATGGGACACAACAATATGTTTCAGTTATGTCAGATGTGAGTCACTACCGTTATAAGATTGAAGATTGTGTGAAGGACATCAGACAGTGGAGGCTTACAAACTACATCCTGCTTAACTCTGACAGGCAGAAGTTCCTGTACTAGGACCACATGGAGTCAGAAGTAAGCTTTCTGATTCCAGAGTAACTCTGGTCTTTGTTTCATCATGTGCAGCAGTAAAAGACCTTGGTGTGATTACTGACTCCTGCCTCTCTTTGCTGACTGTGAAGCAGTTAAACACTTCATGTCCCAGGAAGCCCCCATGTCTGTGTCACATCTTAGCCCCCATGTATGTGTCACATCGCAGGGCACACACACACACTCTCATTCAATCTCTCATGCAATCACACACTACAGACAATTGTCTTTGGACTGGGGGAGGAAACCAGAGGACCCCGAGGCACGGGGAGAACAAACTCCACACACACAAGGCGGAGGCGGGAATCGAACCCCCAACCCTGGAGGTGTGAGGCGAACGTGCTAACCACTAAGCCACCGTGACCCCCTGTAATGAATAGATTGACGTATGTCATTGACAGTTTTTTCAGCATGTCACAGTGGATTTAGAAAAGGGAGGAATACGATTTACGCAATATTGTGTTTGGATGCAATATTGTGTTTGTGAAAAGAAGTATTAGTGGGAGTGTTTTTTGATGTAGAAAAAGCCTATTCAAGATTCAAGATTCAAGATTTTTATTTGTCACATACAGTACACAATTATATAGGGCAGATGTGAGTCACTACCGTTATAAGATTGAAGATTGTGTGAAGGACATCAGACAGTGGAGGCTTACAAACTACATCCTGCTTAACTCTGACAGGCAGAAGTTCCTGTACTAGGACCACATGGAGTCAGAAGTAAGCTTTCTGATTCCAGAGTAACTCTGGTCTTTGTTTCATCATGTGCAGCAGTAAAAGACCTTGGTGTGATTACTGACTCCTGCCTCTCTTTGCTGACTGTGAAGCAGTTAAACACTTCATGTCCCAGGAAGCCCCCATGTCTGTGTCACATCTTAGCCCCCATGTATGTGTCACATCGCAGGGCACACACACACACTCTCATTCAATCTCTCATGCAATCACACACTACAGTCAATAGTCTTTGGACTGGGGGAGGAAACCAGAGGACCCCGAGGCACGGGGAGAACAAACTCCACACACACAAGGCGGAGGCGGGAATCGAACCCCCAACCCTGGAGGTGTGAGGCGAACGTGCTAACCACTAAGCCACCGTGACCCCCTGTAATGAATAGATTGACGTATGTCATTGACAGTTTTTTCAGCATGTCACAGTGGATTTAGAAAAGGGAGGAATACGATTTACGCAATATTGTGTTTGGATGCAATATTGTGTTTGTGAAAAGAAGTATTAGTGGGAGTGTTTTTTGATGTAGAAAAAGCCTATTCAAGATTCAAGATTCAAGATTTTTATTTGTCACATACAGTACACAATTATATAGGGCATATATAATCAGCAGTGAAATGTGAGTCAGGTCCGCTCCATGGACAATTGCACTTATTAGAAAAACACAACAATGAAAGAATGAGATAAAAGTAAACAATGAAAAAAAAAAAAAAAAATATATATATATATATATATACATACTGTAGAATGGAAAATAATGTGCATGAAAGTAAACTGTAGTTATAAATACAGTAAAAAAAAATTAAACAGTAAAAAAAAACAGTAAAAAAAAAAAAGTTAAACAGGGATGTACAAGAGGCAATGTGCATATGTGCATTAAACTGTAGTCTTAAATATTAAGATACACAGGATTGTGCAAGAGGCAAATGTGCAAACAGGTCGACACTTTCAGTATGTCAATGTGAGATAAAGTGAATATTAAGTGGAGACATGAAGATGTTAAGAGGCTGGTTTTGAGTTTAGGAGCCTGATGGCCTGGGGGAAGAAACTCCTCCTAAGTCTCTCGGTTTTTGCCATCAGGCTACGGAAGCACTTACAAAATGGCAGCAAAGTGAAAAGATGGTTACTGGGGTGGATTGAGTCCTTGATTATTTTAGTAGCTCTGTTTTTGCAGCGTTTGAGGTAGATGTCCTGCAGAAAGGGGAGAGCAGACCCTGTGATGTGCTCAGCTAAGAGCACAACTCTCTGCAGGGCTTTGCAGCCTTGACTGGAGCTGTTCCCATACCACACTGAGATACAGTACACTGAGTCAATACACTTTCTATGGCCCCTGAATAGAACGTTTTCAGGATTGCTGGTGAGACCCTGAATTTTCTCAGCTGTCGCAGATGGTACAGTCTTTGCCTGGTTTTATTAACCTGTGTGTGAATGTGGGTAGTCCCACATTCACACACAGGTTAATAAAGCCAGGCAAAGACTGTACCATCTGATACATGAACTATATGCTGTGGAAAGAGGGGCTCCTGATGAAACTGGAAAGCTTGTAAATCAGTGGAAGGATGTATAACTGGATTATGAGTTTCTTATTTGGAAGAACGATCCAAGTAAGAGTAGGGTCCACTATCTAAAATCTAAAATCCTTCCAATTGAGAATGGAACTCCCCAGGGAAGTGTGAGCAGCTCTATTCTTTTTAATTTAATGATTAATGACATCATAATGTTGATAATGGAATAGGAAGGTCACTATAGGCTGACGACGGAGCAATATGGAAAAGGGTGCAAAATATAAGATTGGAAAAGCAGTAAACGAGGTGGAGAAATGGGAAAATAAGTGGGGTTTTCGATTTTCTGTGGCAAAAACGCAAGTGATGTGCTTTTCGAAAAAGAAGAACACTCCAAGGTTTGAATATTGAAATGTACGGGCAAGAGTTGGAACAAGTAAAGGTAGTAAGGTTTTTGGGAATGTGGATGGATTCTAAATTAAATTTCAGAACACATATTCAGAAACTGATAGAAAAATGCAAAAAAGGAATGAATGTATTAAGGTGCTTGTCAGGAGTAGAGTGGGGAGCAACGTGTCAGTCTTTGAAAAGAATTTATTGTGCTGTGATTAGGTCAAACATTGATTATGGATGTTTAATATACAGTTCAAAACATTAAACATGCTGTTTAACATCAAAACAGCAAAACATTACTTAAAAAGATTGAGGTAATTCAAAATCAGGCTTTGCGAATTTGTTGCAGTGCGTTTAGATCATCACCGGTAGCCTCACTTCAAGTAGAAATGGGAGAACTGCCCCTAGAACTGCGCAGGCTTCAGCTGAGACTAAGGTACTGGTATGGTGTAAAATCATCCAGCTAGATTGATTTTGAAAGAATGTTGCCAACATGAGTACAGGGAAATAACAAGCTTTGGTTGGATAGTAAGGAAGGAGGTGAACAAGTTGGAGCTGAAAAATCGTGAAATTGCTCCTTCTGTTGCTTTACCAGCAATCCCACCGTGGTTGTTTCATAACCCTGTAATAGATTTACAAGTTTAAAAAATATTGAGTAATCTGGGGATGAATATGCCAATTGAGATAGTAGTTCAACATTACATCACACGAGAGTATTACGATGCGCTACAGGTATTTACTGACGGTTTTAAGGATCCAGAATCTGAAAGGACTGCAGCAGCAGTATATATCCCTGCTCTTGAGACAAAGATTGCAAAAAGACTTTCAGATCAATTGTCAGTTTTTACCTCTGAACTTTTAGCTATCATACTAGCCCTACAGTGGACAGAAGAAGTCCAACCAGAAAGAACAATGATTTTACAGTACAGTAAAGAAAAATTGTACTATTGTGTATTGTGTCCGCCTATGTTATTACTGTTGATGGTTAATTTTGTATGGAACCGATTAACCTTTTCCACCCTTTCCACAGCCAGCTCGATATTCGCCAGTTGCTGACCCTGAGAACACCCTAGACTTAACTCGTGGTCGTAACAGTCTCCAACATCCCTGTCCCCTCCTGAATCACTGTGTTTACCAATCCTCAATTAGATCCTTTGCCATGCGTATCCCTATCCTTGCCTACATCCCCATCCTCACCTACATCCAGTCCTTAGCTACATGTCCTCTCCTACACCCCAATCATTACATACATCCACTGGCCAATAACGTGTTGGTGGTTTCACACCTATATCTGCATGGCCTGGTGGACAATCTTCACTGATTTCACAATCTGATAAGTAAGAACTAAGCATGAAGCTTGAATTAGCAGAGAAACAGCAGAGCTGTACATAAAATACTGCCACACATCGTAATGGGAGACATATTAAAGTCCAAAAGATGAAACAGCAAGTTTTTGTAGTGTATCGAGAGTCACAACATCCAGGATAATCCAGACTACCATGAATGACAAACCACATCCAACAGGAGTAACAGAAGAAAGCTCTCTAAAAGGGATGTCTGGGTACTAACCTGGATTGTATGCAAAAAAACATAAAACCACAGCTGCCTAATTCACTTCAGAAATAACTGCCTGCCCTGAATCTCCTGTTTGCACCAAAATTGTTCATTGGGTTTCCACTGGGTCAGTATTCAAGGTCAAGTTACTAAAAGCCTGAGGAAAAAAGCTGTGATTCTTATTATGACAACATATTAAATACTTATCATGAGATTTATTGTTATATATGATGAAGACTCATATGGAAATATAAGAAATAATATACAGTAAATATTTAGATTATTTGTTTATCAGTTTTTCTACCTGACTCTCAGATGCTGTGTAATTATGTTGACATGCTTTATTAAAAAAAAAAAAATTGTCATATTTTATATTCATTTGTAAGTCTTTGTCATATCTAATACAAATTAATTAAAGCATTTCTTGAAACATGAAAAAGCATTTTATCAACAAAAAAATGACTCACCAACAATGTTTAAATGCTTAAAGTATTTCATTTTATCTAATGAAATGGTGAAGTCTATTTAATTATTTTCTTTAATTTTAGAACATTTATTAATTGTATATTAATTTTCAACAAATTTCATGGTGAATCACACACGACTCTTTCAGGGGGTTCAGATCATCCCAGCTTACTGACAAGTGTCTGAGGTGATAGACACTACAGAAGTTCCACTGCTAATTCATTTACATTACATTTACATTTACAGCCCTTATCCAGAGCGACGTACATAAGTGCTTAAATCTCTAACATTGAATACATTGATGCTGGCTCACTAAGTTACATACTTAAGATACCATGAGTTTAAAACATTTGTTCAAAGTTACAGTGAAAAAGTGTCAAAGGTGTGTTTTTTTTTTTTTTTTTAAATGCGAAAGATAAGGAAAGAAGTGCTAGTTGAAGTGTTTCCTGAATAAGTAGGTCTTCAACCGCCGCTTGAAAATAGCCAGTGAATTCAAACTAAATTCAAACTAAAAATAATTATCTTAAAAGAGTGAGTAAGTCACTTCCACTTCTACTGAGATGCAGTTTGTTTAAAGCCCTAATATTTACAGATTCACATGAATGTATTTAGATGGAAATATACTGTAGTTTTGATACTATATTGATTAAATTATGGTTAAACATTTATTCTAGGATTTAATGTAAATAACTTATAAATTAACTAAATAATAAATAACTAATATAATGCTTCATGAAGGACACAGAGTCCTTTATTATTGCTCGTTTCCTTATAAAGTTTTTTATTACTTCAAACGAATCCAAAGTGAAATCTGGCATCTGTGTATTACACTAAATACCAGTCACAGGAGGGCAAAGAGAGAAGAATCAACATGATTCTACTTCATGAGAAATGAGAAGTAAACGGATTCATGTCACTAGAATAAAAGACGTATTTAAGTAAACTTGTTCAGTCCTGTCTGATTTTGTTGTTTGTCTCAGCATAACTGAAGGCACTGATCACGTTATACAGGAGATTTCTTTCTGAAGAAATTTACAATCACTTCAGTTCTTCACTCAGGATCACATATCACCCAGGATCACATATCAACCACCAACAACAATCTGTAATACACTAATAACACCCCAGCACTTCCTTCTTGTTTGTTTTTCTTAACCAATATATTTTACTAGCACACATCCTGCTAAAGACATTTATTTGCAGTATCTCAGACCTAAGACATGTAGGAGTACCTCAGGTTCAGTGAGGACTTAACCACAGACATTCAAACAGCAAGTCTTCAATACTGCTGGAATCATGACCTCAAGTTTTTAATGTTAACAAGGTTACACTCTCTATGTTAATGAGCGTCTGATACTCCTTTTGTCTGTGATGGTTCTGACTGTGGTTCACATACTACAGTCAATCAGTGTTGATCCTAGATGATAAACCAGTAAGTGTGAAGGACTGGTCTGAGAACAGTTGTTAAAGTTTTACAGAAACAGCTGTATTTTAATAAAATTAATAAAGTTATTAAGTCACTAGTAGGATGTGATTGTTGAGCTTGGACATATTAACAGGTAGAAGTAATATATTAACAAGTCTAAGTAATATATTAACATGTAATTTCAGCCAAACTTTCACAGCTTTATATAAACCCTCATTAACGTGACTCATGTATCTCAATGCTGTGAATAACATTAAAACAGTAAATGGGTGTGACTGAGTTTGCATTTGAATTTCTCAATAATTCTTTTGAACTCGTGGTTCACTGGAAATCTTCCTTTAGTTGCAAATGACTCATGAGACCCGTGATAATAAATACCCCAGTGCACCTCTTCAGGACACTTCAGGTCTAACTAACAGAGAGCTGAAACAGACGCAGGAGAGAAAGAACCAAGGTAAGAACCAACACATTACTTCTGTTTTAACACTAATAATCCAATTAAAGTGAAAAGGTTTTATTTACAGTTTATTAACAGAAAGCTTTAATTAAATGAAAGCTAAGTGAGTTCTTTTGTAAGTAATAAGACACAGTATGTGATAAAGTTACAGTAAAATACTGAGTGATGGTGTGATAAAGTTACTGATATTGTGGTGGAAATACTATAAGAATTAAAGAAACAAAACTAAGACGAATATTTTATTAATCTGATTCCTCACCATTGAGCAGCACTGACTAGAACAAATGAGTGGAAAATAAACAGAATCTTAAGACTTTTATAAACAGGCTGTATGAGAATTTTAAGTACTTAATGATTATAAAATAAATCACCACAGTACTATAATAAAGTACATTATTTTCCCATAACAAGTGTATTCCTTTAATCACAAAATTTTGGCAACAAATATATATATATATATATATATATATATATATATAACTATATATATATATATATATATATATATTAATAAATCTACTTTTTATCTGTTTATATTTACATTTCATGTTTATGAAACAGGTTAGTTCCTGTTCTCACTTCCATTAACAGCTTTAAATCCTTCATCGTTCCTTCACCAGCTTTTCTTCTCTCTAATATCAAAGCTGTTGTTATAGAACACTAGTCGACACCTTTTGACCAGTGAGAATACAGAATTCGTCAGAAGTGGGGCACAATAAATATGATGTGTTTATTTTATTTTAATTAGCAATACTCAGTTTTGTTGGTCCAGTGACAACTAATAATTTTCTGCTTTGTACGAACTTTGTAGTCGAAATGGCAGCAGGCAAAAGCAAACACTGGGTTCTCCTGGCAGCGGGTTCTACAGGTTGGGTAGACTACCGTGATCAGGTGAGAATATTAAAATCATAGGCTTGTTTATACATAAAAAAATATTTTTTTTTTCATAACTATATTTACTGTTTCTGTTGCAGGCCAATGTGTGTCACGCTTACCAAGTCATGCACCAGAATGGGATTCCAGATGAACAGATTGTAGTGATGATGTATGATGACATCGCTAATAATAAACAGTGAGTTTTACATAGTTACAGGAGTAGAAGTAAAAATTTTCCATCTACATGTTCATTCTGATGGATCAACAAGAATATATTGCAGAAGTATGTCCTTAGTCCTTACTTCTTTAAAATTTGTAGTGATTTTGTTTCGCAAAATGTGAACCAACATTTCGAAATCAGGTGGGAAAAATCCAGAAGGCCCTGTCCACAGCAACCTTATGAGACAAATCTATTATTGTTATTTACAGTATCCTGCTACCACAATCATTAAAAGAATAATTAGCACCCAGGATTTCATAATGAAATGCACAAGATTAGTTAATCATCAAGATGTCTGACTGTCTCTATATAGAAGACCTTTGGACTGATCAGTGTTCTGGAACACTCAGGTGTTTATCTTTATCATAAGAAGAACATGGAGCTCTACATGTTACTGAATTATAGGGTGCACTTATTTTTTCTTCACCTCGTTCCTGAAGCTTATTTCACTTTTTGGGATTGATTGGAAATTCAATGAAAATGGTTTACTTTTTGGTGTCACCTGAGGTTAGATGTTTGTTTAGAGAAGTTGGTGAGGACACAATTGGTATTTTGTCTCTCTCTGTAATGCTGGAATGAGGTTGGAAAACTCACATTAGTTGGAACACCAGTCCATCACAGGGCAACAGACACACATTTACACATTCATTCACCCTCAGTGGCAATTTATCTAATCCAGTCCATCAACTGGCATGACTTTATGGCACAAGAAGTCTGGAGAACCTAAAAAAAAGTCCACATAGTCAGTACCTTATGGAGCTGTATGTGGGTCTGTGAGTGTCAGAGCTACTCACTGTATCACTGTGTCACCAGTTATATAATGATATGATGAATAAATATTCATAATAAAGTGTGATATTTTTCTGCAGAAACCCTGATAAGGGTAAAATCATTAATGTACCAAATGGACCTAATGTTTACACTGGGGTTCCAAAGGACTACACTGGAGCGGTAACGTATTCTATACAAACAAACATTTAAATACTCACATTATACTTTATTGTTTTTCCTTTTTTGTGATTTGGAATCTACCTTTCTAAATGGTCCATTATCAGGATGTTTCAGCTAAAAACTTTCTTGCTGCACTGCGTGGAGATTCAACTGCTGTCAAGAAAAAAGTCATACAAAGGTATTTATGTCCATTACTGTAGGTCAATTTTACTTTTTATATTGTTCAGGTTCCTTCAGCCATTGTTTTATTGCAAACAATATAAAGAAATATTATCTTAACAAAATTTTAAATGTTAAAATAATTTTTGTTCACATTTATAAAAAGAACTGCTTACCATCTTCAGACTAGTTTATAAACTCTCCTGCTGCAGTAAGTGTTTGAGTAAGTTTCAACCAGCTGTGAAATCCTGAAGAATGTTTTTGACAACGATTTCTAATCGCTGCCACTTTGCTTCTCAACTGGACTGAGGTCTTGTACTGAGCCAGAGTTTCTTGTAGTATGCCCCTGTATTCTGTTTCATCTTTTATCCATTGAATTTCAGAAACCATCCCCAGAGCCTGCTGCTGCCACCACCATATTTCACTGTAGGGATAATATTGAGCTATGGCCTGCTTTAGGTTTGAACCACAGATACTTTAATACTTGCCCAAACACAATATCTCAATCTGGGACACGCTTGTGTTTTTAGATGGATCTTATTGAGATGTTTTTTAGCTATGCCTCCTACACAGTCCTCAGTTATTCAGAGCTCTTGAAATGGTTGTGAGGTTCACTTTCAGTCCATTATTAGCCACTATACTGTGTAACTCCTTCAGGGTGACTGGTGGCCTTACTGTAGATTTGCCCACCAGTCTGTGTGGTGTTTATACGCTGGGTTTTGAGAAAGGGCCTTGACTAAGTAGTGTTTGGGTATTATGATGCAGCTTCTATATCCAGTAATGATCCAATATTGATCCAGTACTGCTTACTGTGGTTGTTTCAGATTTTATCAGAATTATTTTTGGAAGTTTTTAGCAAACTCTGATCTGCTTTTCCTTTTTTTGAGACTTCAGTGGTGTGAATATTGTAATAAGCGCTCCGTAGGAAAGCCTTTCTGAGCTCACCAGTGATTTTTTTTAAGTGTTTGTGTGATTTTTCAGTCTAATGATGGTCTGATTCTCAGCACTGACTGTTCTGTGGAAATTTAACAGCAACAGATTCCAAATTCATAATAACCTGTTTATTCTAGTAGACATTAAAAATTACAATAAATCTGTCCAAATACATGAGTGTATATGATGTGTGTGAAAATACGCTGACTTTTATTATTTTGATTATCTTTCAGTGGTAAAAATGATACTGTGTTCATCTACTTATCAGACCATGGAGGTCATGGTGTCTTTCACTTTCCAAATTCCACAGTAAGTTTAGTAAATTATGTCTTTCTCTACTGTATTTAGAGTTGAGTGCTTGTAATGAGGATTAAACTGCATTCAGAATCCAAGTGTGATGGTGTTCAGAGACAGACCTCCTGATCCTCCTGATGTTGTAGAGAAGGAATCATTATGCTTAAGGCAGTTAAGTGATGTGAAGTAAGAACAGAAGTTAGTTGTCCAGAGTTGTGTGAAGTAACAGAGGGTGAGGTTTGGCAGTTTAAGGTCCAGAAAGATCAGATGTTTAAATACTATTTTGGTTTAAAGGTGGTTATCTAGACAGTCTAAAACTGTTCAAAAGACTGCATGACATCGATTTTCTTAAAATTAAAATTGTCTTTTTTTTTAATTGAATTTTAATTTTAAGAAAATCGATGTACATAATCAAATCTGCTCACTGCTCTCAGAGAGTTAAACAAAAGTGTGCAAAAACACAGCTGAGTGCAGTTACAGTTGTGCTCAAAAGTCTGTATACTTTAGGAAAATTTGCAGGATGTGAACCATTTTTTAAAGAAAACATGAGTGAGAAGGCAAAACAAATGTATTTTATTTCTTATAAGACTCAAGTTAATATGTAAGGCATAAAAGAATGGAACAATCATCAAACAAAAGATAACAAAAAAGAAAAATCCCTGTTCAAAGGTACAGTATGTTTTCATACCTTTAGTTAATATCATGCATTGCCCCCTTTAGCATCAACAATGTCATGCAGTCTTTTGTAATAATTGTGCATGAGCTGTTTAATTCTCTCAGGTGGTAGAGCTGCCAATTCCTCTTGTTAAAATGCCTCCAGTTCCTGTAAATTTGTTGGTTGTCCTGCTGAAACTGCATGTTTGAGATGACATTGAGGTCAGGAGGCTGAGATGGCCTCCAAAACCTTCACCTTTTCCTGCTGCATCCATTGCAGGGTCAGCCTTTTATTGTGCTTTGGATCACTGTCATGTTGAAACATCCGAGATTGTCTCATGTGCAGTTTTCGTGCTGCAGAATGGAAATTATCTGCAGGTATTTCCTAATAACATGCTGCATTCATCTTGCCATCAATGTCTCCTAACTGCCCTGTGCCCCTGGAGCTCACATTTACATTTACCTTTCTGGCATTATCCACAGTGACTTACAATTTATACAACTGAGCAATTGAAAGTAAAAGGGCCTTGCTCAGGGGCCCAGCAGTGGCAGCTTGGTGGACCTGGGATTCCAGTCCAACACCATAACCAGCAGGCTACCACATCCCTATATACAGTGGGGATGGTGTACTGTTCACAGTAGGCCTTGTTGACTCCTCTCCAAAGATATTCAATTTATTTGAATAGCACTTTCCCATGGAATCAGAAGGAAGACAAAAAGGAAATAAATTTATAATAATAATAATAATAATAAGAAAAAAAAATAAGGATAAAAATAAATAAATGAATATATACAATTAAAGTTTAAAATTAATTTAAAAAAGGCAAACCGGAGGAGACGGCAAGGAAAAACTCCCTGAGATGATAAGAAATAGAAACCTTTAGAGGAACCAGACTCAGATGGGAACCATCCTCATTTGGGTGACACGCTACAGTAAATAGTGTAAATGTAAATAATGTCCTTTCTACAACAGTTTATAATAGTGCAACTGAGAGCTCCTGAGGAACTAATGGGTCATCGTAAACTCTGAGTTCAATGCAGACCTGACTGCTGATGAAGACCAGACCATACAGCTGACTGACATAACATTCGTTCAAAAGAAGGCATGACAGTCTCTGGGCGGCTTCATACACAACATTTTTTCCCACTCCAGATCCTCTCCAAGTCATTAATGTTTTGAGGCTGACGTTTGGCAACTCGAACCTTCAGTTCCCTCCACATATTTTCTATAGGATTAAGGTCTGGAGACTGGCTAGGCCACTTATGCTGGAATACCTATCAACAACCCATTTTCAATGCCCTGGTTGAGGGAAGTAGGTTCTCACCAAAGATTTGACGGTACATGGCCCAGTCCATCATCCCTTTGATGCAATGAAGTTGTCCTGTCCCCTTAGCAGAAATACACCCCAAAACATAATGTTTCCACCTCCATGTTAGATGGTGGGGATGTTGTTATTGGGGTCATAGGCAGCATTCCTCCTCCTCCAAACACGGCAAGTTGAGTTGATGCCAAAGAGCTTGCTTTTGGTCTCATCTGACCACAACAATTTCACCCAGTTGTCCTCTGAATCATTCAGATGTTCATTGGTGAACTTCAGACGGTTCTGTACTTGTGCTTACTTTAGCAGGGGGACCTTGTGGGCACTGCAGGATTTCAGTCCTTCAGGTCATTGTGTGTTACCAATTGTTTTCTTGGTGACTTGTTCCAGCTGCCTTGAGATCATTGACAAGATCCTCCTTTGTAGTTCTGGGCTGATTCCTCACCATTCTCATGATCACTGAGACTCCCTGGGGTGAGATCTTGCGAGCCTACAATTAAATGAGCCTACAATTAAAATTATAGACGGATTGTTTCTTTGTCAGTGAACAAACGTACAAAATCAAAAAGAGATATACAGAATTAAAAGTTTATAATTTTTCCCTCACTGTATGTGATAATTAACAACTTCACATCACCACTATCTTTAAATAAGAAAAAAATATTTTGCATTATCAGTCATATTTTCCAAATGAATGGCAATGTTTAACAATTTCTTTCAGGGTATGCAAACTTTTTAGCACAACTGTAAATGAATAATGAAGGAATTGGACACAACAAGTCTCTATATATTAAGTACCATATAATACTGAGATCAGGATTAGTAATAATCAGATGTTTTCTGTTACAGCTTTATGCACATGACCTCATTAAGACAGTGACAGCAATGTCAAAGGCAGGCAAATTTTCACAGGTAAGTATTTTAAAAATACATTTGTTTAATTTTATTCTTTCTATTTCATATTTCTGTGCAAAAAGATGCATAATATATATAATATATTACAAATCTCACAGATTGCACCACAGTGTTGTTGAGTTTTGAATTGTATTTCTCTTTGGTCATCTACAAAAGACCAAGTGGTGAGAGAATATAGGTTCAAATACCGAGTCTAGGCTCCTTACAGTGTTTAATTCTTTTAAGTAGTAAAATATACAGTTTCAGTAGATATGTAAATTAACAAACACCCAAAGTTCTTAATTAAGTGACAGTTAATTATCATGGTCATGGACAGGCATTATATATTCATTCATTCATTCATCTTCTACCGCTTATCCGAACTACCTCGGGTCACGGGGAGCCTGTGCCTATCTCAGGCGTCATCGGGCATCAAGGCAGGATACACCCTGGACGGAGTGCCAACCCACCACAGGGCACACACACACTCTCATTCACTCACGCAATCACACACTAGGGACAATTTTCCAGAGATGCCAATCAACCTACCATGCATGTCTTTGGACCGGGGGAGGAAACCGGAGTACCCGGAGGAAACCCCCGAGGCACGGGGAGAACATGCAAACTCCACACACAAGGTGGAGGCGGGAATCGAACCCCGACCCTGGAGGTGTGAGTCGAACGTGCTAACCACTAAGCCACCGTGCCCCCGGCATTATATATTTTAAATACAATTAAAATCTCTACAATTTTCCCCATTCTGATGTTTGATGTGAACATTAACTGAAACTCTTGACTTGTATCTGTGTGATTTATATATTACACATATATTATTTACATACTGCCTCATGATTGGTTGATTAGATAATTACCTGAATGTGTAGGTGTACACTGATCAAGTGTGTGGTGATGACTGGAAAGTCTCATGTTTGTCGAGCTCACAATCAGAATTTGTTTAAATCCTGGTCAATGTTTGTAGATGGTGATTTATATAGAAGCGTGTCGTTCTGGATCAATGGTGGATCAGCTGAAGGACAGCAACGGTTAGTACAAATTATTAAATTAAAAAGTAATAATTAATTTTAATATTCTCATACGTCTAAAAGTCCTTTATTTTTATATTTCAGTCTATGCAGTTTCTTCGTGCAGGCCTGATGAACTCAGCTATGGATGTTACATGGACAAAAGATTAAAGACTTGTCTTTCTGATATCTTTTGTGCTTACTGGCTTCAACACACTGAGACCGTTAGTGTTATATAGACGAATACACATATAGATATATATGGAAATAGATATTTGGAACTATTTATTCATTTGTTTTTATTCTTTTCTTCTTTCTAAAGGTAAAACTTACCACAACTTCATTTGGAGATCAGTTTGTCTATCTGAACAAAAATGTCAGTGAGGCTGCGAGACTTGCTCAAGTGTCTCAGACGCCTTGTAACTACGGTGACATGGTATGTTTTATGTATATTTATATAGTATTTTAAAGACTTAGTCATTTCACAATGAATGGATGGCCAATTAATAAATAAAGTGAAGCATTACTTTAAAAAACTTTAACAGTGGATCACAAAAATAAATTCAACTAATAAGCAAATGATTTACCATTGCAAAGGTTTGTGTTTTATTTGTAAAACGAATCATACAGTGATTTATTTAGTAAAATGTTAATGTTTATTTTATTCTTTCTCAACATTATTTAGAACATATCTAAAATAATGTTGAGTGAAGTCCTTTGTAAATCACCCACCCCTGTCACAAGAGCCAGACCAGTCCCACCTACTGACTTCACAGTGACTGACCTGATAGACACCATAGAGATTCCACTGCAAATAAAAAAAATCATGATTACAAATGAAAAGGACCCTGAAAAAAAAAAGATCCTGGAAAGACAATATGATGATCTTGTACGAGTGAGTAAACCACTTCCACTTCTACTGAACTGCAGTTTATTTAAAGTTCTTCATTCTGAGTAGAAAATAAAGGAAATATGAACCTAATAAACTGTGTGATGTTACAGTGAAATATTCAGTTTTATTTGTGTAGAACTGTTGTAATAAAGCAGATTTACAGAAATGTAGAAATATTGATGAATTTAGTGATGAAGTAACACCATGTCCCTAAAGTGTTTAATTCCTATAACACAACAGAAACTTTACAATGATTACATTTACTTTATTTAATAAATGACACCATACTTTTAGTTTAAGGTAAAAATGAAAATCTATTAGTGAGTTAGTTCTTGTTGTCACATGAAGAAGTGTAAACTCTTTAAAGAAGCGTAAGGAAACTTTTACAGCAACTTTTACACAATTTTTTAATCAAAGTTGGCAATTCAAATACTAAGCCCCGCCCACACCTGTTACATACAGGTGACATTTGTTATGGGGATGAGATCGGGTCAGGTATCCAGATAAAAGTGTGTGTGTGTGTGTGTGTGTGTGTGTGTGTGTGATCCTCACCACTCTATCCCCTCGACTCTGTTCTCCATTCACAAACCGGTGCTCGACCACGCCTAGATTTCAAGAATTAACATCAAATATTAATGACATTAATGACATTTATCCCTGGGGTTTAAATAGAAAAGGTGCAGCATCACCTGGTCACTGCAGGTTAATGAGGAACTTGTGACATTACAATAGTGTTAAAAATGACAGTTTACTTTGTAATGATGAATTACACATTAACACAAATTAAACAGGGTTAGGGTTCTGTATTAGATATTAGATTTATAGATTGGATATTAATGCTGTATTAATATTGTGTATGATGATCACATTTGTAGAAGAGGAAGACTATGGATGAAGCACTGCAGAAGATTGCAGAGCAACTGAAAGCCCCACAAACTCTGAGGGAAAAACGTGAGGTGACTCATACGTACGAGCTCAAAGTCGTGGCTGAACATTTTAAGAACAATCTCTTCAGCTGGGAAAAGGAGCCGGTGAGTTAACATGATTTATTTCATTAACAAACACGACCTGGAGTCAAGATTAATCAATTCTCTCTCTCTCTCTCTCTCTCTCTCTCTCTCTCTCTCTCTTTCTCTCTCTCTTTAGCATGTTGTCACTCATCTACATCTCCAGGTTCTGGTGAATCTGTGTGAGTCTGGGCTGAAGGTTGAGAGGTATGTGATGGCTTTATCAGTATTTACTCTAAACTGGAATTTATTCATATTTTTATTTGTTTTTCTAATTTCTGTCTTTGATTCCATCAGCATCAACAAAGCCATTACTCGTGTGAGCAAGGAGATTTCTTTCTAAAGAAAACACACAAGACTTCAGTAATCTGATTTCATTCTCTTTTTTCTTTCTATATCATACTGATGTCTTTCAGATTTTTAAATCTTTTTAGAACTTTTTGATTTTGGGGAACAAAGAATCATCCTGGTGTATTTGTAATGGGAAATCATCAGTCAGTTTTAAATGATTATTAATAATTAAAAATTAACAATTAATGAAATTTATTTGTTAAATTTGTTGCATATTTAGCAACAACACAGTTAAAGTACAGTACAGAATCATGTGGCACATTTTACCATCTAGAATTTAAGTCTCTCACTCTCTCACTCATTTTCTACCGCTTATCCGAACTACCTCGGGTCACGGGGAGCCTGTGCCTATCTCAGGCGTCATCGGGCATCAAGGCAGGATACACCCTGGACGGAGTGCCAACCCATCGCAGGGCACACACACACACTCATTCACACACTACGGACAATTTTCCAGAGAACCTACCATGCATGTCTTTGGACCGGGGGAGGAAACCGGAGTACCCGGAGGAAACCCCCGAGGCACGGGGAGAACATGCAAACTCCACACACACAAGGTGGAGGCGGGAATCGAACCCCGACCCTGGAGGTGTGAGGCGAACGTGCTAACCACTAAGCCACCGTGCCCCCTTGTCTCATACAGAGGATTCCAATTCATTTTGTTAGACAACAGGTCTTCGCAGACCCGCTGTCAGGCGTAACTGGGTTTCCAAAGAAGAATAACTAAAAAAAAAATGATGGCAATACTCGCAAAGATGTAAAAGTGCTGTTTATTTTACAGTGCCCAAGAGGTGAATACCACCCCAACACTATGTACAAAAATAACCAAGGAAACAACCGAAAAAACCAAAAGGAAAGAAAACATTAATATATATATATTATATAAAGTCCACTACTTTCAGACAAAAGAAATTGCTCACGGCACCACACTTGCACGCTCGCTAGCCAGGTAAACTCCCCGATCTTTCTCTGGGGTGCCTTCTTATAGGCCAAGCCCCGCCCCTTTTTAGACCATAATTGACACCGGAGGTAAGTAAACAGGTAAGTATGTACATTTACACAACACAACACAATTTATATATATCAACGAAATATTGGTGACCAAAACCAAAAGGTGATCAAAATAACAAACACAAAAGATAAACAAAAATAATAAATATAGAACAATAATATCAAACTTAATTATTCCCCCCTGTATCAGACAGTATAATGGATCACATCTCCAGGGCGCTGCACACCTTCTGACTGGTAAACTACGCTTTAAATCCAAAATTCAATAGCCATCCTTCATCTCAACACATTGACACAAATGCACACATAGCTCATCCGATAGAAAATGTGTCTGTATTCAGACCAGAAAAATGCCAAAGAAACATACAAAAACAGTTCCTAAAGTTTGGGCTCCTGAACATTAGATCACTTGCTCCCAAAGCACTTATTGTAAATCAAATCATTTCAGAAAATAGCCTTACTGCACTCTGGAAAAAAAAAACTTGGATTAAGCCAAATGACTACATCGGTCTAAATGAGTCTACACCGTCAGGATATATCTAAGTTGCATGAGCCTTGTCAGACTGGTCGTGGAGGTGGTGTTGCCACTATCTTCAGTGATTCCCTTACTGGTACCCAGAGAACACAGTATAGATTTAATTCTTTTGAAGTGCTTCTCCTTTGTTACACTCTCGCACATGCACATGAAAAAATCCCTGATGTCTCTTGCTCTAGCGACCGTGTACAGACCCCCAGGGCCCTACACTGATTTTCTTAGAGAATTCACAGATTTTCTTTCAGACCTATTGGTTAACTTTGATAAAGCGTTAATTGTAGGAGACTTTAACATTTATGTTGACGACACAAACGATGCTTTAGGACTCACATTTATGGACCTACTAAACTCATTTGGGGTTAAACAAAACATCACTAGAGCAACTCATACACTAGATTTAATAATATCACACAAAATAGGCGTCAATGACATAGATATCATACCTCAAAGTGATGACATCACAGACCATTACCTCATAACGTACACACTACCTGTATAACAGACTAACTGTGTCTCACCACGTTATCGACTCGGTAGAACTATTATTCCGACCACTAAAGACAGATTCACAAATAACCTGCCTGATCTGTCTGGACTTCTTACTGTACCCTTAAACACAAACGATCTAGATGTAATAACTAACAGCATAGGTGATATATTCACTAGCACATTAGACACTGTTGCCCCAATCCGATTACAGAAGGTTAGAGATAAAACTCTTGCACTGTGGTATAATAGTCATACTCACACCCTCACAGAGAGAAACCCGTAACCTCGAGCGAAAGTGGAGAAAAACTAAATAAGAGGTTTTCAGAATCGCGTATAAAGAAAGTATGTCCAACTATAGACAGGCTCTAAAAGCGGCCAGGGCTGAGCACCTGAGCAAACTCATAAGAAATAACCAGAACAATCCTAGGCTTTTATTTAACACAGTGTCTAGATTAACAAAAAAACAGAAATCTGAACAAACTATTCCATCTATTTTCTTCACTAACAAAATCAAAAGTATCAGGAAAAAAATAGGTGACACTCAACATATGAAAGCAACTAGTGACCCAGCCTCACCTAAGGCTCTAGGCACACAATTACAGTGCTTTACAGGCACAGGACAGGAAGAGTTAGATAAACTTATTACTGTAACAGGTCTAGCCTGCTACTAGTTGTTCAACTCCTTACCTATAGGGGGCAACCTTCAGGGTGTTGAAGGTATATAAGGTAGTAGACTTATAGAAGAAAAGAAAATGGCTTCCACCTGAGTTTGTGGTGTACCAAGGTTTGTGCTAGCTTCAGTGAAAGGCCTCTTGATGGGAAACTGTTGTTTCTATTGCCATTAAGGGCCTTTTGTGTCAGTCCCATTGCATGCTTAAAGCGTAATACGGACAATGGATTAAAACGGTGATTGGATGAATGCAGTTATCTTTATTTGAGGAGATGGCGATGGAGATCCTGTAAAGCACTCTGAAGACTCAACACAATACGGATAAACTCATTATGTACAACTCGTTTGTTTTTGTTTTTCAGTTAGAATTCCCTAAACTATGTTGTTCAATGACTTGTCACATTGTAATGCTGAATATCACTGAGGTATAATATGTAATGAGGGTAAAAGTGGGTGAGTTTTATATAAATAACTAAGCAAAGAGATTGTTTTCTGGCTGCCTTATTTTACTGAGTGGTTTGGATCATCACTTATGTGAACCCCCCCCCCCCCCCCCAATTCTGATATATAGCTATCTTTGATTTAAGTTTGTTCAGAGAGGTTATATTACAACAGCTAAAATCAACAACTTGTTCACTAGACCCCATTCCAACTAAATTACTGAAAGAAGTGTTACATAAAGCTGGTGAGCCTCTTCTTTGTATTATTAATTCCTTGTTATCTTTAGGTTACGTCTTTAAATACTTCAAGTTGGCAGTTATTACGCCACTCATCAAAAAACCTAATTTAGATCCAAATGACCTATCAAATTACAGACCTATTTCACATCTTCCGTTTATGTATAAAATACTTGAAAAGGTTGTCTTTGTTCAACTGAGCTCCTTCTTACAGAAGAACGATATCCTGGAAGAGTTTCAATCAGGTTTCAGGCCCCATCATAGCACAGAAACTGCACTTGTGAAAGTCACAAATGACAGTGAGGGCTTTTAATGGAAGTGGTACGTACTCGTACTCTGGATATTGATGGACTAAGTCGTAAAGGCTGTTGAGGGAAACAGGTCGACAAACAGCGAGAATGCCACTTCTTCACCTCAATGGTTTCCCAAGAGAGATCCGAGTGGTGTTGTATAAGCCACGGATACCCGAGGATGATATCCGAGGTGGAATTCTCCAGAACCAGAAGGGTGATATCCTCCACATGCAGCGCTGCCACTGTCAGCGTCACTAGTCCTGCAATATGGTGTATGTTGGCTCTGTTTAATGCTTTGCCGGTGATGGAGTGGGCTTGGAGTGCCTTTGGAACTCTGATCTTGGGGATCTGAAAGGAGTTACATAGTTTTGAGTAGATGAAGTTGAACCGGAGTCAAGGAGAGGTGAAATACAAATAGAGTGATGGAGAAAAGATAGAACACTTGAGTTTGTATGACTGTACCGTCAGGGAGTTTTGTTGCCACACTGAATTTGCCCATTTGAGAGCCTTCCCTCGTAAATGTGAATTGATGAAAGCTATTTTGGAGCGTTTGGTGGGGTATTGCTGCGGCTGCATCTCGAACACAAGTGAACATTGAAGCAAAAATCCGGTGCACTTCTCTGCCGAACCACAGTAGGGTGCCGGGCTGGCCATGGGGGATGCGACTACGGTGGCAGATGAAGACGGTGCTGTGACAGGTGTGGTGGTGCTGGATTGTAGCGATGAGTGAAGAAGATCCACTAGTTAGCGAATGGGATCCGATGCTGGAACGTTCATCTTGCTTATGGTATTAGGTCACACGCTACGGACCAAGGTAAGCAAAACAGAGTGAGGTTTATTGAAGTCCATGAACATATATATTAGGAAAGAAAGTACGAAGCACCAAAACGTTGCAACACACACACACACCTGTAGGGGATATCTCAGGAATTCCAGTAACTGAATCCTTAACTTGAGGAAGTGTGTGTGTGTGTGTGTGTATATATATATATAGGAGCGAATCCTGTCCAAAAGCAAGGACGAAGGAAGCTTGAATGACTGCAGAGAAAATCATGTTAGTACATACGAGACCAGACAATGAGTAAGTGACTGAGAGTGGCTTATATAGGGTGTGTGTTCATTGGTGAATGCGGAATAGGTGGTGCTGATTAGTACTCAGGTGGATGTGAATGCTGGTGAGTGAGGGAAGGATCTGGTTACTCCATGACATGTGGCTGTTTAACCTGAAATTATATTTCAGACACTGAACTTTGAATCAGATTAAAAATTTTGTTAGTTCTTTATTTTAAATGATTTTTAGAGTATTTTTAATGTATTAATAAATTCCACAAATATCAAAGTGTGACCATTTTTATGTGTTTCTATTTAAAAACATATGTTCATTGTGTAGGGCACTCTAGGGAGGTGGCCACGAAACAACAGCACTAATTCAGGAAGTCAGATGAAAACAATGCCAGTAGCGCAGTTTATTCAGTGTAGGGGCAATGGGGGGTGGGGGAGTGAGTGAATGGTGATCCTACTGCCTCGGGCTGGTGTCGTTTATGCCGGCATGAAGAACCACAGCTCCGGTGTGCTTGCTCAGGATCCCAGGTACCTGTGCAGCGACATCAAGAACACGAGCACTAGGTAAACAGCGAATGTGTACCTTACCTTTAGCTGCAGTAGCACGGATGTGGCAGACGATGGAGTCTCCGATGATCACAGCGTCGCATTCCGTCTTTTATTAATCCAGTCTTCTATTAACTGGGATTCTGTTCTGTTAAATAAATCCACATCTAAATGCACAGAGAATTTTAATAGACATCTATTCACCTAAATATTGGTGTAGTCATTATTTTAGACTTTTAATCTGCTCTGATTAATAAACAGCTCTTGTTCTTCATCAGACTGATGATGATGATGTCTTGAACTATGCAGCTGTGAGTTTTGCTTCATCCTCCAGAACATCCAGAGCCAAGAGCCATGAAGACGTTTATGCTCAAGTTAAAATATAATAGAGAAATGACATTTTATTACTTTTGAGTTATTTCTACTGTAAACCAGTGCTCTCAGCATTTTTTCTTGAAATTCTTAACATTATTTCTAGAATGTAAAAACATATACATTTTTGTTTGATTTTGAAGGTTAAAATATCAAGAAAAGGCTCTTGGTACATAATTTGCTTAAGTTTTTGTGGACCACTTGAATTTTGGTATTTTCCACTTTTCCAGAAATTTTAAGAGCCTGTAAGTCATTCATTCAAGTCAAGATTCACCAACAAATTCCACAAATTCTCAAATTGCTCGTATCTCAAAGCAATTTTCCCATTTAAATTAATTGAAATCCCAATAATCCGTTCCAGCTCGCAAAATTCCACTCCAGTTGTTTTGTTTGTGTTTTGAATATGAAAAATGTTCAGTACTGTATTTATAAATGACAAATATTGTATAAAAACATACAGTAATAAAAGAGAATGTTAAAAAAATAAATTGGTTTTATTTTACGGAAATGCGCACGGAGGTTGAGGGAGGAGTAAACAGGCATTACACTTTCACTTTTGTTCACTTACTCGCTACTGTACACTCTTAATGATACTTTACACTTAAATGGAACTTAACTAAACTTCACTAAAATTAACGAACTTAACTGAAATTCTCTTAACTTAATTGAACTTAATTGCTACAATTTCTGTTTTCTATACATTAATTTTGCTTAATTTTCTTCACCCCTTTTCTCTTCACTTGTTTTTGCCTTTTTTGTCATTCTTTCCTCACTAACATCTGCCAGTCGTTTTAATAAAAACCTGTGCGGTCGGTATATCGGATGCGGTGTAGTCGCACAAGTTCAAATTTTTTAACGGATCCAACGCTCAAAACGGATCCGAACATTACGGATCCTCAGATGGTCGGCACCTCACAGCACCTTTGCGACTCTCCATAGGAAATGAATGACTTCCGTTTTATAGGCCGTCGTTTGTCGTGTGCAGTGGAATGGCGTGTGCAGTGGAAAAAAAAGTGAGAACTTTTGGAAGTGAAAGTGAGACGCAGGAAGCTGAGGAGGGGGAAACAGAGCACACGTGGTTGTTGGGGATCTTTGTTTCGGCAGCAGCAGCGGCTCGGATGCTCATATCTCAAAAATTTGCTCGTATCGCAAGTCAAAAAAATTGGTCGAATCACAGCTCGTATCTCAAAAAATTTGTAAGTCAAAGCACTCGTATCTCGAGGCATCACTGTATATTTCCTATTGAAGAAAATTAGAAACATGTTCATTGGAACAGATGTCTCTAAAGGGCCTCACTGATTATATTCAAAAATGTATATGAATGAAATGTGTATAAGCACTAAACACACAAGCAGGTTTAAGCAGGTTTGTTGTTTCCATTAACTTTAACATGTATTGTCTAGTGTGAGTTGTTCTCAATGAATGTTTTTATTTTAACAACTAAACACTTCCTCAGTTTTGAAACAGTTTAAGCAGGTGTGATGTTTCCATTAACTTTAACATGTATTGTCTAGTATGAGATGTTCTTAAACCAAACACCAGCATGAGGACAGCATGTGGTTTATGCCACATAAAAGGTGTTAAAATGCAGCAGCAGTTTGTGTGCAAGTTTTGCATAAATAAGAATGTAACCATTATCTTTAGTAGAAATGGTTAACATTATGTTGTCTCCAGTGTCCCAGGATAATAATAGAAATTTCAGGTTATAATAGTGAAAAGGATTTATTTAGTGACCAAACCATGAGATGATAGATTACCCACTCACACCATACTTTGACATCTTCCTCTAGAAACAGTGAAAGGTGAAAGTATAGAAATGTCTAGAATGTCTTTGAATGATGTAGATTCCACTTAATTGGATCATAGACATGGTGCGTGAAGTTTCAGTGGAAGAACTCAAGCGTCCATGGAGCTTTGTCCACAGGGTGATGTGAGGAGACTAGTGTATTAGTGCAGTGATTTTCATGATTTTTTGCTAATCTTCTCATTTTCAGCCTGCTTCTGCTGGCTAGCCCTAGTGGTGAATTGGGAAACAGGCTTGTATGTAAGCCTCCCCTTCCCAGTACATAATATCTTCACCAAGATGCCGCCAAACCTCTCTGATTCCACACATTGTAACTGGGTGCATTAGCATACAGCATGGAACCAGGAGGAAAAATGAAACTGATGAAATTCAATCATATGCTAATAGAAAAGACATTTTTAAAGATAAATTATATATTAAAAAATAATAAAAAAAAGTATTTGTTCAGTTGTCCCAAGCCTGCCTCCCATCTCCTCATTCCCACCCGAGCCTTGGGAAACATAACAATCCTGCACTCAACACAGTAAGCGAACTCGATCTTGACCATGTCAAATATTTTACGTGTCAAATACATGTCAAATACTTTGTGATTGTTTTTCCATAAATTCTACTGGAGCAGGTGGAATGGGAATTACACACCTGTTCACACCTCTAGTGGAGATCTCATCACTCTTTTTGTGTTTTTCACATTTTTTTGTATTCATTGCTTTAAGGTCAGTTAGAAAAAAAAATGTATTAATACATAAACTAAGTGAATAACTGCTGAGTTCAGCTTTGCAGGTCATCTCGGACTTTCCAGTGCACTGTGATTATCTGGATAGAGTTCTATGATCACTGGAGTCAGAGAAAACAGCCACATGGAAAGATTTGTCAGTTTATTAAAATATTTGCTTGTATGAGATCATGTCATATCTGGGTATTAACTCCACCATCAGTTATCATTACAGCCACTGGACCAATCAAATCAGACCACAGCTTCAAATCATCCAATCAGGGGTTGACTCTAAACTTGGTTTTCTACTGAACTGTCTGAGTTCCTAACATCACTATCACTTTGTTTGAACAAGAATGATGATCACACTCTTTGTTGCTCTTTGCCTCTTAACATCAGGTGAGTTACATTTTTATATTTTTATATTAAAGAATCTTATAAAATTCTAAAAAATAAAATTCACGACACATTGACTTTATTACTAAAAAACATTAAACAATGTGTTTTTTTCCAGTGAAACCTTCTAACATCAAGGAGCTTCAAGTTAAAAAAATAAAGATTGGAGAAAATGTTACCCCGTGACATAGTGTCCAGTGACAACGCTAAACTTGTTTGGTTCAAAAAGAGTTTTGGAAAGCTTCCTCAGTTGGTAGCGAGAGCAGTGGAGAAAGATTTCAGACTTGGTTCAAAATATAATGATAGTCGCTTCAGTGTTAGTGATGTAAAATTGTTTAATCTCAACATTAAATATGTGAAAGAAGACGATACAGGAACATACTTCTGTGTAGAAATGCTGGGCAGTTCACCAGACTTTACATCTGGAATGCTTTTGGTTGTTGAAGGTAAACAGTTTTACTCTGATAACCTGCTAATTCCAGATCAACATTTAACCAGAATTATGTCTACATATGCATTAAATGTTGAATATTTCACTTTATATTTAGTATCATTTCTGTTTATTTTCTTCTTTTCTGATTTATCTGTATAGACAAAGAGAAGACACACCGTAATACAACAACACCCAACAGCCCAGAAACAAGTAATAATTTGGTTTCCTTTCACTGTCTATAACAGAATGTTCCATAGCGACAACCTCTCACTGTTCATAAATCATACAATATTTATACAAGTTGTAGATTTATACATTGTGTGTATTTTCATAATAAAGAACCAGAAAAGTTGAAGATAAGTAAGACCTCTTCTTCATAAAAATAGGCTAAAAAATAAGTGTTTTAAAGCATCTGTATTTTTCCATACAGGTTGTTGTTTCCAGATTCAGGTGATGAGCTATCTTTCCATGTTTAGAGTTGGAGTTCTTGCCTTTCTGGTTATTATCTTTACAATCTTTTTTTTTTGTGAAAAAAAAATAGGAAAAATGTTAGTTTCACTTTTGCTGTAATTAACCATGCATTATTACATATTTTCTTTCTTGATTTGTTGTGATCTCGACATAATAAAAATCAGTTTTCTTAATTGTATAGCGAGAAAAATAACAATAATAAAGTTGCAGACATCACAGCCTCCTTCTTAAGTGTCAGACACTTATGTGGAAGTTGTCAATCACTGACAGACAGAGAGTTGTTTCAGTTTAAGTCACTGATCAAAGCCAACACAATGATCCATGATGCTGCATTACTGAGCTTTTGCTGACTCTAGAACAGTGTTACTCATTGCGTGGCTCGCGAGCCTCCTGCGGCTCAGCAAGCTTTAATATGCGGCTCGCATGGCAGTAAATAATATGATGATATGATCATGTGGTTAAAATTTATGTATGATGTAAAATGTTGTAAAACGAATGTGCTTTATTACAAATAATAATATATATCTATATATATTACTTGACTCGTCACTGACTCACTGCGTTCTGCGCAATAGCCAGTTTTTGGCGGCCTGCCAGAAGCTAGTTTGTGTTTCATGCTAGTTAACAACTTGTGTTTACTGTACACACGGACTAAAAAATGGATCGATTTCTTATCAAACAATCCCGCACACAAAATGAACAGCAACAAAGCAATGTGACAGTGACAAAAGAGGTAACTGATGGGGAGCATGCATCATCCGCAACTTGAGTAATTATTGTATTGCAATACTGTACATTGTATTTAAGCAGATAAGCTATTTAAGACTGAATAACTTGGCATACTTTGCGGTGAAAGTGGCTCTCCTATTGACTTTGTCCTATCAGTGTGGCTCACATGAAAAAAATAGTGAAGACCACTGCTCTAGAACATGTTTTTTTGCAAAAACCGCGAGAAAATTAAGTCATGATCACCATAAAACAAGAAAGAAAAAAATAATAATGCATGGCCTCTTAAGACTTTTGTAGTAATTGCTTTGTTTTTCTACCTAGATTTTTTTTATTTAATTCAGTTAATCGACTAATATTTATAATAAATATAAAATCCCATAGTCCTCTTTAATTCTGAGATCTTAATATTCCATCTTGGTCTGTGATTTCATTGACATGTTTTGCAATAACAAATGTAGCATGGTTGTAGTATTTTTTTTTGGCTTTAATATATTTTTCAAAGAAAAACGTCTCAGATGTTTCACTCTCATGTAGAGCTGCAATGAATGTATTGAATAAATACTAACTCAACAGTACTGAAAAATAAATTGTTATTCAATACATGATTTCAATGCATCTGAAGATAAATGTTTAATTTCTTTATTTCTCTATTTATTTATTTATTTATTTATCTTAATGTATGTGACAGAGTGAACTGTCCCTTTCGTCAGCAAGGCGCTACATACCCCACTACACATTCACTTCTCCTCCGTTTCTCGCTACAGTGCTGTGGGTGCACACACACGCCAGTTAGCACGCCGCTCGCTCGCATACATGCCGCACACACACTCACTTCATTCTTTCATTCCGGACAATAAGCACGCACACACACACATACAAAGGACTTTGTAATTCTTTATTTGTCTTTAAATATCTATGTATAGGTTTCCTTTTCTGGGGTTAAGTTTTAGAAATTCGCCTGTTTGTTGTGTCGGTCTTCCGGGTGGGTTTGGACAGCAGCCAACCGGAGCGCTGGACAGCGGCTGGCTTTGAAGCGCCAGCGCTGCGCCACACATGCGCAGTAAAACCGGATGTCGGCGAGTTTATTTTGATGGAATATTTCTTGTTTGCGATTACTTGTATTATTATTATTGGTATTGTTCTCATTATTGCTGTTATTATTATTACTATTGTTATTATGTTTATTATTTATATGTAATGTTATAACTCCTTTATATGGCTGGGTAACAATTCCAACCCCTCTGGGAGAAATGGTTGAGTCCAGGGGGAGGGGTTTACCCTTTAAAAACCAGTCTAACACTTCAGTTCGGGGTAGGAGTGGTAGGAGTGTGAAGTGGAGTTTTGGAGTTGGAAGCTAGGCAAGTGAATGCACAAATGTAGGTGCTGTATGCTTGTACATAGTTTTCTTTATTTTCTCAGATTTTCTTTGGTTTTCTTTGTTTTTCCACTTTTCTGGGGAGTTGTAAATATTTTGGACTTTGCACTCGAGCACCTTGTAAATAAACACCACTTTAACATCACAGCGAGTATTGCCATCATCTAGGTAGAAGGCGAACCTGTAAGGCCGCTCTACCACAATGTAGAATCATGAATACATGAGGCCATATATTTCAACCAACTTTTCAATCAACGTTTTAGTTTATACCACTTTAATCCACTGAGCTGTTTCCACTAACACTGACACATTCACTGGTGTGATGGAAACCAGAGCACAAACAGCTCAAACTAAACAGAAGTGTGAGGCCATTAAGGTTTTAACCACATTAAAGGTGATGAATCTGCCACTCGTAGACTGCAGCAGCACTCTGTCTAAAGGTTTTGCGAGCATAAGTCAAGATGTGTTTTACAGTTTAATTCTTTAGTAATCACATAGTGTGAGAGCATTCATTAATTAATACCCTTTATTTATTAGACCAGTTAAGGGGGACAAGTCCTCATAGACTTTTATGCACACTCTAGCAGGGCACAGGTTGTGCATCATCTTCATCAAGGAGATTCATCTCTTGTGTGAATTCCTTCTGAACTGTGGATCAGTTGCAGTTTCATCACTTTTTGCTCACTGTTATGCAAAATTGCAGCCATTATTTTCATGCTTCTTCTTCTAAAGTGATGAACAGCACATTTTAGAAGGATGGCATGTCACATGCATCAAAACCTGCAAAAGACAAGTCATTTTGTGCAAGAGGTTTTTAGCCACGCAAACTGCTCCGGTGTGGAGACAATGGACTGAGTTTTGGTTCCATGGATGGCCACCAGAAGTGTGACCTCAGCAGGCCCAGTGTTCTACTGGAGCTGGGGTGTCAGGTGAACCAGGAAACCTACTGGTGGACCAGGGGAAGCAGCGGGTAATCATTGACAGACAAATGACCAGGGGGGCCATTAGGTTTGATCACGTTAGATGCACTGAGGCAGGGGTCAGGAGAGCTCAAACCCCCACATGAAGGCATCCAAGTCAAGTCAAGAGTCAAGTCAAGAAGCTTTTATTGTCATTTCAACCATATATAGCTGTTGCAGTACATAGTGAAATGAGACAACGTTTCTCCAGGATCAAGGTGCTACATAAAACAAAGACATGGCTAAAGACTTGTAAGTAGTCTTAGCCACATAAAGTGCAACTGTGCAACCTGGTGCAAACAGTGCAGGACAAGACAAACAAGACAGACAAGACAGTGCAGGACAAAAGACAGTGCAGGACAAAAGACAGTGCAGGACAAAAGACAGTGCAGGACAAGAGACAGTGCAGACACAAAGTTACAAGACAATACAAAAAGTACAAAAAATGCAGTACACAAAAGACAATAAATAGTAAACAGTAACAGAAACAGCGCCGACCGACCAGTGTTAATACTGTATGTGAATACTGAATGTTCAAACAATATTTCGTGCAGTAACATTAGAATGAACACAGTTTCTTAGCAGCAGGTCCTTGGGATAATATATAGAATTGTGCAAAAAAACAGCAAATGTCTGAAATATTATATAGTATGTGCGAAATGGCTGAGATATTGTACAATATGTGCAAAAACGGCTGAAGTGTTGGGACAGTTTGTGCAAAAACAGCAGAAAAGGTGTGCAAAACAGCATGTAAACAGTTTGCTGGATTGAAAGCAGCATGTAAACAGTATGTTGTGTCAATGTGTGTGTTTTGTATCACACATTTGTATCCATGCCTGAACAAGGGTACAGTAGATGGCATCAGAACCCAAGAACTACACAAACCCAAGAAATACCAACAACTACAGTCATAGCATCAAGAGGTTCATGGAACAGGGCATTCAGTATGGCTGGTAAGAACTTAGACACTGGCTATTTTCAAACGACGGTTGAAGACCAACTTATTTAGTCTGAATATTATTCACCAATTGAAGTCAGTCTAAACAATAAATAGCTTCTTAGCTTCCATGAGCTGGTGCCTCCACTCCTCCAGGGCTACCTTCATTGCTAGTAACTAACAATTTAAAGCATTGAATTTGCATTAAACTGGGGAGAGGCTGCAATGAAAATGGCATGGTTCAGTGGATCCTAAATGAACATGAGGGTGAGAAATCACTTCATGAGGTCATCCACATAAGTTTGAGAGTCAAGAAAACACTTGAAAAAATAAAAATGGGGAGAAACACGGAGAAATTCACAGGGGCTTTGGCCCAGAGCATGACAATTGTTGGCACATCTGACAATAAACAGGGGTCAGCCTGGGCACTCTGACATATCTGAGGCTATGCAGTGCCATGCACAGCAAACTGCAATGAGCTGTGTGTTCTGCCACCTTTCTATCATAGTCACCATTAACCTTTAGAGCAAATTGACTACAGTTGTGGGATCAGACCACACGGGTTAGCCTTCACTCTTCATGCACATAAACAAGCCTTGGGTGACCATAACTGTATCAGGCCACAAGTGGTAACACCACAATTAGTACTAAGTACTGCATACTAGGGAAATCCCCACAAGATTTGTCATTTTGGAGATGCTCTGACCTCGTCATCTAGTCATCACAATTTGGCCCTTTTTAAAAATTTCTTGCACCTTTGTGTCAGGAAGAACAGCTGACCCAAATGTGAGACAGACGTAAAACTGAACAGTCTTTAATGAGCTCTCAGGCAGATAAACAATCCACAGAACCAGAACGTTCAGTGTTCAGGAAAACAGTCACAGCGAATGGTAGGCAATGGTGTGCACAAAAACAAATTATTATAGCTATGGCAGGTAAAACAGCAGTAAAAATACATTTTCCAGGCAAAACTCACAAAAAAAACGTCACACGGTTTAAACAGTGGCAAATATCCAAGCTCAGGTAAAGCGGGGTAAATAGTCCATGGCAAACAAATCCAAAGATACTCCAAACTTGTAAACAGTAGACAGTCTGATCGACAAACAGGGCATCAAAATTCGAGGCTATAACAGGAAAACGGGAAGAAACTGGGGTCAAAATCAGGCAGAGAAACTCAGGAGCAAGGCGTGATACTCAAAAACTGAAGAGAGCCGGTGTCTTTAAATAATGCAGAGGCATACAAAATGGCAGTGAACTCCAGAATTGCTGGCTGTCCAAGATGGTTGTCATCTCAAAAGTGCTTCTCACAGAAGGAATCATACTTTGTTTATTTTTCTATACATTAGTGTTGGTTTACAGGCTACAAGCAATAAAAAAAGTTGAAACGGTAAAACAGAGACACCAGGCAAGGGTTCAAACATGATGCAATCAGGCTTGGATATTACACAGCTTGAATGAATAGCAAGAATTTGTTACAACTCTATGAAGCCTTTACAAATGTTATATACATTAGTGATGGGAAGTTCTTTTCCGCGAACCGGTTCTTTCGGACAGTTCGTTTTAATGAACCAGTTCAATAATCCAGTTCACCAGTTCTTTTACGTCCTGACGTAATGACGTAAATTCCTTCATCCCGCCGCTGCCGGCAGATATAAATACAATCAATTTAACACATTTGAAAAGTTCTTTGTAATCATAACTTTAGTTGAATACGTTTCTTACATTTAAGTTTTGCAACTAAAACACCCAGTACAGGCATTGATGTGCAAATGTGGGTGTTTTACGTGTCAAAGATATAAAGTTAATAAACTAATCTTCATCAACTTACAAAAACTTACAAAAAAAGCATAATTTTGAAATGTTTCTTTCGCTCCATCAGTTGTTTCAAAAACTAATGTAACTGAGTTAAACACTCATACGTTGATAAGACATTAAATCATAACCATTTACATTTGTTACTGTATCAGTTCAGTGATTTACGCATGCGCAGTAACAACAGCTCATCGGTTCTCAGTATGTCGGACGTGTCCGAAAGAAACAGTTCTCTGTTCAGTTTACTGATGATTCGCTGTATCGGTTCAGTGATTCAAGCATGCGCAGTATCAACAGCTCATTGGTTCTCGGACGCGTCCGAAAGAAACAGTTCTCAGTTCTGTACCTATGATTCGCTGTATCGGTTCAGTGATTCATGCGCAGTATCAACAGCTCAAACTCACAGTTCTCTCAGCACAACTTGTCTCAGTTTAGTGTACAGGTGTTCAGTTCAGTTTAGTGTTACATATACTCCGGGATATTAGTTTATTTAGAGTCGGAGGGGCTGTCAGGCATGACCGAAAGTGAGTAACTTTAGTAACTTGTGGATCAGCGCTGACTCAAGACGCAAACTGTTTAAAACGAATCGGTCCGATTTGGTGAACCGGTTCATCCAGTTCACTAAAAAGAATCGTTTCAAAAGAAGGATTCGTTCACGAACTGGCCATCACTAATGTACATAATCGTCTCAAATTCTTTTTCATAAATATGAATAATTTAATAAGTAACTGCATAAAACATAAAACCATATTTATTTATTCCAAACTTGTGCACAAACAGCTAGAAGGATGTCCTTGTAATATTATCCTTTACTTTAAAAGATTGTCCAGTAGAAATAATCCATAGTTTAGAATTAATTTCTGTCAGGACTCTGCCTGGACTTTGGCCATGTGCCTTTTTTGTTTATGTTTCATGTTCACGTGTCTGCCCCGCCCTTGTCTTTTCCGCCCCGCCTCTGCACACCTGTCCCTTATGTTAATGATTATTTGTATTATTTAATTGAGCCGCGTTGCCTCGTGCAGCGCGGAATCCTATTGTCTTCTGTCCTTGTCTTCATGTCTGGTTTTGTCTGTGTCCTGTTTTGTGTCTTTTATTTATTAATTCCCGTTTCCGTTAAGCTGTCCTTCATTTGGGTCCGTTTTTACCCCCGCGTTCACTGACAGAAGGATTCCGCCAGACCAGGACCCAGCAGGACAGCTTCAGCTTGGACCGGCCGCTTGGGAGCATTTTTTTTTTTATTGGATTTTTTTTCCCCTGGACTTTGCGGGTTTTGGTGACATCGGTCCGCATTTTTCCGGTGGGGGACGCCGCTCCGCTTCCGGCTTTTCCGCGGGGGGCGCCGCTCCACTTCCTGGTTGCGGGCCGTGTCACCAGCCCAGGTTTTGTTTTGTTTTTTCGGTGTCCTGTGACATCGCCCCGCATCTGTCCGGTGGGGGACGTCGCTTCACATCCGGTTTCCGTGGAGGACGGCGCCCCACTTCCTGTCTGCGGGGGGTGTTGCAGGCCCGTGTTTTGCCCCCTGGATTTTTTTTCTGTTCTGTGGGGGATTTTGTTTTTTCCCTGCCCTCCCTCCCCTGTTCCTGGTTCTGAGAGGTGGGTCTGGCCGTGGTGCGTCGGGGGTTGTGCTCGGCCCTCCTGTTCGGCTGTGGACGTCGCTCGGCCCTCCTGTTCGGCTGTGGACGTCGCTCGGCCCTCCTGTTCGGCTGTGGACGTCGCTCGGCCCTCCTGTTCGGCTGTGGACGTCGCTCGGCCCTCCTGTTCGGCTGTGGACGTCGCTCGGCCCTCCTGTTCGGCTGTGGACGTCGCTCGGCCACTCTGGCTGCGCCGCCATGTGCCTTTCTCCCCCCACCTGCCTCGCCGTGTGCCTTGCTCCCCCCACCTGCCTCGCCGTGTGCCTTGCTCCCCCCACCTGCCTCGCCGTGTGCCTTGCTCCCCCCACCTGCCTCGCCGTGTGCCTTGCTCCCCCCTCCTGGACCCGTCGGGACTGTCAGGACGGTTTGGCGCGTCGGGAGCCGTGCCTTGAGGGGGGGGTTCTGTCAGGACTCTGCCTGGACTTTGGCCATGTGCCTTTTTTGTTTATGTTTCATGTTCACGTGTCTGCCCCGCCCTTGTCTTTTCCGCCCCGCCTCTGCACACCTGTCCCTTATGTTAATGATTATTTGTATTATTTAATTGAGCCGCGTTGCCTCGTGCAGCACGGAATCCTATTGTCTTCTGTCCTTGTCTTCATGTCTGGTTTTGTCTGTGTCCTGTTTTGTGTCTTTTATTTATTAAATCCCGTTTCCGTTAAGCTGTCCTGCATTTGGGTCCGTTTTTACCCCCGCGTTCACTGACAATTTCTGTGTGAAAACAAACCTGGGATTATGAGCCAAAGCTCCTAACATGCCTAGAAACACTCATGAGAGTAGACTGAAGTGTTCAAGCCATGTCTGAAAATATTCTGAACACATTTGTAGAAGTGTTACTGGCTGCAGCAGCGATCTCTCTCACACTACGCTGTAGTCTCAGTTTAAATGAAATAGCATTGTGGTTTCTGAGTTTCAGAGGCTGGGTGTTTTAGCCAGCAGCTCACACACACACTTTTTCTGGGTCACGTTAACAGTCTAAATGTCTTTATGTTAGAATCTCAGGCCAAAACACAAAAGCTGAAATTCATTAAAAATATCTTTAATAAATAACATGTATGTTAAGAGCACTATTCAGACTGAGCTAGAAACCGGGCTCTAACTGTGTAAGGCCTGATATCCAGCCTAAAGGACTCAACAACAGAGTAAAATATAAACTGACAATTTTGTAAACATATGAATAATTATGATAAGCCCAAATAAAACACTGAGTCAAGTCAAGTCAAGTCAAGAAGCTTTTATTGTCATTTCAAACATATATAGCTGCATGAGTCTGTTGCCCCTTTTCCACCGAGGCAGTTTGAGTGCTGGTTCAGAGCCAGAGCCTAATTTAGAACCAGTTCTTTCTTTTTCGACAGCCAAAGCACCGCTTGTGTCAGGGGCTGTGGGCGGGGCTACTGTTAGCGCATTTGATAATGTACCTTAAGTATACTAATGTTTAATACACTTTTACTTTACCACGATATGATACATTATCAGCACACATGATAGTAGGTAGCTACATGCTAAGGCTAACTTTTTTCTGTGTTAATGATAAAATAACGTTATGTACTTTCTCGATTACAACCTCCGTTTATACAGATTACATGGAGCTGCACGTACACGCTGGATTCACCACGTTTGGATGTTAATGTAGGTTCACAAAGCCATGAGCATTAACAGTAAAGCAACATCCACCATTGTTGATGCTGCGCTAAAGTTGCTGGGACACGTGACACATATACAGTACAGTGACTTCAAACCGGTGGAAAGGCGAACCGGTTCTTAGAAGGCTCGCCAGTGGAACCAACTTTGAACCAGCAGGAGTGCTAGCTCTGACCCAGCACCCGGTTCTTTTTGGTGGAAAAGGGGCATATGAGTTTGACAGTTTCACACCTTAATGGCCTCATGTTGCTGTTAGTTTGAGACATTTGTGTTCCATCTGTGTGTGTGTATCTTTAGGTTACGTCCCTAAATCCTTCAAGTTGGCAGTTATTAGGCCACTCATTAAGAAACCTAATTTAGATCCTAATGAACTTTCAAATTACAGACCTATTTCACATCTTCCGTTTATGTCTAAAATACTAGAAAAGGTTGTGTCTGTTCAACTGAGCTCCTTCTTACAGGAGAACAACATCCTCGAAGAGTTTCAGTCAGGTTTCAGGCCCCATCATAGCACAGAAACTGCTCTTGTTAAAGTTACAAATGACTTGTTCCTAGCTTCGGACAAAGACTGTATGTCACTATTAGTTCTACTTGACCTTAGTGCTGCATTCGACACTATAGATCACAACATTCTTCTAGATCGCTTACAAAATTACACAGGTATTCATGGACAGGTTTTAAGTTGGTTTAGATCCTACCTGTCTGATCGATACCATTTTGTAGAATTAGATGGTGAACCCTCCAGTTTACTGCCAGTTAACCATGGGGTCCCTCAAGGATCAGTTCTAGGACCTCTGCTTTTCTCGATATACATGCTTCCATTAGGGAACATTATTAGAAGACATGGGATTAGTTTCCATTGCTATGCTGACGACACACAGTTATACATCTCATCAAAACCAGATGAAATAACTAAATTGTCCAAATTAACTCAGTGCCTTAGAGAGATAAAAGACTGGATGAGCTGCAATTTTCTGTTATTAAACTCTGATAAGACAGAAATACTACTTATAGGCCCAAAAACCAGTACACAGAAACTCTCACAACTTAATTTCCAATTAGAGGGATGTACTGTTACTAGTAGCTCGACAGTGAAAGACCTGGGTGTTATATTAGATAGCAACTTGTCTCTTGAAAATCATATCGCCCAAACCACAAAAACAGCCTTCTTTCACCTTAGAAATATTGCCAAGCTGAGAAACATCCTGTCTGTATCTGATGCTGAGAAGCTAGTTCATGCTTTCATGACCTCTAGACTGGACTATTGTAATGCATTACTAGGTGGTTGTCCTGCATCTTTAATAAACAGGCTACAGTTAGTCCAAAATGCAGCTGCCAGAGTTCTCACTAGGACAAGAAAGTATGACCATATAACCCCAATTTTATCATCTCTACACTGGCTACCTGTTAAGTTTAGAATTGACTACAAACTGCTGCTACTTACGTACAAGGCTCTTAATGGTTTAGCTCCCATGTATCTAACTAGTCTTCTAACACGTTACAATCCTTCACGCTCTCTGAGATCACAAAACTCAGGACTTCTGGTAGTCCCCAGAATATCTAAGTCTACTAAAGGCGGAAGAGCGTTCTCTTATTTAGCTCCCAAACTCTGGAATAGTCTTCCTGATAGTGTTCGGGGCTCAGACACACTTTCACAGTTTAAATGTAGATTAAAAACTCATCTCTTTAGTCAGGCGTACACATAATACATCCCATCATATTGTGCACTATTACACTAGACTTGCTCATTCTTATGAACAGCAGATATGTTAATCCCTCTGCACTGCTCTTCTCTTCTCTTCTTCTACCCATGCTGAGACACCCATGCTATGATCGTCTTCCGTGCGATGAAATTTTTGGACCTCCACTGAGACAAGGCTGACTCTATGAGAATCCTGAGACAGCTACAGATCTACCGGCTCCAGTTGGACTCTGTGATACTTGTATATTTGTAACCACACCATCTAGTGTCACCCATATGAGGATGGGTTCCCCTTGAGTCTGTTTCCTCTCAAGGTTTCTTCCTTTACCATTCTAAGGGAGTTTTTCCTTGCCACTGCTGCCTGAGCCTCCTCAGACTTGCTCATTGGGGACAAATACATATACACACATACATACATTCATACATGCATACATACATACACACTGTGAACTATATATATCTTGAATTTTTATTGTATTAATTCTTTATACTACTCCCTATGTTTATCTCTCTTTTTGTTTTTCTATGTTTATGTTCTGTAAAGCTGCTTTGTGACAATGTCCATTGTAAAAAGCGCTATACAAATAAACTTTAATTGAATTCAATTGAATTGTCAGAAACCATGTCCAACTTTAGAAAGAATACTGATGTGGTAGTGTGGTGGGTTTTCTTCTGCGTTGTGTATTTTTAGAATTAAAGAGACTTCACACCATGATGCAGTTGTTAAATGGTTTACTTGTGGCTTCTCAGGATCTCTCATCTCTGCATTACACATAACAGACACCATCAGGCAGTAACAGGATTACGTCTGTTCTAGAAGTGCCTCTCATCACATTGAAATCCCACGAAAGAGAGCAAACATTAAAACATAAAATAATCATCAACCACATACAATTGTAATATGAGGAAGAAAATCTAAGAACAGGAACCAACACTGAAATGATCCATTTACATACCTGCATTACACATAACAGACACCATCAGGCAGTAACAGGATTACGTCTGTTCTAGAAGTGCCTGTGAATCATTACACATACATTTATATACGTATAAATCTGTTGGATCATTACAGTAATGAGTGTATAAATTTAAGTGTGCATCATCATGTAATAAGTTTCAGCAGCCTACTACACACGTAATGGCGGCCATTACGTGAATTCACTTTACATTAAACATCCTTTTTCAATGTTCAGAACTTGGATTAATAATGTCTTAACAACAAAAATTTTTTTACTAAAAATCACATTGTGTAGAAAACCCAAAACAAGTAAGTAATTAAATGATTTTGAACACTTTTTTTTTGAGGAGCCGATAAAACATACCTCTCATCGCATTGAAATCCCGCGAAAGAAAGCGTACACCGGAAGTTACGTCAGCTCCACCCTCACGCTTACACATAACTTTAACAATTCTTACTAACCATTATTTTTAAAGTTTAATGTTTTCAAAAAGAAAGAGAGGAAACAAAACCAATAAAGAAATAAAATTTATATTTGTAGAAAAAGAAATAAAAAATAACATTTTGCTTGTGGTCACATGACCATTCATAACTATGCAATTGCTTCTGATAAGAATTTCAAAATAAAAGGCTTGTTTTTAGTGCAAATAATTAATAGTAATTTAAATAATCTAGTGTAACAACATTACACTCGCCACAGTAGAACACAACAAGACAACAGTTCAACAGCAAACAGCAAAAAAATGGTCAGAGGTTAAAATGAAGGCTTGAAATCAACAGTCAGCAATAAAAACAACAAATATCAGACAGAGGAAAAGAAAAAGAAAGAACAAAAGAGAACAAGGGAAAAAACACTTTCCTAATGGAACTTTATGGTATCTGAGTAAACCTCCATCATCAAAGTCACACCCAGACATGTCCTAGTCCACGCAATCTAAACTGTCCTGTAGCGTAGAATCTAAACTGTACCACCAGCATTGTTTGGTTCTGAGGGCGGGTTTAAGTTTGCAGGAGGGAAGCGTGATCTGATTTGAAGGCAGGGCGGGGGTGGGATTTGTAGGCATCCCAGAAGAAGTCCACTATGAACATCGCTGACTCTCTAGTGGTCGAGTTTAATAGCTGTTACTGAGAAACTACATGCTGCTAGATCAGCTAAGCTGTCATCTGTCCTCAGTCCTACTCGACCTTTCAGTAGCGTTTAACACAAGACTTCAGATCTGGAATTCATCGAGCAGCATGGCAATGATTTGATTCTGGACCTGGTTTTCTACTGAACACACAAGTTCATTAGATCACTTGGTCTGAACAGGAACAATGATCAGACTTTTTGTCGCTCTTTGTGCTCTTTTTTCTCTCTTCACAGCTGGTGACTTTCTGAAACTTTTATGTAAAACTATAATATTTTATATTTAACTCATTTACTGACATTAAATATTAAACATTTTTACAGTGAAAACTTCTGACATCAAGGAGATTGATGTGATAACAGTAAAGCCTGGAGAAGATGTAACTATGAAGTGTAACATTAGCAGTGTCACAAAGAAAGATAATGTAGTTTGGTACAGACAGAGTTCAGGAAAATTACCTCGGTATTTTGCAAAACCATACAAGAACAATTTGGGCTACAAATTTGATGAAGGATTTAATGATGCTCGTTTCAGTATTAGTGTAAATGACAGTAAATTTAATACTGAGTAAAATCTCAGTATTAAAAAAACAACAGAAGTTGATGAAGGAGAATATTTCTGTGGAGAAATGGACGGAAGTGTATTGAAGTTCACATCTGGAACACGTCTGCAATTTAAAGGTAAACAGTTTTACTCTGATAACCTGCTAATTCCAGATCAACACTTTAACCAGAATTATGTCTACATATGTATTAAATGTTGAATATTTCACTTTATTTATATTTAGTATTATTTCTGTTTATTTGCTGCGTTTCTGATTTATATGTATAGACAAAGAGAAGACACACCATAATACAACAACACCCATCAGCCCAGAAACAAGTAATAATTTGGTTTCCTTTCACTGTCTATAACAGAATGTTCCATAGCGACAACCTCTCACTGTTCATAAATCATACAATATTTATACAAGTTGTAGATTTATACATTGTGTGTATTTTCATCATTCCAGGTCAATTTAACTGGATTATTCCCTTAATAGCCTCCAATATATTCTCTGTTATCGTGATCTCACTTCTGGTTGGAGTTTTATATAAAAATCACAGAAAAGGTTTGTTTATTTTTATTTGTTGTTATTTATAGAGTTATTGTATAAAGTTGTTGTATGTTGTGAATTTCATCTTTACTTGTGTGTCTTATTGTTCAGATGCTTCATCAAGCAACCATCAAATTCCCACCAATCAGGTAATCCAGTCTTCTATTAACTGGGATTCTGTTCTGTTAAATAAATCCACATCTGAATGCACACAGAATTTTAATAGACATCTATTCACCTAAATATCAGTGTAGTCATTATTTTAGTCTTATAATCCACTCTGATTAATAAACGGCTCTTGTTCTTCATCAGACTGCTGCTGCTGATGATGATGTCTTGAACTATGCAGCTGTGAGTTTTGCTAAAAAACCTTCATCCTCCAGAACATCCAGAGCCAAGAGCCATGAAGACGTTTACGCTCATGTTAAAATAAAATAGAAAAATTGTATATTTTACTTTTGTGTTTTTTTCTACTGAAGCCTTCTTCAGGTTTTCTCAGCATTTTTTCTTGAAATAGTGCAGATGATTTCTAAAATGTAAAAAACTAATATTATTGTTTGATTTTGAAGGTTAAATTGTCAAGAAAAGCTTCTTGGTGGACAATTTGTTTAAACTTTTTTTCTGTTTTAACTAAATCATTAACTTTTTCAGAAATATTAAGAGCCGGAAGTGAAAAAGGGCTAAATATAAAGATTCCAATATTACTGATGAGATGTGGCTGTTTAACCTGAAATTAAATTTCAGACAATGAACATTAAATCAGATTAAACATGTATGTTGAGACCGATGATGTGCCAAGAAGTGCTTTATTTTAAATGTTTTCAGACTATTTACATTAACAAACATGACAAATACCACAGTGTATTTTTGTGTTCCTATTTAAGCTAATTTTAGCAACATGTTCATTCCCACAGATGTCTCTAAATGACTTCACTGGTTGTATTAAAATTTCTGTTTAGTAGAGAATTAATAAATAAATCTTACAGTTCAGTCCACAGTTGCCTTGTGCCCTCAATTATAGCCCCAAAAACACAGAATAAGATCTGGTTCCTATTTTAAGCACTAAACACATCGTCTAGTGTGAGATGATCTCAAACTAAACACCAGCATGAGGACAGTGTGTGGTTTTTTACCAAGTCAATGTGTTAAAGTTCAGCAACAGATTGTGTGCAAGTTTTGCATAAATACAAATGCAACCTTTATATTTTGTAGAAACGGTTAACATTTTGTTGTCTCCAGTGTCACAGCACAAAAATAGAAACCTCAGGTTATGGTGGAGCATGTGAAAAGGATTTAGCAACCAAACCACAAGATGCTAGCTTACCCATTCACACCATACTTTCACAACTTACTGTTGATATCTTTCCCTAGAAACAATGCACACAGAGCAAAGGTGAAAGTGTAGACTTGTCTAGAATGTCTATGAATGGTGCAGTTTAAGATTCCACTTCACTGGAAGTAAGACTTTAAGGACAAACACTGTTCTAGCATGACAATGTCCCTGTGCACAAAGTGAGCTTGAAGAAGACACGGTGTGTTAAGGTTGATTGAAAGAACTTGAGTGTCAATGGAGCTCAATTTGTGTACAGGGGCAAGGTTCTGATGGAACTGCTTTGAGCCTCTCAGTTCCAGTGAAGTGAGCCTTAGCATTAGCTTTGGCTGTGCAGCTATGTCACCTAATCATAACCTATTTGTTAACCTGTAAATGCTTTAATGCTGAAGTTGTGGTTCACGCTCTCATTCTAAAGTTTTCCCCTAATGAAATGATCTTACTCACTCTAATGGTCTGGAAATGGATCTTTTTATCCTGCTGTCTTTTCTAACAGAGTTCTAACAAATATACATTTCTCAGAAATAAAGCTATTATTAAATGAGAAATGTAGGTGCATGTGTGTGTGTGTGGGGGGGGGGGGGGGAGTGCAGTAAGTAGACATTGCATGCTTTCTTGCTAACTTGCTAATCTGCTTCCATTGGCTATCCCTTGTGGTGAAATGGGGAACAGCCTTGAGTGTAAGCCTCCTCTTGCCAGTACATAACATCTTCTTCAACAAGACTCCTGACAGCCCTCACTGCTTCCAGACACTGTAACTGGATGCTTTGCAGCCCCTGGCTACATTTGGTAGGGCATTTTGCAGTAGTGCCCAGAGGTTGTTCATGGCCAGCTACTGCCCTGCTAACCTGCTAGGTAAGACTTCTAAGACAAAGGCTAAGGGAGCACACTCTAATAGAAAAGTATGGATATTGCTGCTCTCAGTGAAGGCTTCTAAGTTTCTCTGAAAGAAGTGGGAGGTGCTTATACATTCTTCTGGAGAGGCAACCTCCTGGTGGACAATATCACTATGGTGTTGGACTAGCAATTAGTAATACACTTCTACGCAGCTTCAAATAAACACCAACTACAATGACTGAGAGGCTAATGATGTTCCGTATCCCCCAAACAAAATGCATATGTGCAAACAGTGCCATCATACAACTGTGTGACTGCAACCAAGTACTCCTGAGAAACTAATAGGTCAGGGTAATGTCTGAGTTCATTATAGACTTAACACTAATTCCTTCAAGCTGAAGTCTTCAAATGATAGTTAGGTATGCTTCAAATTATCTAATGGTTAAAGACAATAGGTACATTATGTGCAAACTGCAGGCAGGAACTCCAGCATGATTATGACATCATAATAAAAAGAGAGAGCCAAGATGTGACACAGACATGAGGGCTTCCTGGGACATAAAGTGTCCAACTGCTCCACAGTCAGCAAAGAGAGACAGGAGTCAGTAATCACAGCAAGGTCTTTTACTGCTGCACGTAATGAAACAAAGACCAGAGTTCCTCTGGAATCAGAAAGCTTACTTCTGACTGCATGTGGTCCTAGTACAAGAACTTCTGCCTGTCAGAGTTAAGCAGGATGTAGTTTGTAAGCCTCCACTGTCTGGTGTCCTTAACACAATCTTCAATCTTATAACGCTAGTGACTCACATCTGACATAACTAAAACATATTGTTGTGTCCCATCAGCACAAGTGAAGCTAATCCCAAATTTACAAATAATTGCACCATGGGCTTGCATATATAAGGAGAAAAGCAGTGGGCCTGAAACAGTACCTTGTGGAACACAGAACATAACCATGCATGCGTAAAGATGTCACCATTTAGATCTATGAACTGATAACGGTCAGTCAAATAAGGCCTGGGCCAGCAGAGGGTTGTCCCTTTAACACCAACAAGGTAGTCCAGTGAGTTTAAACTTTCAAAGCATTTCAACACAATAGGTGTGAACGGTCAGCGTCTATCAGTCACAATCTCCACCAGCAATGGGCAGTAACTATAAAACTAGCACCAAGTTCTTGCACCATTCAGTCGGGAGGTAAACATTCAAGCCACTTCCATGTGCCTTACCATACACAGGTGCATTCCCCTCAGCATTAAAACTGCTGAGCCCATATTGGTGAATGATGGTATCCTGAGCTCTGTCATTGAGCCATGTCTCTGTGCAAAGACACAGCAGTTTCTAAACTCATGCTGTGTAACTTGCTGGACTTGGATGTATTCTAAGGGTGCAAACATTGGAGAACATGATGGTTGAGTGAACGGCTGTCTAAGGTTCATTTTTAGCCTGACACAGGCTTTCACCTCCTTGTGATAATCAACAGGACTTATAAATATTAAGTGATGGTAAAGTTCATATGTTCAGTCATTGTTATTGTCTGCAGCAGCTCTTTGTCACACCATGCAGTAGTTTCAGTTTAACAGAAATAGCATGTGGTTTCTGATTTTCAGAGACGAGTGTTTTAAAGCGTTTTAGATTGTAGCTAAATGTTTTTACAATAGAATCTCAGGCTAAAACACAAAAGCTTAACTTTATTAATAAAATGCCTCAAATAAATATCATGTAGAATGCTAAGGATTAACCTGAATAAAACATATACAGTGTTATTGCAAAATGTTTAGGTAAAGTGCTGTTGCAGTCTGCAGTATAAGTCCGGCAGTTTCACACCTTTGTTTGTGCTGTACTTTCCATCACACCAGATAGTGTGAGTGTGTGTGTATGTGTGTGTGTGTGTGTGACACTGTTAATGGAAACATTTCTGTGGTTTTGTATCTGAGAGATACAAACAAATGTGTCAGGACTCAGCCCGGACTCTTGGCCATGTGCCTTTGTTTACATTCCTCGTCACGTGTCTGCCCAGCCTTCGTCTGCCCCTCCCTGTCTCCACACCTGTTCCTAATCGTGTCTCATTGTCTTTTGTATTTAACTGTGCCGCGTTGCCTTGTGCAGCTTGGAATCAACTGTTGTCTTTGTTTGGTCTAGTCTGTGTTATGTTTCATGTTTTTTGTTATTAAACCCTGTTTATTTTCCTATCCTGCGTTTGGGTCCCTTTTATCCTGCGTCCCATGACAAAATGACACAAAGAATTGTTAGACTTTTATAACGCAAGACATTAGAACATTAGAACAGAAATTGAAGTTCAGAGACACATTTTATTATTGAGAAACTTCAGTAATAAATAGAGAGAGAATACTTTAAAAATAAAATTAATATAGTTCATCACTTCAACACATGGACCTGTCAGTATCTTTCTTGTAAAGAGGGTGTTGCAGTGACCAACACATTCACACTAGAACAAAAGTTCTCTATTAAACAATGATAATTTACACCTGACTTACACCTTACACCTGACTTACACCTTACACCTGACCAACAAGACAACCTTTTTGTAACACTGGCACATAAAGTGCCAAATAAACTCAGTGTGTAAGAAAAGGTCAGAGGTCAAAATGAGAGCTTTTTTAAATGAATATGCAGTTATTATATTATAAAGTGTAACACAACAGAGTCAACTGTCAACATTAAAAACAGCAAATCTTGACCAGGCAGAAGAGGATTAAGAAGAGGGAAGAAAAGAAAAAACACTTTCCTAAAGTAAGAATATTTGGTATCAGATTAAAACTCTACCTTAATGGGATCTGTCATTGTGATCTGGGGTCTCATTTATAAAGAGTGCGTACACACATAACGGGGCTGGAAACGTGCGTACGCCAGTTTTTGTGCAAAGGTTGTGATCTATAAAAAACAAACTTGACGGGAAAATGTGCGCACCTTTAAGCAAACTTTGAGACGTGTTTACGAAATATTTTCCTTAATGTACATATAGCTATCATAAAATGTCAAAATCTACAAATACAGTCATGAAGCACAATCGCTACTCATCATCGGTCCTAACTATTATGGTGTTCATTACAAAACCGTCATGAAGAAGTATGTGTTCACTATAACATGTTCGTCTTAAATTTTCGCCCCCAAAAATTAATTCTGTGATTTTGTCAAGGTGTTAACGATCAGTCTAATTGCTAGAAACATATAAATAACCGGTGACCCGGGTATATAATGCTTCATGATGGCACTGCTGGCACTGTTGGAGGACTACGCCAATGGCAGAATAAGGAGAGAACGAGTTTTCAGGGACCATGATGATTTCCTGGCCCATTATGATGACTGGCTAATAAGCCGATTTATATTCCCTAGAGCTGTGCTCTTGGATCTATGTGCTGAATTGGGTCCAGTATTAGAGAGGGCAAGACGCCAGAACCATGCCATCCCAGTCCAAATACAAGTTTTCACCACTCTGGGGTTCTTGGCAACCGGCTGTTTCCAGCGGGAATTGGCAGACAGGTAAATTATTTATATAAAAAAAACTATAAGTAATCCTCAACTTTGTGTCTAAGACCTTTTTGTATATGAAATAATTCTATTGGAATCTATCATCTCACCCTAAAGGTCTGGTATATCACAGCCGTCCCTGAGTGCCATAATATCTGTCGTTTTGAATGGTATACTTAATATGGGTAGTCGATACATCAGGTTCCCCTACACTGTGCGAGAACAGGCCGAAATTAAAATGCAATTTGCAGCAATGTCTGGTTTCCCAAATGTAATCGGCGCAATTGACTGCGCTCATGTTGCTATAAGGGCACCACCTGAAAATGAATTTGCTTATGTTGATAGAAAGCATGTGCATTCTATTAATGTGCAAATCATATGTGACTCCAACATGACCCTCACAAACATTGTGGCACGCTGGCCTGGTACAACACATGATTCCTTTATCTTGACACATAGCAGTGTAGGGAACAGACTAAATGCAGGCGCAGTACATGATGGCTGGCTTCTTAGTGAGTTTAACAATATTAAAAAGTAGAAATTGTAACAATTTTGTTTTTAATATAATTATAACTATGTTGCTTTTAATATAATTATAACCTGCAGTCGACAGTGGCTACCCCCTGAGACGCTGGCTCCTCAACCCATTTTTAAACCCGCAGAGCGCAGAGGAAACTCATTATAACGAGGTCCACTCTCGTGCCCGCGCAGTGATTTGCATTGACTATTTATGGTTAGAAATGGGCGTGTACAGGGTGGGATTTGAGGCTGGTTCATGTACGCACATCTGTGGGTGATCTGTGATTTATAAAGGGAACATTGCTTAGAGGAGTGCGTACGCACGGTTTTATAAATCAGAATTTTTTTTGGCGTACGCCATTTTTGGCTTTTGGGCGTACGTAAACTTCTAGTAGGGATCCTATACACAGTTTTATAAATGAGACCCCTAGTCTTTTTGCATAGATTCCGAATTGATTAATTAGTATTGGGTGGTTTTGAGGGCAGGTGTAAATGGGCAGGAGCAGGTTGGAAGAGTCATCTGATTGGAAGAAAGGGCAGGGTTGGGATTTGTAGGCATTCCAGAAGAAAACAGTCCACTATGAACATCGCTGCCTTTCTAGTTGTTGAGTTTAACGGCTGTCACTGAAATATTACGTGATGCTAGATCAGCCAAGCTGTCATGTGTCCTTATCCATTCCCTCCCAGCCCCCCACCCTGACTTTTCTGCACTGTATAATACAGCCAACCACAAGACTTGATATTCATGGAGAAACAAATATTTGTCTCATACCTGGAAGATTGCTCATAACAGGTAACATGGAGGGGATCAATATCCGCTCCATGCAGCTTCTCCATTGTGACACACGGCTCACCACTTGGTTCACATTTGTCCCTCACCTTCTTAGTAAAGCTATATCCTCCCATAGGTTACTTGTCTTTTCCTTCCTACCTGCCCTCATCCACAATGGCTTCTGCTCGGAGCTAATCAACTGAAACTCAATCCCAGCAAAACCAATCTGCTGTTTGTCCCAGGTGATTGATCCCCATGTCAGGATCTTGTGCTCTCCCTGGACAATTTGCTGATATCCCCTTCATCCATTGCACTCAACTTTGGAGTAACCATGAATAAGCAAATGTCCTTTTCTTCGCACATTGCCAATTTAACATGTTCATGTTGGTTTCTCTTTCACAACATCAGAAGTATGCGGCCATTTTTATCCACACAGGCCACTCAGGTGCTTGTTCAGTCTCTGAAACCCTCTGATGGCAGGTTTACATCTAAGCACAACTTGACCTTTGAAAGGGTCTTTGGATTTTTTAACCTTCCAAAGTTCTCATGCACCACCCCATTGCTGTGCTCCCTCACTGGCTTCCAGTAGCTGCAAGCATTAGGTTTCAAACACAGTTTCGGTTCTGAGTTTGGGTTTTGTTGAATTCTCCAGTACAATAAACCCTGTCAGGCTCCTGCATCTCCTTTGCTGCTGCTGTTTGCCGACCAGCCGAACTGGACATTTTTTTGGTCTCTGCTTCTCAGATTTTACAAATTTTTTTATATTACTGTTCCAGTGCTGTAAATTATTTCTTCTTGTGCTGTGGATAATATTACTGTTCCTGTCCTGTATCGAATATTACTGTTTCCATGCTTTGTATTACACTACTGTTACTGTGCTCTGTATTTCATATCTATTCCAATGCTGTGGAATATATTACCAATATTACTGTTCCTTCTTCTTCTTCTTTCAGTTTTTCCCTTCAGGGGTCGCCACAGCGAATCATCTCTCTCCACCTGTCCCTATCTTCTGCATCCTCAACACTTGCACCCAATAGCTTCATATCATCATTAATTACATCCATATACCTCCTCTTTGGCCTTCCTCTTTGCCTCCTGCCTGGCAGCTCCATGTCCAACATTCTCCTACCAATATACTTACTCTCCCTCCCTGAGTAAGTATCTAAGTACAGATGTGGCCTTTAAGAAGGAGCGTCTTTTGCCGCAGCATTCTGCAATTATTGCCGCGGTTTACCGCACTTCTGTTCGGGGGGACTATCTTAGCAATCACCTTAATGTGTTTCGCTTCACAGAATATCCACCAGGTGGCGCATAAGAACACTGTTTCTCGTAAGCACTCAAAGGTTTTTTAAGATTGTATAATATGTTTATATTATTAATTTACATTTAAAAAAATAGATTTTTTATTTTACTTCACATTACATCAGAATTGTGAGAAAACATCCACAATAAAATATAATTATAAAGACGTATGAAACATTCTTCTTATTATTATTATTCTCATTATTATATATTGCCTACATTTACTCAAATAATAGCAATGTAAAATATAAAGGAAATCACAGTTCACGTTAGAAAAGATTCCCGTCTAAAATCATTTATTTGCATTGCCTTCTGTATTGCATTCGTTTTGTACATTTACAAATGTACATTTATTATTATTATTATTATTATTATTATTTACTGACATTAAAAATGGTCAAAATGGTTTCAAATCTCCTGGCTTTGAAATATACCAGCCTGTAATTGTGCATTAACTTTTGTGCCTCTAGAGTGAAAATAATTCAAAATTTCTTTTTTTTAACTAGAAAATGAGGAATTTTATTGAGGTTTATTATACCAAATATTAATGAGGTTTATTATACCAAATATTACAAATTTTTTGGCAAAATATATGTTAATATGTTGTAAACAAGTTGGTGAAAAAGGTGAAAAAAAAGGCTATCTCATATACTTCATTTTTTATAAGCAGTCAAAACAGACAAGGTCAAGTTGACTCAGTGCTCCTAATTTGTATAGGAATTCAGACGAGGTCTGCAGGAGGGTTAAGTTATGCAATATCGACCCATTCAGAGCCGATCGGCCCTATACGCAAGTTGCGTAGGGCCCCGCAAATTACGCAAGGGCCCCAGGGAGGTCAGGATCGGCTCTGGACCCATTTTTTATTGGGTCCAAGTTATAAACATTCATCTGAAATACCCTTTAAGTTATGCAGTAAATAGCATTTAAACAAAGTAACTGCAAGAAAAAGCTTGTGCTTTGTATTAACCATTTTTTGATTACGTAAAACTTTCCACTTATTGCTGTAAATTTAAGTTGGTTATATCAACATATGTCAAATTAAGTTATGCAATATCGACCCATTTTTTATAAGTTATAGGGTATTTCAGATGAATTTTTATAAGTTATGCAGTAAATAGCATTTAACACTAGATTTACTGACTTTTTTTTATTTTCTGGTGCGAGTCCCAAGGTGTGATTCCCCCCTGTTGAGATTTTCACAGTTATTCAGCTCGATTCTCCTCCTGCTTTTGTTGTGCAAACACACCCATCACCCATGAGGCCTGGCACATTTGCATTTGTTCACTCAGAGTAGCTCAGATCCAAGTCAGGCCAAACCTCTGTGTGTGACATGGAAACCTTCAGAAATGTCTGCCGTCTATACAAAATAGCCTGTTTTATTTATAAAAAATTGTGTGTAAAAAGAATGAAAAGTTGCTAATACAATGACAACTTGTGCAGACCTGGGGTCTATTTGACTCATCTGGAAAGTTTAATGTGTCATAACTTGGGTTTCCTTCCACATATTTGCCTGAAATTCACCAGGATTGTTCCAAATTATGAACTTTGCAAGTTAAATTAATTTTGTCTATTTTCGTTGGCAATGAACATACAGACACAAAAATGCACACATAAAATGCACACATAAAATGCACACACACGCACAAACACAGTCAAACACTGTTCAAAGCATTGGGCATTGCATTTCAGTTGGCCTCAAGACAGAACAAAAGCTATACATTTGTAAACATTTCACACACACACACACACGCACACACGCAAGCACGCACACACACACACACACATACAAATTGGGCATTGCATTTCATTAGGCCTCCAGAAAAAAAAGCTACACATTTGTAAATATTTCACACTTTTGATATGCCTTTGCCTAGCAGAAGGCAAAATATGAAATGATGCTACTGAAATGATGCTACACACACACACACACACACAAATTTGCTGCGATCTCTGACATCTAGACATGTTTCAACAAATTTGAAATGTGTTAGTTCTATTTAAAATAAAACAGACTTGTGTATCCATATATTGTGAATGTGTTTCTTTTGTATAAATACGGCAGACATTTCTGAAGGTTTCCATGTCACACACAAAGATTTTATTCTGTATGTGTACGAACATGTCAAAAGCCATGGACCATAACTTCACTCAGCTTATGACATTTGTGTACAAACAAACATTGGAGACTGAAGTGTTAGCAAGTTTTCATTTTATTCATGTAATTGTATTAGCAACTTTTCATTCTGTTTTCACACAATTTTTTTTATAAATAAAACCGACTTTTTTGTATAGACGGCAGGCATTTCTGAAGGTTTCTATGTCACAGACAGAGGTTTGGCCTGCCTTGGATCTGAGCTACTCTGAGTGAACAAATGCAAACGTGCCAGGCCTCATGGGTGATGGGGAAGAACTGTGAAAATCTCAACGGGGGGAATCACACCTTGGGACCTGCACCAGAAAATAAAAAAGTCAGTAAATCTAGCGTTAAACAGTAACTGCAATCACCCCACAACATGGTGAAAACAGGAGAAACCGGTTTTCTTTTGAATCCCTGTATTGGGGGTTGTGTCAGTGATCTATCAAGGCTAAATGTTATGAAGCAGCTAAAATAAAGACTGTGGGGAGACATAAATAATGCATATTTAATTTTTTATAAATAATGCATAATTATTTTTTTAATAATTCATATTTTATTTTACGTGTACACATGGACATGAGGGTGATACCGTTTTTTTTTAAAATAAATGAATATATTACGAGTGTAGGGCAGGGGCGGTTCTAGGATTTCATCTTTAGGGGGTTTTATACGGTGGCCGGGAAGTGCAAAACAAATTAACAAAACCCGAACCAAATTAACAAAACCAAAACCAAATTAACAAAACCGAAAACACATTAACAAAACCCGAACCAAATTAACAAAACCCGAACCAAATTAACAAAACCAAAACCAAATTAACAAAACCGAAAACACATTAACAAAACCCGAACCAAATTAACAAAACCCGAACCAAATTAACAAAACGGAAAACACATTAACAAGTCAGACAATCCGGAAGCGGTTGGTATAATTTGAGAATGGAAACTTACCATCATCGGACGAGACACCTTTCATTCACATGTATATCTTTAATGACAGTCGTCTTGTCCAATGATCGGTAAGTTTCCATTCACAAACTATACTTACCGCTTCCGGGTTGGTATAGTTTGTGATTGGACAAGACACCTGTCACTCAAAGTATACATGAAGTTCAACAGTCTGCCACAGGGAAAAGTTGGAATGGATGGATGGAATGGATTACTGTGGATTAATTCTGTTATTTTCTTGAACGGAGAACTTTATTTAAACGGAGAACTTTACACATTACACATAAGATTCCATACCTGTATATCTTGAGTGGCAAGTGTCTTGTCCAATGATCGGTAAGTTTCCATTCAAAAAACGATACACTACCGTTTCTGGATTGTCTGACTTGTCGTTGTGTTTTCGGTTTTGTTAATTTGGTTCAGGTTTTGTTAATTTGGTTCGGGTTTTGTTAATTTGGTTCAGGTTTTGTTAATTTGGTTCGGGTTTTGTTAATTTGGATCGGGTTTTGTTAATTTGGTTCGGGTTTTGTTAATGTGTTTTCGGTTTTGTTAATTTGGTTTTGGTTTTGTTAATTTGGTTTTGGTTTTGTTAATTTGGTTCGGGTTTTGTTAATTTGTTTTGCACTTCCCGGCCACCGTAGTTTTAGCCCTCAGAGAGAATTTAAAAGAAGAGTTTTATATTATATATTATATGACAACTCTGGTAATAAGAATAGTGAAATTTCACTGCTTTTGGTTGCCGTCTTTGCGTCTTTCCGCCGATTAACGTTATAGCTAAACGCCTCCAGCTCCGACTGCGCGTGCACGCTGCGCGTACCTGTGCTTCTCCGTTCAAATAAAGCAGACAGCTGAAGACGCACTTTTGAAAGATCACAACGCACGCGCGTAAAAGCAAAGTAAAAAAAATCGCTCTTGGATCAAACTGATAAATAATTTTCTTTCCCATAGACGACTTGTCCTGCATTTTAACGTATTTTTATTGTTTATTTATGAAAGTAAAAATTATCCTTATAGTTTTAGGGTGGCTGAGATCACACACAGAGGGGCTGAAGCCACCCTAAAAAAGGTCTAGAACCGCCCCTGGTGTAGGGGCATCTGTATTCGGCCTGAACGTAATGAAACAGCCGTATTGTTTACATGTATTTGACTGCATGCAGCACTGCGCAGACAAATCAATCTATGACATCAAAGTTCCGCGAGAGCCATTCAAAAGCTTATCACTCTCACGTTACATTGATCTCATGTGTCAATCCATCTGCGCCGCGCAGGTTGCTAATCTCTCTATTGTGATATGCCTCAATGGCAAATAATCAGACAAAAATACTAAATTAGTACATAACTACATAAGAACAACCTCTATATTGCGATATGCTCAATGCAAATAATCAGACTAAAAGTCATGTGTTTATTGTTTAGAGAACATGAACTGGAGCTTATTTTTAATAAAATACCTCAGCATCACATATTGTATTTAGATAACATTGTATTTTATAAAAGACGAATTAAATGACTTACAGTAAACACGAAAACTAAAACAGATATTTATTGACTGATAACACTTTACAGATCTTACAACACACACTGAAAAAAAAATTCATTCAATTTACTAAATTTATTTAAGGTAAGTGGTCGCAATCAATTTATTTTAGTTACATTTAAACAAAAAAATTATAAAAAACATTTTTTTTAACAAATCTTTTCTTTAAATGTAGCTTAATTAAATTAAATAAATTAGCTTATTATTCATATATAATAAGAATAACAATATGATACATTTATATTGCGCTCAAAATGCTTTAGATATGGAATGAGGGATTTCATTCAGGATGAGCTGTTTGCCATATCCTCTACTACACCATAATATATAAAAAAACAAACCACTAATTACACCAAATAACACTCTTTATTCAGATTTAAAAGTGATTTGGAAATACAAAACAAACTATTTGCTGCAATACTGATAAACTATCGCTAATAACCCCATAAACAATGATGTTTACCATCAACAAACCAACAGAAGCATTTTTTCCGTAACACACCGAAAGTTGCCTGAGGAAATCCAAAGTTGCATCGAGCGGTACCACAAAGCCAGCTGTGACAGCGGAGATAGTCGCAGATGTGACTGTTTATGTAACCGGCAAAAGAAAATAACACATATTGTCGACTCGTCAGCCTACATGAAACACGACTGCCCTCTACAGGTTTTGTATTTCCTGCGCTGAACAATTTGACCCCCCTTCGTAAGAGTCGCGCAGATTGCCGGGAGTCTGCGCGGCACTCTTATCTCCGAGGCGCGATTTTTAAAAGGCCACATCTGTATCTCACCTGTCCCTCTGATGTACTCGTTCCTAATCCTGTCCAATCTTGTCACTCCCAAAGAGAACCTTAATATCTTCAGCTCCTGTCTCTTCTTCAGTGACACTGTCTCTAAACCATACAGCATGGCTGGTCTCACCACTGTCCTGTACACCTTCCCCTTGATTCTTGCTGATATTTTCCTATCACACAGAACTCCTGACACCTTTCTCCACCAATTCCAACCTTCCTGCACTCACTTCTTTACCTCTTTTCCACTCTCTCCATTACTCTGGACTGTTGACCCCAAATACTTAAACTCCTGTACCTTCTTTACCTCTTCACCCTGTAACCTTACTGTTCCACTTCCCTCCCTGTCATTCACACACATGTACTCAGTCTTACTACGACTGACTTTCATTCCTCGTCTCTCCAGCGCAAACCTCAACCTCTCCAGGTTGAACTCCACCTGCTCCCTGCTCTCAATACAGATCACAATGTCATCTGCAAACGTCATCGTCCAAGGAGACTTCTGTCTGACCTCCTCTGACAACTGGTCCATCACTATAGCAAACAGGAAGGGGCTCAGAGCCGATCCCTGATGCAGTCCGACCTCCACTTTGAACTCCTCTGTCTGACCTACAGCACACCTCACCACTGTCCTGCTCCTCTCATACATGTCCTGCACCACTCTGACATACTTCTCTACTACTCCTGACTTCCTCATACAGTACCACAGTTCTTCTCTTGACACCCTGTCATACGCTTTCTGTAAGTCTACAAACACACAGTGTAACTCCCTCTGACCATCCCTATACTTGTCCATCAAAATTCTCAGAGCAAAAATTGCATCTGTTGTGCTCTTTCTGGGCATGAAGCCATACTGCTGCTCACAAATTTTCACTACCTTCCTTAACCTAGCTTCCACTACTCTTTCCAACAGCTTCATTGTATGGCTCATCAACTTTATCCCCCTATAGTTGCTGCAACTCTGCACGTCACCCTTATTCTTAAAGATCGGCACTAACACACTTCTGCTCAATTCCTCAGGCATCCTCTCACTCTCTAAAACCCTGTTGAACAAACTAGTTAAAAATTCCACTGCTGCCTCTCATAGACACTTCCAGACCTCTACCGGGACTGCCTTTCCACTTTTCATCCTCTCCTTCCTGACTTCATCCTTTCTAATCTTATCTACTTTCTGTTCCACAGAGTTCACCCCTTCTACTCTTTTTCCCCTCTCATTTTCCTCATTCATCAGCTCCTCAAAGTATTCCTTCCATCTCCTCTGTACACTCTCCTCACTTGTGAGCACCCTTCCATCTCTGACCTTAATAATACTAACTTGCTGCACATCCTTCCCATCTCGATCCCTCTGTCTAGCTAACCTGTACAAGTCCTTCTCTCCTTCTCTAGTGTCTAACCTAGTGTACAACTCATCATATGCCTTCTGCTTGGCCTTAGACACCTCCCTCTTCACTCTGCGCTGTAGCTCCTTGTATTCCTGTCTATTCTCTTCAGTCCTGTACATGTCCCAATTCTTCTTGGCTAATCTCTTCCTCTGGATACTATCCTGAACTTCCTCATTCCACCACCACATCTCATCTTCTTTCGTCCTTCCAGATGACACACTCAGCACCTTTCTCCCTGTCTCCCTGATCACTTCTGCTGTAGTTTCCCAGTCATCTGGCAGCACTACCTGACCACCCAGAGCCTGCCTCAACTTTTGTCTAAATTCCTCACAACATTCCACCTTTTTCAGCTTCCATCACTTGGTTTACTTCTCTATCTTTGACCTCTTCGTCTTACAGACCATCAGAGTCATCCTACACACCACCATCCTATGCTGTCTGGCTACACTCTCTCCCACTATCACTTTACAGTCACTAATCTCTTTCAGATTGCCTCTTTTACATAGGATGTAGTCTACCTGTGTTCTCCTACCTCCACTCTTGTAAGTCACTCTATGTTCCTCCCTCTTCTGAAAATAAATGTTAACCACAGCCATGTCTATCCTCTTAGCAAAGTCCACTACCATCTGTCCTTCAAGGTTCCTTTCCTTAACTCCAAACTTGCCCATCACCTCTTCATCACCTGTGTTCCCCTCAGCAACATGTCCATTAAAATCCGCTTCTATCACCACTCTCTCACCCGTGGGAATACCCTCCATCACCTCATCCAATTCACTCCAGAATTTCTCTTTCTCCTTTAACTCACAACCTACCTGTGGGGCATAACCACTAACAGCATTCAACATCACCACTTCAATCTCTAACTTCAGACTCATCACACTGTCTGACACTCTCTTCACTTCCAGAACATTCCTCACAAACTCCTCCTTCAGGACCACACCTACCCCATTTCTCTTACTATCCACACCATAATAAAACAGCTTGAATCCTGCTCCTATACTACGAGCCTTGCTACCCTTCCACCTGGTCTCCTGTACACACAGTATATCCACCTTCCTTTTCTCCATCATATCAGCCAGCTCTCTACCTTTCGATGTCATAGTACCAACATTCAGAGTTCCTATTCTCAGTCCTACACTCTTACCTTTCCTCTTCTCTCTCTATCTGTGCACTCTCCTCCCTCCTCTACCTCTTCGACCAACAGTAGCCCAATTTCTACCGGTTCTCTGTAGGTCAACAGCACCAATGGCGGTGGATGGCATACCGATCCGATATGAAATTCGTACTGACGATTTGCATGGTTAAATTTGGCAATGTTTTACGCCGGATGCCCTTTCTGACGCAACCCTTTCTATTTATCCGGGCTTGGCATCCTCCACGGGAAAACAGGAAGTGAGGCGGCGTCCTCTACTAGAACAGATGCGTGATGTCCACTACAAAAAAAAAAGAAAGAAAATGAAAAATAAACTAAAACTTCAGGGAACAAACCAAAAATCTAAAGGGCAGAAAGAATAATACAAAAAATGCTCCCATAATTTTTTGTCAGGCTAGACGCTATCCTGCTGGGTCGGAGAGTGGCGGAAAATTTCTGTCAGAGAACAGGGGTGTCTTCGTGAATAAAATTCACACCCAAATGCAGGGATAGCTAAAAACACAAGATTTATTAAATAAAAACACAACAAAACCAAAATTGGGAAACACTGGGGTGTGGGGGAGAAATCCAAGATTCAAAAAACAACACACAGAAGATGAAGGCATTACAGAGATAAAACAAAGATTCTGCGATGTAAAAAGCAACACAGCATGAATAAATAAGAAAGACAGTTAGACACATAAGGGGCAGGTGTGCTGAGGTGGGAAGGAATAGAGTGGTTCAAAACGCGTGAACACAAAACAGAAACAAAAGGCACACGGAAAAAGTCCGGGCTACATCCTGACGTCCCCCAAATCGCACCAGTTCATAACTGATGGTTGAGGCGTGTCTGAGACTGAACAAGGTTTCTTAAACTGTTGTAGTTCATTTGTTAAATGAGTTCATGACTTTTGTTTAGAACCCATGGGTTCAGATGACAAGGACATGTTTTATGCTATTATTAGTGTTTACCTCAAAGAAAACAAAATGCCATTAACAAGTATCAGAAGTGTGTTTTTCAATGTTTCTTACTGGGATGGTTAAATATGTTTTTGTATATTTAACTACAAAAATATGAAAGTAAATAAATATTTAAGGTCATTGAAAGTAAAAACTGGAGCTTAAGCTTAAACTGGAAGCTCTAAAGTAAAGCTACGTTCTTAAGTTTGAGTCAAAGTAGAAGATAAACATTTTTTGCTCTTCATTAATAAAAAGATCTTTCAGAGAGATTTCAGCACACAGGACTGATAAAGTTCCAGTGTATCATATCTGTAAAGTCATGTGACTCGTCACACCATAAGAATAGACAAGAATTCACTGTGAGCTTCACACCTCATTATGGCTAATGGACCGATCAAATCAGTCCACAGCTTCAAAACATCCAATCAGGTGTGAGTCTGGACCTGGTTTTCTACTGAACACACAAGTTCATTAGATCACTTGGTCTGAACAGGAACGATGATCAGACTCTTTGTCGCTCTTTGTGCTCTTTTTTCTCTCTTCACAGCTGGTATTTTATATTTAACTCATTTACTGACATCAAATATTAAACATTTTTACAGTGAAAACTTCTGTCATCAAGGAGATTCATGTGATAACAGTAAAGCTTGGAGAAGATGTAACTATGAAGTGTAACACTGAAAGTGTCACAAAGAAAGATAATGTAGTTTGGTACAGACAGATTTCAGGAAAATTACCTCAGTATTTTGCAAAACTATACATGAACGAATTGGGCTACAAATTTGATGAAGGATTTAATGATGCTCGTTTCAGTATTAGTGTAAAAGACAGTAAATTTGATCTCAGTATTAAAAAAACAACAGAAGATGATAAAGGAGAATATTTCTGTGGAGAAATGGAAGGAAGTGTAGTGAAGTTCACATCTGGAACACGTCTGCAATTTGAAGGTAAACAGTTTTACTCTGATAACCTGCTAATTCCAGATCAACACTTTAACCAGAATTATGTCTACATATGTATTAAATGTTGAATATTTCACTTTATTTATATTTAGTATCATTTCTGTTTATTTGCTGCTTTTCTCATTTATCTGTAAAGATAAAGAGAACACACACCGTAATACATCTAAAACTACACAAGGAGATTCATCCAGCAGCCCAGAAACAAGTAATAATTTGGTTTCCTTTTACTGTCTATAATAATAATAATAATAATAATAATATGTTTAATTTATATAGCGCCTTTCCCAAGCTCAAGGACGCTTTACAAGGTAACATACATATACGTCGGGCATTTGCCCAGGACGAAGGTTCATACATATACATACATATACGTCGGACATTTGCCCAGAACGAAAGATCACATGCAGCTGCATGAGATAATAACAGAAGACAATATTAAACACAAAAACATACAGTACAAGAGATAGGACTCTACATAGTACACAGTACATACACCACATTACAGGAAAATTAAGGACTCCTAATATATATCCATTTACTGGTAGTGAAGGTTGAAAAGGTGGGTCTTAAGCCTTGATTTAAATTCAGACAAAGTGGTGATGGTTCTGAGTGCAATGGGAAGGGAGTTCCATAGTGTTGGAGCAATGACAGAAAAGGATCTGCCACCTGCAGAGGATAAACGGTACCTAGGAATACAAAGAAGTTCAGAATTTGAAGACCGAAGTGATCGTGAAGGTACATAGGATGAGAGAAGATCGGAAAGATGGGGGGGGAAAGAGCATTTAGTGCCTTATAAGTGAGCAGTATGATTTTATATTTTATGCGTGATGAGACTGGCAGCCAGTGAAGATCAAATAATATAGGGGTGATGTGGGCAGATTTTTTATTGGAGGTTAACATTCTGGCAGCCGAGTTTTGTATGTACTGTAAACGTGAGATAGAGTGAGCTGATAAACCAGAGCAGAGTGAATTGCAGTAATCGAGACGGGACGTAATCAGAGCATGTACTAATGTTTCGGCATCATTTCTGCAGATAAAAGGTCGCAGTTTGACAATGCGTTGTAGATGACAAAAAGACGTTTTGGAGAGGCTGCGAATATGGGCATCAAAGGATAGTGAGGGGTCGAATATGATACCTAAATTTCTAACAGTGGCTGAGGGGAAAATCGTAGTAGCATCCAGATCAAGACTAAAGTCCACAGAGTTGTTTTTTATTAGAGATGGAGGACCAGTTATCAGAATGTCAGTTTTACCCAGATTCAGGCAAAGAAAATTTGAGTGTAGCCATAGTTTTAACTCGCTAACACAAGAGGAAAGTGAGGATTTTACATTAACAGAATCTGGTTGACAGGTAGTGTATAACTGAATATCATCAGCATAACAATGATAGCTAAAACCATGTCGACGAATGATGTTGCCAAGCGGCTGAATGTACAGAATGAATAGAAGTGGACCAAGAACAGAGCCCTGTGGGACACCATGTTTAAGTAAGACAGTAGGAGATTTGGAATTGTGTATGGAGATGTGATATTGCTAATTTAGAAGGGCACAGTGTTTATTTGTTCCATTGACAGCAGGGGTATGCTTAATCACAGAGTCAGTCATATTAATGTTGACAATTCTATAACAGAATGTTCCATAGCGACAACCTCTCACTGTTCATAAATCATACAATATTTATACAAGTTGTAGATTTATACATTGTGTGTATTTTCATCATTCCAGAACACAACTGGATTATTCCCTTATTAATAGCCTCCAATATATTCTCTGTTATCGTAATCAAACTTCTGGTTGGAGTTTTATATAAAAATCACAGAAAAGGTTTGTTTATTTTTATTTGCTGTTATTTATAGAGTTATTGTATAAAGTTGTTGTATGATGTTACTTGTGTGTCTTATTTTTCAGATGCTTCATCAAGCAACCATCAAATTCCCACCAATCAGGTAATCCATTCTTTTATTAACTGGAATTCTGTTCTGTTAAATAAATCCACATCTGAATGCACAGAGAATTTTAATAGACATCTATTCACCTAAATATCAGTGTAGTCATTATTTTAGTCTTATAATACACTCTGATTATTAAACGGCTCTTGTTCTTCATCAGACTGCTGCTGCTGATGATGTCTTGAACTATGCAGCTGTGAGTTTTGCTAAAAAACCTTCATCCTCCAGAACATCCAGAACCAAGAGCCGTGAAGACGTTTACGCTCATGTTAAAATAAAATAGGGAAATGATATTATTTACTTTTGTGCTTTTTTCTACTGAAGCCTTCTTCAGGTTTTCTCAGCATTTTTTCTTGAAATAGTGCAGATGATTTCTAAAATGTAAAAAACTAATATTATTGTTTTTGATATTGAAGGTTTTTAATTAAGCTTTTGTTTTTGTGGACCACTGTTTTTGTCCATTTTAAAGTTATTTGAGATTAATAAAACATGAACATTTCCAGAAATATTAAGACCCTGTAAGGGCTGAATATAAAGATTCCAACATTACTGATGAGATGTGGCTGTTTAACCTGAAATAAAATTTCAGACACTGAACATTAAATCAGATTAAAAATGTATGTTGAGACCGATGATGTGCCAAGAAGTGCTTTATTTTAAATGTTTTCAGACTATTTACATTAACAAACATGACAAATACCACAGTGTATTTTTTGTGTTCCTATTTAAGCTAATTTTAGCAACATGTCCATTCCCACAGATGTCTCTAAATGACTTCACTGGTTGTATTAAAATTTCTGTTAAGTAGAGAATTAATAAACAAATCTTACAGTTCAGTCCACAGTTGCCTTGTGCCATCATTTATAGCCCCAAAAACAGAATAAGCTCTGGTTCCTATTTTAAACACTAAACAATTTTTCAGCAGGTTTGTTGTTTCCATTGACTTTCCCATGTATCGTCTAGTGTGAGATGATCTCAAACTAAACACCAGCATGAGGACACGTCATTTTACCATGTCAAAGTTGTTAAAATTCAGTAACAGTTTGTGTGCAAGTTTTAAATAAATACAAATGAACCTTTATATTTTGTAGAAATGGTTAACATTTTATTGTCTCCAGTGTCACAGCACAAAAATAGAAACCTCAGATTATAGTGGAGCATGTGAAAAGGATTTAGCAACCAAACCATGAGATGCTAGTTTGCCACGTGACGCATAAAGTGAGCTGTAAGAAGACATGGTCTGTTTTTTTTTTTCTACTAAGCCTTCAGGTATTCTCAGCATTTTTTCTTGAAATAGTGCAGCAGATTTCTAAAATGTAAAAAAACAAATATTGTTTTTGATATTGAACGTTAAACTGTCAAAAAAGGCTCTTGGTACACAATTTGATTAAGCTTTTGTTTTTGTGGACACCGTTTTTGTCCATTTTTAAGTTATTTCAGATTAACTAAAACATTAATTTTCCAGAGATATTAAACCAAAAATGAACACAACAGCCAACCACAATATAATATTGACAGTATGAACACATGTATATTTATATGTAGGTAACCACAGCGCACATGTCATGTGTCTTTACATTGTCACCATACACACTATGCACATGACACAATGTACAGAAATACAAACATTTATAGGTAGAAATGAAGAAGGTGCATATGTGGGCATCGACACAGTATATGAGGGACATGGTATCACAGTGTGGTCCCTGCGAATGGTCATTTGTACAGACCACGCTGTGATGTGGTTCACATGTTAGTCTTGCCATCATCAGATGGCTGCAGGCCTGGCTGCTTCTTCCTCTTTCTTTTCCCCCAGTAACAACCTGGAAAGAAGAGGATGATGATTAGTGTGTTTTATTGCTGATCCCAAGACACAAACAACATACATTCATAAACGTACTCCACTGTACAGTACTTGCTGTACTGTACATGCTCAGAGACTCTTACCTGGCGTGCTGGCGCACAAGGTGACATCCTGTCCTGGATCCTCACTGTACAGCAGCTGGGTCCTTGGTCCTTAGAGAAGATGTGCCTCTTGTACTGCTTTGACACGTTGCACTTACTGTAGGAAACATCTCCGTCCAACAAACCTCAGTTTCTGGTTCTCGCATGTGCTGCTTTCAGCATTTTTGTGCAAAGTGCTCATGAGAATAAAGTTTTTCCCTTGTTGGAGCAGTAAGACATTATTGTTATTACTGGCTGTTCTGAACAGTATGTAAAGACAAACATGGACTTTCTCTTTAGAAGCTCCTGGCCCAGGTTGTAGTTTGTGAACAAATTGTTACAGGTTATGTTGTTCCAATCAAAAGTCATAGCAAAACTTCATTTTTGCACCTTATAGATGATGTCAAGACAATATACTGTAAGAGAGTGTGAGACTTAAATACTGTACGTCTCACACCTGAAAACAAAAAAAGTCCTACAGTATATGACATTTACCCCTACAGTACTCTAACCCTACGACTGTAGGGAGGGTTGCAAATATGTGATGTTCACCAATTTTATTTTACATGTTGAGGAAGTTTTAAGCGGAAAAAATACTTTTAACTATTTGTTTAATTTTTTAAAAACTTGTAGGTCAATCCGACCTGCAACATACTGTAATAAGAGGGTTAAAGTCTAAACAGGTCCTAGATGCATGTCCTGAAAATATCTTGTCCTCGGTTCAAATTAGTATATTTGTCTTAGTTTTCATTTTGGTAAGTAAAAATTAAATGAAAAATGAAAAAAAATCTGAGAATTCCTATTAAAACTGATGTCTCTAATAGTGCAGTGTTGTTATGCTTGGTGATGCATGTTTTAATATATATTGTGACGGCGGCACGTGCACCACCGCAAACACACGGAGGAAAAACCGCTCTTCGCCCACGGCATCGGCAACCCGGAAGCGGGAGAGTGGAACAGGCGGTGGTTCAGCACCATGGTCAGCACCGCGGCAAGCGAGAGAGGGGCGGAGCCGCCGAAACTCCCGCCGAAAATCACTGACCAATCCGGAGCGCCGCTGGAGCATTCACCCTCCATGAGGAAAGCACAGCAGGAAGCAAGGCTCAGCGGCTGAAGAAAGAAAGGGGGGGCGTGCCAAACGGGACTAATGGTTGTTATCTTTTTCCTCTTATTTTTCAGAGACATCCAGCTGAGCCAGGACTCCACATTGCTGGCTGAGCCTGGCTAATCTCCTGGGGCGCTATATTATTCTCCTGCCGTCCTCCTCTTGCCACCGGGTTTTGGAGCCTGGTCCTCTGCCCAAACGCCCCCTACAGGAAGGAATCACTTTTTGCTGCCTTCCTAATTTATGTTTTTGCTTCAAGTGAGTGAGGAAATAAATACCTCCCTTTTGTTTAACTCTCACCCCGTCTCTGTGCCCCTTCTTCCGTGTCCCATCTCTCGAAGAGCCCTACACTGGTGGAGAATGCGGGCAGCGGACACGGAAGCAGCCCCGGAGCCCTCTGTGGGGCAGGTGCTGCAACATCTCATGCAGGCCAGTCTCCATCAGCACGAAGTCACCCAGGAGCTGGCCAAGAGCGTCAAGAAGGCCACAGAGGAGTTACTGGAACTTCGGCGGGGGGTCCCCGCCGCATCAATTCCCCTCCCTGATCCCGGCCACAACGCTCTGCGCAGGCTCACAAAACTCGGCGCCGGAGACGATGTGGAGGCGTTCCTGGATACCTTCGAGCGCACCGCAGACCGGGAGGGTTGGCCCAAGCGGGACTGGGCCGATGCCCTAGCCCCGTTGCTCAGTGGAGATGCCCAATTGGCGTATTACACGTTGGATCCAGAAAACGCTCGAGACTATGAAACGGTGAAAGAGGAAATTCTCGTCCGCTGTGGTCGATCCCGTGTCACTGCAGCCGGAGATTTCCATAGGTGGCGGTATGATCCAACTAGCAATCCTCGTCCCCAGATGGATGAACTACTGCGTATCACCCGACGCTGGTTGCAGAGTGATCGACTCACAGCCAAAGAGGTCACGGAAAGAGTGGCCATGGACCGGTTCCTACGAGCGCTGCCGACCGAAGAACGGAAGGCTGTTGGGCTGAAGGGCCCCGAGGACCCAAAGGACCTTCTGAACACCCTGGAACATGCCAAGGCCACCCTAGAAATGGGTCGGGATGCTCGAAGAGACTTCCAGGCCAGCGCCCGCCACTCCCAGCCCCGACAACAGCCAGTGTCTGAACGGATCTGGGAGAGGAGACCTCTGGATAACCGTCCCACCCTGGGACCGGTTGATGAGCCCATGCCCACCGAACCGGACCTCAGAGCCCCAGCTCAGGCCCCCAAACAATGGCTCGCGAGTTGTGGCCTACACACCCCCACCATTCCAAAGGGGGCCCGCCTTACTGTGGAGGTAAATGGCCGCCCGGTGTCGGCGCTCCTGGATTCGGGGAGTACGGTCACGCTGGCCCGCCCGGCCGTACTCCCCACCCCCATAAAGTCGGTGGGGACTCTCGCGGTCTCGTGTGTCCATGGCGATGCCCGTTCGGTCCCTACCGCACAGGTCAAGATCCGTAGCAAAGCAGGAGAGTGGCCGCTCCTCATCGGACTTATCCCAGATCTCCCGGTCCCCCTCCTACTGGGACACGACTGGCCGGGGTTTGCTGCCGCCATGAAGGCCACGGCCAAGTGTGGGCCGGAACAGAAGCAGAAGGGCCGAGACCGCCGGGCGTGCATGGCCCGGGGGGACAGAGACGCCAGCGACTCCTCTCCAGGTGAGCCCCAGCCGCAGGCTAACCCTATTTCTTCACTGTTTCAACAGGCCACCCAGGAGAGAGGTTTTGGAAAAGAGCAGAAGGAGGATGACCGGCTGAAGCACTGCTGGGGCCAGGTCCTGCAGGTGGAGGGAGTAAACACCGACCCTGCCCGGCCACTTCCCCCGTCGTACTTCCTGGTGAGGAATGGGCTACTTTATTTTCACACAGATAGGAGAGGAGAACCTTGCGACCTACTGGTGGTGCCACGCCGACGTACCCCGCCTCTGCTCCACCTAGCCCACACTCACCCCTTGGGGGGCCATCTGGGACCCAAGAACACACTAGAAAAACTGCGGGACCGATTCACATGGCCGGGCATGAACGCCGAGGTCCTGGGCTTTTGCAGGGCCTGCGCCACGTGCCAGCGGACCTCTCCCCTGAAACCAGCTCCGGCCCCCCTTATTCCACTTCCTATCATTGGCGTCCCTTTTGAGAGGCTTGGCATGGACCTCATCGGGCCGCTACCAAAGTCTGCCCGGGGCCATGAGTACATCTTGGTGATGGTGGACTATGCCACCCGCTACCCCGAGGCGGTCCCCCTTCGGAAGGCCACCTCACAGAGCGTGGCCAGAGAACTGCTCCTGCTCTTCAGCCGAGTTGGGATCCCTAAAGACATCCTCAGCGACCAAGGTACGCCCTTTATGTCAAAATTAATGATGGATCTGTGTCGGCTCTTGCAGCTCAAACACCTGAGGATGTCTGTCTACCACCCCCAGACAGATGGCTTGGTGGAGCGTTTTAACCAAACCCTGAAACGTATGCTACGGAAGGTGGTAGACCAGGAAGGACGGAATTGGGACCTCCTCCTTCCCTACGTCCTCTTTGCAATCCGGGAAACACCCCAGGCGTCCACAGGCTTCACCCCTTTCGAGCTCCTGTTTGGACGGCGGCCGCGGGGCATGCTGGACGTTGCTCGCGAGGCCTGGGAGGAGCAACCCTCCCCCTTCCGCTCCGTCATTGAATTCGTCCAGAACATGCAGACCCGCATCCAGCGTGTTGGGCCCATCGTGAAGGAGCACCTAGAGGAGGCCCAGCGGGCCCAACAAAGGACGTACAATCGGCCCGCCCAGGCGAGGGAACTTCGCCCTGGGGACCAAGTAATGCTCCTCATCCCCAGTGCAGCCTGTAAGTTCCTGGCAAAGTGGCAGGGCCCGTACACTGTCCTCGAAAAGGTGGGACCGGTGAACTATCGGTTACAACAGCCAGGTAAGCGTGCAGACACCAAGCTATATCACATCAACCTTTTAAAAAAATGGATTCCCCCGCCGGCTGTGGTGTCTGCGTTTGCCTCCCTTCACACAGGTCCCCAAGAACGGGCCCTAGTACGGAGGGGAGAGGATCTCACACCAGCCCAGCAGCACGACCTCACAGAGCTCCTGGACCGGTTTGCGGATGTCTTCTCATCCCGGCCAGGACGCACGGCACTGGTACATCACGAGATCAAGACCCCTCCTGGGATGGTGGTTCGACTACGACCATATAGGGTCCCAGAAGCTCGACGCCAGGCTATTGAAGAGGAAGTAGAACGCATGCTGAAAGAGGGGATTATCGAGGAATCTGCCAGCCCCTGGTCCAGCCCCATCGTGCTGGTGCCTAAACCAGATGGGTCCATCCGCCTCTGCAACGACTTCCGGAGGCTCAACCAGATTTCAGACTTCGACAGCTATCCCCTCCCTCGAGTTGATGATCTGGTGGAGCGGCTGGGGAAGGCCCGGTTTATTTCCACCCTTGACCTGACAAAGGGCTATTGGCAAGTCGCCCTGGCACCAGAGGCAAAGCCAAAGACCGCCTTCAGCACCGCACATGGCCACTGGCAGTACCGGGTCCTTCCGTTCGGCCTACATGGGGCCCCGGCCACTTTCCAGCGCCTCATGGACATCGTCCTCCGACCCCTCCGCGCCTTCGCTGCCGCCTACCTGGACGATGTAGTAATTCATTCTTCCACCTGGTCCGATCACCTATTCCACCTGGGGGAGGTTCTGGGGGCCCTCCGAACAGCTGGTCTTACGGCAAACCCCCACAAGTGCCACCTGGGCCTGTCCGAGGCCCAGTACCTGGGATACTGCATCGGCCGGGGACTGCTAAAGCCCCAGGAGGAAAAGGTCCAGGCCGTGAGAGAGTACCCTCGACCCACGTCAAAGAAACAGGTACGGGCCTTTTTAGGATTAGCAGGCTATTACAGACGCTTTGTGCCTAACTTCTCCTCTCTAGCTGCCCCTCTTTCAGACCTCACCAAGAAAGGCCAGCCGGACCGGGTGCACTGGACGGACGGCACAGAACGGGCGTTCCGCCAGCTCAAGGAGGCCCTCACCACCCAGCCAGTACTGCGGAACCCCGATTTTGGTCGCTCCTTTTCGCTACAGACGGATGCGTCTGAAACAGGGCTGGGAGCCGTCCTGTCACAGGAGTTCGAGGGAGAAGAACACCCGGTCCTCTTTATCTCCCGGAAGTTGACCCCCGCTGAGCGAAACTACGCCGCAGTGGAACGAGAAGCCCTGGCCATCAAGTGGGCTGTGGAAGACCTTCGGTACTACCTGGCAGGGCGACACTTCACCCTGGTAACGGACCATGCCCCGCTACTCTGGATGGCCAAGGCGAAGGACACCAATGCCAGGGTAACGAGGTGGTTCTTATCTTTACAAGATTTCTCGTTCAGGTCATACACCGAGCCGGGAGCCAGCACGGGAACGCCGATGGCCTCTCGCGGCGCTATGCTTTCTGGGGATGGTTACTACCAGGTGGGGGCTCAGAGCAAAGGAGGGGGACCTGTGACGGCGGCACGTGCACCACCGCAAACACACGGAGGAAAAACCGCTCTTCGCCCACGGCATCGGCAACCCGGAAGCGGGAGAGTGGAACAGGCGGTGGTTCAGCACCATGGTCAGCACCGCGGCAAGCGAGAGAGGGGCGGAGCCGCCGAAACTCCCGCCGAAAATCACTGACCAATCCGGAGCGCCGCTGGAGCATTCACCCTCCATGAGGAAAGCACAGCAGGAAGCAAGGCTCAGCGGCTGAAGAAAGAAAGGGGGGGCGTGCCAAACGGGACTAATGGTTGTTATCTTTTTCCTCTTATTTTTCAGAGACATCCAGCTGAGCCAGGACTCCACATTGCTGGCTGAGCCTGGCTAATCTCCTGGGGCGCTATATTATTCTCCTGCCGTCCTCCTCTTGCCACCGGGTTTTGGAGCCTGGTCCTCTGCCCAAACGCCCCCTACAGGAAGGAATCACTTTTTGCTGCCTTCCTAATTTATGTTTTTGCTTCAAGTGAGTGAGGAAATAAATACCTCCCTTTTGTTTAACTCTCTCCCCGTCTCTGTGCCCCTTCTTCCGTGTCCCATCTCTCGAAGAGCCCTACAATATATATATATATATACATATATAATAAAACTAACTTTAATTTGCACAAGTTCAAAACCCACAGTGTCACCAAATACAACATCCATATGTCTGTCTTTCTCCAGTGTGTGATAATGACATTAAAGTTTCAGGTCCATCCTACTATCTTCCTGCTGGACAGGTAAAAGGTGAAAGAGAAAACTGCTTCTATACTCTTAAAAAAATGTTGTCTCTGACCTGTAAAGTCAGGGTCAGAAAGTATTTGTGAGCAAAGCCCCATCTTCTGGTTGTGCCCTGGAATTGCATTACAACAGCTAAAAATGGGGGTGGCTACATTAGAATATTCACATGTCCTTGACTGCCTGTAGAGAGGGGGGCTCATGACAACAGTCTGCTAAACCTGTGATAAAGGTGTGATGAATGTCTGACTAAGGTCAGTCACACGTTGAAAAAGAACAATTTTGAGCCACTGCATCTGTAAGTAAACTTGTTCAGTCCTGTCTGATGTTATTGTTTGTCTCAGCATAACTGAAGCCACTGATCACGTGATACAGGAGATTTCTTTCTGAAGAAATTTACAATCACTTCAGATCTTCACCCAGGATCACATATCAACCACCAACAACAATCTGTAATACACTAATAACACCCCAGCACTTCCTTCTTGTTTGTTTTTCTTAACCAATATATTTTACTAGCACACATCCTGCCAAAGACATTTATCTGCAGTATCTCAGACCTAAGACATGTAGGAGTACCTCAGGTTCAGTGAGGACTTAATCAGAATCAGCTTTATTGCCAGGCATGTTTTCACATGCGAGGAATTTGTTTTAGTGACAGAAGCTCCACAGTGTAACAAAATGACATATACAGTATAGACGAAATTGTATGTACACATTTACAGGTGTGAAATGTGCAGTTGAAATATACATATCCAAATATAGGCAATTTGTATGTACAAATTTGCAAGTGTGAGAAATGTGCAATTGATTAAACCACATGCAGAAGCATTGCATGACCTGAAACCTAGTGAGTGGATCGTGGTGAAAAACTTCAGAAGAAAGAACTGGAAGGCCAAAAGTTGGCTGGGTTTGTTCCAGATCTTGTTGACAACACCCACCGCTGTGAAAATAGTGGAGAGAGCAACGTGGATCCACGCTGAGGTGCCCTTGAGCAAAGCACTGAACCCGAGCATAAATGGCTGACCACTGCTCCGGGTGTGTGTTCACGGTGTGTGTGTGTTCACTGCTGTGTCTGCACTTTGGATGGGTTAAATGCAGAGAACAAATTCTGAGTATGGGTCACCGTACTTAGCTGTGTGTCACGTCACTTTTGTTACGTCCAAGGACGTATGTTTTTTTGTGTTTTTCTCCTTTCTTCCTGTTTCCTCTCTCTACTTCTCGCAAGCAGGAAGCAATAAGTACCACCTGACCCCAATGATTGGTGAGCTGATGTGATTGGAGGAGGAGAGGAAGTGGTGGAGATTTAAGCCACACCATTGCACAGAGCTGTGTGTAAAGTTATGGAACGAATGGTAATGAATAGATTCATTCATTCATTCATTCATTTTCTACCGCTTATCCGAACTACCTCGGGTCACGGGGAGCCTGTGCGTATCTCAGGCGTCATCGGGCATCAAGGCAGGATACACCCTGCACGGAGTTCCAACCCATCGCAGGGCACACACACACACACACACTCTCATTCACTCACACAATCACACACTACGGACAATTTTCCAGAGATGCCAATCAACCTACCATGCATGTCTTTGGAATGGGGGAGGAAACCGGAGTACCCGGAGGAAACCCCCGAGGCACGGGGAGAACATGCAAACTCCACACACACAAGGCGGAGGCGGGAATCGAACCCCCAACCCTGGAGGTGTGAGGCGAACGTGCTAACCACTAAGCCACCGTGCCCCCCTGTAATGAATAGATTGATGTATGTAATTGACAGTAGAAACATTTTTTCAGCATGTCAGAGTGGATTTAGAAAAGGGATGAATACGATGGATGCAATATTGTGTTTGGATGCAATATTGTGTTTGTGAAAGGAAGTATTAGTGGGAGTGTTTTTTGATGTAGAAAAAGCCTATTCAAGATTCAAGATTCAAGATTTTTATTTGTCACATACACAATCAGTGGCATGCACAGACCTGCAGGGGCGGAAGGACCAAAAAGGGCACTAAAAAAAAAAGACAAAAATATTACTTCAATAAACAACCAAATGTATTTTTGTACAGATTTTAACTTATTTATGAAATTACCTGCATTTAAATCAGTATTCGTCGATCTGCTGTCTTTTTAAATATTTGAATGACTTCATCACGATTAATTGGAATGTCTCGCTCAATGGAGAGCAGCAGTAGGTCAGAAAGCCTCTCTTCATTACACAGACTTCGAAGACTGGATTTCACAAGTTTTAACTTAGAAAATGACCTCTCAACTGTAGAAGTGGAGACAGGCAATGTTGCATACATTTTTAGGAGTTCAGAAAGAGAGGGGAAAACCTAGGGAAAGTCTAGCATTTCCTGGACATTACTTTTGGTGAAGGAGTAGGATGCATGAAACACTTTCAGTTCTGTGAAGACCTTCTCTTCCTCAATCCCGTAGAACTTACTAACTGTTCTGACAAGTTCAGCATCACCAGGTTCTACTCCTTTTGACCATTTGGATGCTACTGTCAGACTGTGTAAGCATTTGAGGATAATGCCAGTTGAACTATTATCCTTTCCTTTGAATCGTCTGAGCATCTCTTGAGTAATGGTATCCAAAAAGGTGTAGTATACCCTTGTTCGGTAGAACTCCTCCAAATTCTCAGGGTGATGGGCTTCTCCTGTTGACTTGGAACTGTACTTATACCTTGCAGGTATTGGTTTTGACTCACCAGGTATTTTGTCAGGAAACTCAATTCCAGTAGCCTCAGTCCGCTCCTTTGCTTTTTCAAAAACAACCTTGAATTCACTTTCTGTCCTCAGTTCTTGAAGCCTTTTTAGCACTCCTTCCACCAATGTGTATGACACTGCTAGATCCACATCTTTACGCTGAAGAGCAGCTAAGGCAACAGCAGTCTCCTGAAACACTGGGGTGGCCACCTCCAAACAAAGCATAAACTCAAAATTTATGCTGCGATACAACATTAGAGCATCACCTGCAGCTGGATCTGGTGGATTGCTGTCTGAGATTTTTGTCAACTTTCTGCAGTGCTTTTAAGGCATTTTCACGACAGGCCCATCTTGTGTCACTCAGCTGTTTTAAATACCCGGTTTTCTCTCCATACAACAGCTTTTGCATTTCTATGAATGCAGCATGACGCTTGCTGGAAGATGGCAGGAAAGTGTAGAGCCTCTCTACCAAATTAAAAAAACGCACAAAATGGGGGCTTGATTTAGCAGTCTCCACTAACACTAAGTTTAAACAGTGTGCATGGCAGGGCACAAAGAGGGCTTTTTCATTTTGCCTCTGAATTCTAGCCTGCATCCCCTTGTAACAAGCACTCATGTTGGCTGCACCGTCGTAGCCTTGGCCCCGGATATTTTCAGCATTCAACCCATTTTCTGAAAGAAGGGACATTACCACTTCCTCCAAGTTTTGGCCAGTGGTTGATTTAACCTGACACACTTGGATGAAACACTCCTTTATTTGCATGTCATGGACGAACCGGACCACAAAGGATACTTGCTCGGAGTGTGACACATCTGTAGTTTCATCCAGAAGAATTGAAAATATCTTGGCCTTATTAATCTCTTTCAGAATGACATTTCTCAATTGTGTTCCAAGAGATCGTATCAGGTCATTTTGGATAAAAGTGTCACCTGTGCCTTCTTCTTTTGGGATTGAGTGATCTGTAAACGCTCAAGATGCGTTCTGAGGACACTGTCATATTCTGCTAAGAGCTCAAGGCTGTTTCCTCTGTTAGAACTGGTGCTGCTTTCGTCATGTCCCCTAAATGCCAGTCCTTGTCTTGCCAAATATACTGTGATGTCGATTAAGCGAAACAGGATTTCTCTGTTCTTCTGTCTTTTTTTTTCATTTCGTAACCCACATTCTGCAGCCTGAGCTTTAAAAGCTTCAACTAAAGGCCCTTTTCTATAGTTGGCCCACCTCACCATACTGATCATATGGGCTTCAGTGGCTGAATGCTCATGGATCTTTTCAACAGCCTTCCTCCAATTGACAACTCCACTTGTTCTCCATGCAGTCCTGGCTTTAAACTTGTCTTCTGTCAAAAAGAGACGACAACTGAAGCAGTACATGGCACCTTTTTCCAGAGAATACTCCAGCCATTTGTTATCAGCATACCACTGTCTCTGAAAAGACCGTCCTTGTGGATTTTTTGGAAAGCCAGCTACTGTACTGGCTGACATGGCCCAAGAGAGCAGCAGAACTGTATGTAGTCGCTATTAACCTGTATTTTAAGCTGATCAACATGAGCTGGGTCTGTTGGAAACTGTAAGGCCAACAAGGATTGGTTAATGTCTTGTTCACTTGTACCCTGAATCTGGTATTCAATATCTGCTCCTGCAGCTCCTTCCTCTGTTATCTCTTTATCCTTTTCTTGACTCATCTCTTCTTGTACCTCCCTTTCCATCTCTTTCTCTTCCTCACTGAGCCTAATGTCTCCTTGTATGTCCTCACTTTCTTCCTCATTGGCTCTAACATCTCCTTCATCTTTCTCACTTGTCTCAACTGCTTTCCCTTGAATCTCTTCAAGACTTTACTTATCTGAACTGCAGCTCTCTATGAAAAACAAATGGCCATATAATGAATGGAATTAATGGGGACACCATTTTGGTCCCCACTGGCTTTCAGTATATGGACAAAACAAATCTTGTAAATATTCAACAGAAGAAAGTCATACAGAATTGAAACATATAGATGATTAAATGAGAGAATAATCAATTTGGGTGATTTATTCATTTAACAAAAATGTCTAAAGTATTGTTTAGACTGTAATATAAAAAAACAAAAACAAACATAAAAACAAACAAACAGTACCGTCATCTTTATTCTCTCTCCTCAGCCAACTTGTGAGAGGGATGCTACCTTTAGCTGCATCAGAGAGTTCCTTGTGTTTTTTTCTTTTGATCCTTTCTTTCCTTGGCATTCTATTAAATTTGTTGATAGACATAGAATGCACACATCAAGCAAAAATAAGGAGATGATGATAACAGTGAGAATCAATAAGTTAATCATGTTGAATTCATGTTTAGTTTTGTTGATATTGAAAACTTTATTTGTATTACATGGATGAAGCGTTAGCTATCATTAAATCAAAGATATAAATGTGTTTTACGTTAGAGTTGATTTAATTTCAGTAAATGCATTTCCTTGAGCTAATGACATTAGCACATTCTAAACTATGCTAGCGCCTATTAATGGCCTTGGATAAAAAAAAAAAAAGACATGTCAATGTCAGAAACATGGCAGCATTCGAGTAATACTTATATTATAATTAATCATAAGTACCATGCTACCGTATTCGCTAAGTTAACAACAACATTATGGTAGGATAAATGTCCATTTTCCACATTACCTGTCTGCTGCTCTTGTTTTGAAGACTCGCGGCTAAGATGCGGCTGCAAAGCGTGTAAAGGTAAATCCGCCTTCCGCTCCACCTCAACGTAAATACGTCCGCCTAAACTTTTTTTTTTTTTTTTTTTTGTGTTGTGTTAATTATTATTGTTACTGGCAAATGGTATAGAAGTGTATTGTTATTTATAATAATACTACTACTAATAAGAGAGGGGCACTTTACACTTTTAGACAAAAGGGGCAGGGGCATGTATATTTATATACATACTGTAGAATGGAAAATAATGTGCATGAAAGTAAACTGTAGTTATAAATATAAGTTAAACAGGGATGTACTGAGTCAATACACTTTCTATGGCCCCTGAATAGAAAGTTTTCAGGATTGCTGGTGACACCCTGAATTTTCTCAGCTGTCGCAGATGGTACAGTCTTTGCCTGGCTTTATTAACCTGTGTGTGAATGTGGGTAGTCCCACATTCACACACAGGTTAATAAAGCCAGGCAAAGACTGTACCATCTGATACATGAACTATGATATGCTGTGGAAAGAGGGGCTCCTGATGAAACTGGAAAGCTTGGAAATCAGTGGAAGGATGTTTAACTGGATTATGAGTTTCTTATTTGGAAGAACGATCCAAGTAAGAGTAGGGTCCACTATCTAAAATCTAAAATTCTTCCAATTGAGAATGGAACTCCCCAGGGAAGTGTGAGCAGCCCTATTCTTTTTAATTTAATGATTAATGACATCTATCATACTGTAGATAATGGAATAGGAAGGTCACTATAGGCTGACGATGGAGCAATATGGAAAAGGGGGCAAAATATAAGATTCAAAAAGTAGTAAACGAGGTGGAGAAATGGGCAAATAAGTGGGGTTTTCAATTTTCTGTGGCAAAAACGCAAGTGATGTGCTTTTCAAAAAAGAAGAACACTCCAAGCTTTGAATATTGAAATGTACGGGCAAAGGTTGGAACAAGTAAAGGTAGTAAGGTTTTTGGGAATGTGGATGGATTCTAAATTAAATTTTAGAACACATATTTAGAAACTGATAGAAAAATGCAAAAAAGGAATGAATGTATTAAGGTGCTTGTCAGGAGTAGAGTGGGGAGCAACGTGTCAGTCTTTGAAAATAATTTATTGTGCTGTGATTAGGTCAAACATTGATTATGGATGTTTAATATACAGTTCTGCGAGCAAAACATTACTTAAAAAGATTGAGGTAATTCAAAATCAGGCTTTGCGAATTTGTTGTGGTGCGTTTAGATCATCATCGGTAGCCTCACTACAAGTAGAAATGGGAGAATTGCCCCTAGAACTGCGCAGGCTTCAGCTGAGACTAAGGTACTGGTATGGTGTGAAGGGTCATCTGGAAAATCATCCAGCTAGATTGATTTTGAAAGAATGTTGCGAACATGAGTACAGGGAAATAACAAGCTTTGGTTGGATAGTAAGGAAGGAGGTGAACAAGTTGGAGCTGGTAAAGAAACAGAAGGAGCAATTTCACGATTTTTCAGCTCCAACATATAAAGTATATATCCCTGCTCTTGAGACAAAGATTGCAAAAAGACTTTCAGATCAAGTGTCAGTTTTTGCCTCTGAACTATCATACTAGCCCTACAGTGGACAGGTCCAACCAGAAAGAACAATGATTTGTAGTGACTCAATGGCAGCCCTCACTAGTCTATGAAATGGAAATTCCAAATCAGAGTCTGTTTAGAACTAGGCAGATGAAGGTGGAGGTAAACTTTCTTTGGGTACCTGCTCATGTTGGTGCGGATGGAAATGAAACGGTGGACCTGCTAAAGAGGAAAGCTTTGAATCATTCTCAGATAGACATTAAGGTAGCTTTGCGTAGAGCTGAATTAAAGGCAGTAATTTCATCAGAAGTACGTAAAAGATAGCAGGAAGTATGGAATAGTGGGACTAAAGGAAGACATCTGTTCCAGATACAGGAGAATGTTGGAATTGAGAGGAAAAGCTTGGGAAATAGAAAGAAGGATGTCGTCATCAGGAGATTAAGAATTGGACATACTGCACTAAACCATAATCTCTTTAGAATAGGAAAACACGAATTGGGTGAATGTGAGAAGTGTGGGTAATTGGAAACAGTGAGGCACATACTAGATAAGTGTCCTGCATATGAAAGGGACAGATTTCAGTTATTTCTGGAATTAGGGTGGATAGGAGTGGACAATATTTCTCTAAAGGTACTGCTGGGAAGCGAGTATGGGCATTCGAGAACTCAAGAATTGTTATTTAAATATCTAAAAGACACAGAAACGATAGATAGAATTTAGGTTTTTTTTTTCTCTCCCCTCTTCTTTCCTTTCTGTGTTCGCTCTACACTCCAGATCAGTATGTGGCGGTAATGCACATTTTTGTTGGTCTGCCAAATCGCCATAAAACACCACAAGAAGAAGAGCTGTGTGTGTGAGGAGCAGTGTTGTAATGTAACAGAGTACAAATACTTCGTTACTGTACTTAAGTACAAATGTCACGTATCTGTACATTACTTCGCTATTTAAATTTGTCAACTTTCACTTTGACTCCACTACATTTCCTAGATAAAATGTCTCCTTTTACTCCGCTATATTTCCACTAAGCATCTTTGTTACTTGTTACTACAAAATAAAATCAGAAGAAATGTGTGTGACTGCAATAAGGGAGGTTTGGCGAATCATTGCTCCTAGATTACATTACGCTCCGCACGCTCTACGGAGAAGCACAGGTACGCGCAGCGTGCACACGCACAGTCAGAACTGGAGGCGTTTATCTATAACGTTAATCGGCGGAAAGCCGCAAAGACGGCAACCAAAAGCAGTGAAATGTCACTATTCTTATTACCAGAGTTGTAGCACAAACAAAATATTAATGCAAACAATCCATTCAATACTAAATAAAAATAACATTTATTGATTTTTTCTTTGTCTTGTGAATATTTTTTATTAATGACTGCATTCATTGGACACACTGTTTGTAGAGAACGCACACATACATGAACTGATCTGATTCAAGACTGGCATCATTACATCATGCATAAAATTTTGGTGTCCACTTTTGCCATTTAATAATACCATAACATTTGGCTTACTATGTAGTCATATAATATATAATATAAAACTCTTCTTGTTTTAAATTCTCACTGAGGGCTAAAACCCCCTAAAGATGAAACCATAGAACCGCCCCTGCTCTTATGCCTACCAAAAATCACTGAAATTTTACTTTTTACTTTTACTTCAAATACTTAAGTACATTAAATATCAGAAAATGACTTTTGATACTTAAGTACAGTAAATATCAGATACTTTAAGACTTTTACTTGAGTAATATTCTAAAAGGTAACTTTCACTTCTACCAAAGTCTTTTTCTAGTACAATACATGTACTTTTACTCAAGTATTGTTTCTACTACTTTATACAACACTGGTGTGGAGGCTGTGTTGTGAGGCTTCTCTTCCTACACCCTAAAAAGGATTGATTTATATTTGGATGATCGAATTTCTCCTAAAGTCTTATTGTGTTAACCATCTTGTTGTACAGGTTACCTATTATAGGAAAACTCATTTTTCTTTGTAAGTTAACTCTTTTGTACGTACTTTTGTTATTTCTTGACCTACTCAGTTTGTTGTTAATTCTTTGGGAAGGGATTTGTAGAGAGGTGGGTGCCATTTTCTTTCACATGTTGTTTTCTCTTGTTTAAGCTAGTTAAGGAGTTAGTTTAGTATTGTAAATTTTGTTTTGTTTTCTTTTGTAGTTTAATTAGTTTCTTTCTAATAGTTAGAGGGTTTATGTTTCTTATTTTGGCCTTGCCCCGTCTTCAAGCCTTGAGATCCTCCCACATTTGGAAAATAAAAGAACTTGTTTTTGATGTTGAGTTTTGGTCTTTGTTAAAAGCCCTGGGGTTGGGAATTGAACCTTGCAGCCTCCACACATCAGACGATTTTTATTCTGTTACTCGTTCCCCCAACCCTAGACTAGCTGGGGACATAACACTTTCATGTCACTTATTGGGACACAGAGAAGAGAAGAGAGCACACATCTCTGTTTCATATATTTATTGGTTTGCACACAAAAAAAAAACGTGAAGACACTTGGATAACAATAACCAACACATTTGTATACAACATTTGCCTTTTTTTCCCCCATAAAAAAAACACAAGCAAAAAAATAAATAAATACATATTTAAAAAAAAAAAAAAAAAAAAAAAAAAAAGAATGTATGTGTAAGGAGGAGTTGTACAGCTGGTGATCCATGTGCAGCGCAATTTATTCACAAATACAGCAACAGACAGGCAGGGTAAATCATGGCAGAGACGATATCGGAGGGCAGGCAAAATCAGAAACAAGAGAACGGGCAAAAGGTCAGGGCAGGCGGCAAACAATCAGGGAATTGAGAGACAGAAACTGAATCAAAACCGGAAACAACCAGTAGGAAACGCTCAGACTGACTGCTAACGCAAATCAAGACTTTGCGGTGAGGCCAAGTTCAAGGTGGGTATTTATGCACGCTGGCTGATAGGAAACAGCTGGTGCGCTAATTAGGCTCCGTGGTGGATGCTGGGGTGTGTATTCTGGAACCGTTAATATTCCGGAGACGCTTCTCTCCGTTGCTGGTCGGGTGGTGAGGCAGGTGCGCTGACCGTGACAGAGCCCCTTCCACAAGCGGCTCCCGACGTGAGAGCAAGTGCGACGCCGGGGTTGACCACAAGACCGGGGAGCAGGTTTGTCTGGGTGCCGCTGGTGGAAGTCGGCGGTGAGCGTTCTTCCGGTCCGTACCCCTCCCAGTCGGCCAGGTATTCCAGGTGACCTCCTCTGCGTCTGGAGTCCAGCAGCTCACGGACCCGGTACGCCTCTTCGTCGCCGACCAGGAGAGGCGCGGATGGGCCGGCGGAGCCCTCTGGGTCTCTTGTTGGTCCTTCAGCAGGTTTCAGCAGTGAGGCGTGAAAGGTCGGGGAGATACGGTACGTCGGAGGGAGTGCCAGGCGGTAAGAGACTGGGTTGATTCGCTTAGTGATCCGAAACGGTCCCACGTATCTGGGGTTTGTGACAGGGCAGGCGGAGACGGAGGTCACGGGTAGAGAGCCAGACCCACTGACCGGGTTGATAGTCGGGGTGCTCTCGGCCATGTCGGTCAGCTTGCGTCTTTTGTCTGCAGATAGCTCTTTGCAGCTGCCGGTGTGCCGCGCTCCAGGTCTCCTCGCTATGGCGAAACCAATCATTAATGGCCGGCAACTCATAGGGCGTGCCGGACCACGGGAACAGGGGAAGCTGGAAACCCAGGATGCACTGGAACGGGGTCAGGCTGGTGGCGGGTTTGATGAGCGAGTTCTGTGCATACTCAGCCCACAGTAAGTATTTGCTCCAGTCGGCCTGGTTATTTTGACAATAGGAGCGGAGGATTCGGATAAGCTCTTGGTTTAGTCGCTCCATCTGCCCATTGGCTTGCGGGTGATACCCCGAGGTGAGGCTGATTTGAGCTGTTTGAAGAATGCTGACCAGACTCGTGAGGTGAACTGGGGACCTCGATTGGATACGATGTCTTCGGGCAGGCCGTAGTAGCGGAAGACGAAGTTACACAGCGCCTCGGCGGTTTCGAATGCCAACTGGAGCTTTGGCAGGGGAATCAGGCGGCACGCTTTAGAGAAGCGGTCGACGACTGTGAGGATAACCGTGCAGTTGTTAGAGCGGGGAAGATCAGTGAGGAAGTTGAGCGTGATGTGGGACCAGGGTCGTTGTGGCGTGGGCAATGGCAGCAGTAAGCTCTCGGGGAATTGACGAGAGAGCTTGGAGGTGCTGCAGACAGCGCAAGCGTGGACGAATTCTCGTGCATCCGCAGACAGGGATGGCCACCAAAACTGGTTCTGAGCTAGGCGTGTGGTCCCGGCAATGCCGGGATGGCCGGAGCTGGGCGTGGAGTGCAGGAGTTCTAGGAGGTTTGTACGTAGATTCTCGGGCACGTAGACTTTCGACGGCGGACACTCTGTAGGCGGTGGCTTCTGCGCATCGGCCTGGCTGATCTCCGTCATAATGTCCCACTGTATAGGTGCAAGGATGCAGGCTTCTGAGATGATGGGCTCGTGGTGTTGAGGTGTGTCTGGGCCGGCCTCCCAGAACATTCGGGACAGGGCATCCGCTTTGGCGTTCTTGCTTCCGGGTCTGTAGGTCACCGTGAATCAGAAGCAAGTGAAGAACATGGCCCACCTTGCCTGACGTGGGTTCATGCGTTTAGCGGCACGGAGATATTCCAGATTTCTGTGATCGGTTAGGACGGTAAACGGATGTTGGGCGCCCTCAAGCCAGTGCCGCCATTCCTCGAACGCTGCTTTCATGGCAAGCAACTCGCAGTCCCCCACGTCGTAGTTGCGCTCTGCCGGGGAGAGTTTGTGCGAGAAGTACACGCACGGGAACATTTTGTTGGCCAGGCCCTGGCATTGCGATAGCACCGCTCCGATTCCCGTGTTCGAGGCGTTCACCTCCACGATAAATGGAGGGCCAGGATCGGGGTGATGGAGGATGGGAGCCGAGGTGAAGCTCTCCTTCAGGCGTCGGAACGCTGTCACAGCCTCAGGAGACCAGGTAAGCCGAGTTGATGCTTTTTTGTCATGGACGTGAGCGGTGCTGCGATCGTGCTGAACCCGTGGATGAAGCAACGGTAGAAATTGGCAAAACCCAGGAAGCGCTGTAACTCTCTAATGCTCTGCGGTTGAGGCCATTGCAGTACCACGCGCACTTTGGAGTCGTCCATCGCGACCCCCTCCGCTGAGATGACGTAGCCTAGGAAGATCGTGGAGGTTCGGTGAAATTCACACTTCTCGGCTTTGGCGTACAAATGGTGCTGGATGAGGCATTCTAGTACGGCCCGCACGTGCCGGATGTGTTCTTCCATGGTCTCGGAGTAGAGCAGGATATCGACTATGTACACAATCACCCAGCGATTTAACATATCGCAGAACACGTCGTTGATGAATGATTGGAACACGGCTGGACTGTTCGAAAGGCCGAACGGCATGACTAAATACTCGTAGTGGCCTGATTGGGTCGAGAAGGCGGTCTTCCATTCATCCCCCTCTCGGATCCGGATGAGGTTATACGCGCAACGCAGGTCCAGCTTTGTGAAGAGCCGGGCCCGGCGGAGCTGTTCTAAGGCTGACGGCACGAGGGGGAGCAAGTAGCAGAACTTGACTGTGATATCGTTCGGCGCTCGTTAGTCAATGCACGGGCGGAGACCTCCTCCTTTTTCTTTACAAAGAAGCAGCCTACAAAGATATAAAAACATTACCAAAACCAAACTTCTTCAAAACTGCAAACAAGTAACTCCATTCAACTCTGTCAAATGCCTTTTCTGCGTCAACAGAGATTACAACTTCTGGAATGGCAGCGGTTCCTTTCGAGTAAATAACACTTAATAAAGTACGAACATTGTAAAAAAGCTGCCATCCTTTTATGAAGCCTGTCTGCTCCTGAGATATAATTGTCGGAAGCACCTTCTCTGGATGACATGCCAAGGCTTTCGCGAGAACTTTTGTATCGACATCCATCAAAGAGATAGGTCTGTAAGAAGTACAAAGTTCGGGATCCTTGCCCTTTTTCAAAAGAACGCTAATAGAGGCCTGTCTCAAAGTGAAAGGAAGAGAGCCATTTGACAGAGATTCTACATAAACAGCATGTAACAGCGGAATGAGTTGATTATGGAATGCCTTGAAAAATTCAACCGGAAACCCGTCTGGCCAAGGAGACTTATTATTTTGCATATTTTGTAGTGCCAGTGTAAGTTCTTGCGTAGTCAGTGGAGAATCCAAGTGGAGAATTGCATCTGTGCTCATATCCGGAAAGTCTAGGTCTTGCAAAAACGCATCCATATCAGTCAAATCTGAAGGAAATTCAGAACTATACAAAGATTTATATAAGGATGAACATACTGAATTTATAAGGTCAGGTTCCTCCACCAACATCCCCGACTCATCTCTAACACGAGGTATTAAACGTGAGGCTGCTTGTCGACGCAATCGGTGAGCTAGTAATCTTCCAGATTTGTCTCCATATTCGTAGTATTTGGCCCGAGAATGTAGAAGTAACCGCTCTGCTTCATTAGTTGTGATCAAGTCTAACTCTGTTTTTAATACCACACGCCACTTAACAAATCAGGAGACGTGGATGAGGCAAGCTGTTGATCCACAGATTCCAGATCGGCTGATAATTTTTGAATGGTTGACGTTCTTAATTTCTTCAAATGAGCAGAATATGAAATAATCTGACCCCGTAAGTAGGCCTTTAAAGATTCCCACAGGAGCGTCTTAGAAATGGGTTCCGATTCAGATTGGTTGAGAGATATAAAATCCTCAATTGTACTTACAATAAATTTATGAAATTTGTCATCAGACACAAGAGATATGTTAAATCTCCAGTGGGTAGAGTAACGAGATCCAGAAGAGAACTGAATGTCCAAGGTTAAAGACGAATGGTCTGAAATAATAATAGGATGATAACAAGTATCTGTCACTTTGGGCATCAGTCTGGCATCAATAAAAAAAATAGCCAATACGAGAAAATGTCTGGTGTACATGTGAATAAAAGGAGTATTGTCTGCCAGTTGGATTGCGATCCCTCCAGGGGTCAATGTAGCCATTGTTGGACATAAAACTACTTAGAGTTCTAGCCATTTGTGACTGATTCAAGCTGACTGTAGAACGGTCTAGCTGGGAATTCACAACACAATACATGTCCCCACCAAATACCAAAAATACATCATTTAAAGATGGTAGTTTCTTAAACAGATTATTTAAAAAACTAGGATTATCAAAATTTGGTGCATATACATTGACAAGTAGCACTGGAACCTGGTATATAGTCCCTAAAATGATCAAATACCTGCCATCCTTGTCTGAAATGATTTTGGTCTGTGTGAATGGAACTGATTTACTAATCAGAATGGCAACCCCTCTGGCTTTAGAATTAAAGCTGGAATGGAATACTTCCGCAACCCAGGGACAACTCAGCCGTGTCTGGTCATTATTTCGCATGTGGGTCTCCTGCAGAAAAACAATATCAGGCTTTAAACGCTTTAAATGAGAAAACACCTTTGAGCGTTTGACAGCACTCCCCAAACCCTTGATATTCCAACTAACAAATCTTGCATTTAAAGCTTTAATACTTGTCATGTTTAATTTATATCATAACTGAAACTGCAACCACAATTCGACCTCCAAAAAATAAAAAGGGAAAAGACAAAAATAAGAGATAGACCCCCTCCCCCCGCACCTACTATTACCCCATGCTTAAACGATAAGGTACCGCTGCAGACTCCACTAGGAGTCATTAACAAAACAACTAAACTCCGTGTATTAGACCTAACAGTCATCTTCATGCTTCTCCAAACTCAGCAAGAGCCCCTGCACAACAATAATAAAATGTGTAACTTAAATTACAGGGTGTACATTCAACTAGAACAGTGCAACTTGTGTGAACCTGAGAAAGATATTTGTATATCAAAATAATAAAATATTTGTGCCACTGTTACTTATGTCTCAAAGTCAAATTTACTTTGATGTTACATATTTATGTTATATAGACATTCAAAGTCATTTTGTAGGCAGGTGGCACTCAAAATCAGTTATAACTATTTAAGGGTTTTAATAAAGACGGCAGCCTCCCCAGGGGATATGAAATCCTTTGTAACCCCTCGACTCGTTGTGATCCGGAGGAGGGCAGGATATATCAGACCATACCGTATGCCTGGAATGTCCCTGAGTTGCCTCCTGACATCATTAAAGGCAGCACGTGCTTTCGCCGTCCGGGCTGTGTGATCCGGAAAGATGGAGAGTCCCCAATCTTGATTCGCTGCTGGGTCCTGGCACGTTGAAGGATGTCGACACAGTCTGCGTAATAATGTAAATGGGCTATTATTGTACGTGGCCGCTCTCCAGGTTTGGGCTTGGGGTTTAAGGATCGATGAGCACGATCAATAAGAGGTGCTTTATCCAAGTTAAGCGCTTCCTTAAGCAAAGCGGAGGTAGATGCCGCGGTAACCGTGCCACATTGCTCAGATAACCCGATTATACGGATGTTATTGCGGCGAGATCTACCTTCTAGATCTTCACATTTATTCTCAAGAGCCATAACTTTTTCCTCCATTGCAATCACATGGACTTTCCACCTGATACAATTCAAACTGACTATACTCTGGCATTGACAAATGTAGATGGTTAAATTAGCTTTGTTTAGTTTTATTCTTCTCTTTTAGTTAATGAATGTCATTGAAAAGTCCAAGGGTAAAGATCATGTCTGATGTTTCACCTAAACTCTGTCAAGATATGGTAAGGTAAGGGGTGGGTGTCTCCCCCTGTATTTTAGTTAGCAAGAGAAGTATAGCGTAGTTCGGATTTCAGTTTTACTTGTTTGTAGATGTTTCTTTTCTCTGGTGCCACCATTGTCCAGTCCTGTCTGTGGTAGTAGTTCTAAACCATTTTGTATATTTTTGTATATATTATTGTAAATAAGATTGATGTCACATTGTACAGTACAGTAAAGAAAAATCATCACAAGTATTGTGTCCGCCTATGTTATTACTGTTGATGGTTAATTGTGTATGCAACCGATTAGCCTTTTCCATCCTTTCCACAGCCAGCTCGGTAATCGCCAGTTGCGACCCTGAGAACCCCCTAGACTTAACTCAGGGTCGTAACAGTCTCCTACATCCCTGCCCCCTCCTGAATCACTGTGCTTACCAATCCTCAAATAGATCCTTTGCCATGCGTAAATCCCCATCCTCACCTACATCCAGTCCTTAGCTACATGTCCTCTCCTACACCCCAATCATTACATAAATCCACTGGCCAATAACGTGTTGGTGGTTTCGCATCTATATTTGCATGGCCTGGTGGCCAATCTTCACTGATTTCACAATCTGATAAGTAAGAGCTAAGCATGAAGGTTGAATTAGCAGAGAAACAGCAGAGCTGTACATAAAATTCTGCCACACACCGTAATGGGAGACATATTGAAGTCCAAAAGATGAAACAGCAAGTTTTTGTAGTGTATCGAGAGTCACAACATCCAGGATAATCCGGACTACCATGAATGACAAACCACATCCAACAGGAGTAACAGAAGGAAGCTCTCTAAAAGGGATGTCTGGGTACTAACCTGGATTGTATGCAAAAAAAACATAAAACCACAGCTGCCTAATTCACTTCAGAAATAAATGCCTGCCCTGACTCTCCTGTTTGCACCAAAATTGTTCATTGGGTTTCCACTGGGTCAGTATTCATGGTCAAGTTACTAAAAGCCTGAGGAAAAAAAGCTGTGATTCTTATTATGACAACATATTAAATACTTATCATGAGAGTTATTGTTATATATGATGAAGACTCATATGGAAATATAATAAATAATATACAGTAAATATTTAGATTATTTGTTTATCAGTTTTTCTACCTGACTCTCAGATGCTGTGTAATTATGTTGACATGCTTTATTAAAATGTTATGTTGACATGCTTTATTAAAAATAATTGTCATATTTTATATTCATTTGTAAGTCTTTGTCATATCTAATACAAATTAATTAAAGCATTTCTTGAAACATGAAAAAGCATTTTATCAACAAAAAAATTACTCACCAACAATGTTTAAATGCTTAAAGTATTTCATTTTATCTAATGAAATGTTGAAGTCTATTTAATTATTTTCTTTAATTTTAGAACATTAATTAATTGTATATTAATTTTCAACAAATTTCTTGGTGAATCACACACGACTCTTTCAGGGGGTTCAGATCATCCCAGCTTACTGACAAGTGTCTGAGGTGATAGACACTACAGAAGTTCCACTGCTAATTCAAACTAAAAATAATTATCTTAAAAGAGTGAGTAAGTCACTTCCACTTCTACTGAGATGCAGTTTGTTTAAAGCCCTAATATTTACAGATTCACATGAATGTATTTAGATGGAAATATACTGTAGTTTTGATACTATATTGATAAAATTTTGGTTAAACATTTATTCTAGGATTTAATGTAAATAACTTATAAATTAACTAAATAATAAATAACTAATATAATGCTTCATGAAGGACACAGAGTCCTTTATTATTGCTCTTGTTTCCTTATAAAGTTTTTTATTACTTCAAACGAATCCAAAGTGAAATCTGGCATCTGTGTATTACACTAAATACCAGTCACAGGAGGGCAAAGAGAAACGGATTGAAACAGATGAAACAGATTCATGTCACTAGAATAAAAGACGTATTTAATTAAACTTGTTCAGTCCTGTCTGATGTTGTTGTTTGTCTCAGCATAACTGAAGCCACTGATCACGTGATCCAGGAGATTTCTTTCTGAAGAAATTTACAATCACTTCAGTTCTTCACCCAGGATCACATATCACCCAGGATCACATAGCAACCACCAACAACAATCTGTAATACACTAATAACACCCCAGCACTTCCTTCTTGTTTGTTTTTCTTAACCAATATATTTTACTAGCACACATCCTGCTAAAGACATTTATCTGCAGTATCTCAGACCTAAGACATGTAGGAGTACCTCAGGTTCAGTGAGGACTTAACCACAGACATTCAAACAGCAAGTCTTAAATACTGCTGGAATCATGACTTCAAGTTTTTAATGTTAACAAGGTTACACTCTCTATGTTAATGAGCGTCTGATACTCCTTTTGTCTGTGATGGTTCTGACTGTGGTTCACATACTACATCAATCAGTGTTGATCCTAGATGATAAACCAGTAAGTGTGAAGGACTGGTCTGAGAACAGTTGTTAAAGTTTTACAGAAACAGCTGTATTTTAATAAAATTAATAAAGTTATTAAGTCACTTGTAGGATGTGATTGTTGAGCTTGGACATATTAACAGGTATAAGTAATATATTAACATGTAATTTCAGCCAAGCTTTCACAGCTTTATATAAACCCTCATTAACGTGACTCATGTATCTCAATGCTGTGAACAACATTAAAACGGAAAATGGGTGTGACTGAGTTTGCATTTGAATTTCTCAATAATTCTTTTGAACTCCTAGTTCACTGGAAATCTTCCTTTAGTTGCAAATGACAGTATGTCTCACGAAACCCCTGATAATAAATACCCCAGCGCACCTCTTCAGGACACTTCAGTTCTAACTAAGAGAGAGCTGAAACAGACGCAGGAGAGAAAGAACCAAGGTAAGAACTAACACATTACTTCTGTTTTAACACTAATAATCCAATTAAAGTGAAAAGGTTTTATTTACAGTTTATTAACAGAAAGCTTTAATTAAATGAAAGCTAAGTGAATTCTTTTGTAAGTAATAAGACACAGTATGTGATAAAGTTACAGTAAAATACTGAGTGATAAACATAATCTTAAGACTTTTATAAACAGGTTGTATGAGAATTTGAAGTATTTAATGATTATAAAATAAATCACCACAGTACTACAATAAAGTACATTATTTTCCCATAACAAGTGTATTCCATTAATAACAAAAATTTGGCAAGAAATATATATATATTTTTTTTGATTAATGAATCTACTTTTTATCTGTTTATATTGACATTTCATGTTTATGAAACAGGTTAGTTCCTGTTCTCACTTCCATTAACAGCTTTAAATCCTTCATCGTTTCTTCACCAGCTTCTCTTCTCTCTAATGTCAAAGCTGTTGTTATACAGTAGAAGATTAATCGACACCTTTTGACCAGTGATAATACAGAATTCGTCAGAAGTGGGGCACAATAAATATGATGTGTTTATTTTATTTTAATTAGCAATACTCAGTTTTGTTGGTCCAGTGACAAATAATAATTTTCTGCTTTGTAGGAACTTTGTAGTTGAAATGGCAGCAGGCAAAAGCAAACACTGGGTTCTCCTGGCAGCGGGTTCTACAGGTTGGACAAACTACAGGCATCAGGTGAGAATATTAAAATCATAGGCTTGTTTTTACAGGGTTTTTGTAAATAGGTTGATGACAAACAAAAATATTCTAAAGTATTTTGTAATACAAAAATAGAATACATGCGACATTCTGTTACATTTTCTTTTGTTAAAAAAAAATCCCTAACTATATTTTCTGTTGCAGGCCGATGTGTGTCACGCTTACCAAGTCATGCACCAGAATGGGATTCCAGATGATCAGATGGTGGTGATGATGTATGACGACATCGCTAATCATATACGGTGAGTTTTACAGTTTAGAAGTATAATTAAAAATTTTCCATCAACAGGATCATTTTGTTGGATCTACAACAAGATTGCAGAAGTATGTCCTTATTCATGTGTGGTCCTCACCAACTTCTTTAAAATTTGTAGTGATTTTGTTTCACAAAAATGAAACCAACATTTAGAAATCAGGTGGGAAAAAATTGTTCAATTTAATTCACTTCAACTCAATTCAATTTAATGATTGCTACCACAATCAATAAAAGAATAATTAACAACCACGATTTCCTAATGAAAGCACAAGATTAGTTAATCTTAAGTCTGACTCTCTCTATATAGAAGACCTTTATAAGGTTCTACACAATTTGAAATTCACTATTTCACAGTTAGAAGACTTGTTTCCAAATAGAGACCCTTCAAGACAGTTGACAATCTTCCCAATGTCTAGACCTTAATCATATGGAAATGCTGTAGCACTTAAGAGCAACTGAACCAAAGAAATGTTGTAAAAAAGAGTGAGAGATTTCTCCAAACCAAAGTGAGAGTCTGAAAAACTTCATACTTCATGTTATTGTTAATAAATGGACCTCTACGTGTTACTGAATTATAGGGTGCACTTATTTTTTCTTCACCTTGTTCCTGAAGCGTATTTCATTTTTTGGGATTGATTGGAAATTCAGTGGAAATGGTTTACTTTTTGGTGACACCTGAGGTTAGATGTTTGTTTGGTACCACAATTGGTATTTTGTCTCTCTCTGTAATGCTGGAATGAGGTTGGAAAACTCACATTAGTTGAAACACCAGTCCATCACAGGGCAACAGACACACATTTACACATTCATTCACCCTCAGTGGCAATTTATCTAATCCAGTCCATCAACTGGCATGACTTTACGGCACAAGAAGTCTGGAGAACCTAAAAAAAAGTAGGTTCCACATAGTCAGTACCTTATGGAGCTGTATGTGGGTCTGTGAGGTGTCAGAGCTACTCACTGTATCACTGTGTCACCAGTTATATAATGATATGATGAATAAATATTCATAATAAAATGTGATATTTTTCTGCAGTAACCCTGATAAGGGTAAAATCATTAATGTACCAAATGGACCTAATGTTTACACTGGGGTTCCAACGGACTACACTAAAGCGGTAATGTATTCTATACACACAAACATTAAATACTCACATTATACTTTATTGTTTTTCCTTTTTTGTGATTTGGAATCTACCTTTTGGTAGATGTGGTAGCCTAGTGGTTAAAATGTTGGGCTACCAATCGGAAGGTTGTGAGTTCGATTCCTATGTCTACCAAGCTGCCACTGCTGGGCCCCTGAGCAAGGCCTTTATCCCTCAATTGCTCAGTTGTATGAGATAAAATGTAAGTCGCTCTAGCTAAGGGTGTCTGCTAAATGATGATGATGTAAATACCTTTTTAAATGGTCCATTATCAGGATGTTACAGCTGACAACTTTCTTGCTGTACTGCGTGGAGATTCATCTGCTGTCAAGAAAACAGGAGCAAAAAAAGTCATACAAAGGTATTTATGTCCATTACTGTAGGTCAATTTTACTTTTTATATTGTTCAGGTTCATTCAGCCATTGTTTTATATAAAAAATATATAAAGAAATATGATCTTAACAAAATCTTAAATGTGAAAATATTTTTTGTTCACATTCATAAAAAACTTCTTCAGACTAGTTTATAAACTCTCCTGCTGCAGTAAGTGTTTGTGTAAGTTTCAACCAGCTTTGTGAAATACTGAAGAATGATTTTGACTATTTTGGCTATTTCTAATCGCTGCCACTCTGCTTCTTGACTGTGTGGTGTTTGTATGCTGGGTTTTGAGGAAGGGCCTTGTCTAAGTAGTGCTCAGGTAGTGTGATGTAGTTTCTACATCCAGTATTGATCCAGTATTGATCCAGTATTGATCCAGTACTGCTTACTTTGTTGTTTCAGATTTGTACAGGATTATTTTTAGACATTTGGGGCAAACTCTCCTCTGCTTTCCCAGTTTTTGAGACTTTCCAGTGGTGTTAATATTGCAATAAGCCCTTCTGGGGTCCCTTCTTGAGTTCACCAGTGATTTTTTTCAAGGTTTTGTGTGATTTTTCAGCCTAATGATGGTCTGATTCCCAGCACTGACTGTTCTGTAGAAAGTTAACAGCAACAGATTCCAAATACAAATATTTCACTTCAAATCAGCTCCAAACCTTCTGTTTATTCTAGTAGACATTAAAAATAACAATAAATCTGTCAATATACATGAGTGTATACAATGTGTTTGAAAATACAAATAGACTTTTATTATTTTGATTATCTTCTCTTTCAGTGGTAAAAATGATACTGTGTTCATCTACCTATCAGACCATGGAGGTCTTGGTATCTTCAAATTTCCAAATTCTACAGTAAGTTTAGTAAATTATCTCTTTCTCTACTGCATTTAGAGTTGAGTGCTTGTAATGAGGATTAAGCTGCATTCTGGATCAGACAAAGAAGTTGGATGGTGTTCAGAGACAGACCTCCTGATATTGTAGAGAAGAAATCATTATTCTTTAGTGATGTGAAGTAAGAACAGAAGTTAGTTGTCCAGAGTTGTGTGAAGTGACAGAGGATGGGGTTTGGCAGTCTAAGGTCCAGGAAGATCAGATGTTTAAATATTATTTTGGTTTATAGGTGATGATCTAGATGTCTAAAACTGTCCTTTATATTTAACTTTGTTGGCATAAAGAACAAGACAATTGTTAAAAAAAAGTCAAATTTGTGAGTTAAACAAAAGTTTGCAAAAACACTTAGCTGAGCGCCGTTACAGTTGTGCTCAAAAGTTTCCATACTTTGCGGAAAATTTGCAGGATGTGAACCATTTTTAAAGAAAACATGAGTGAGAAGGCAAAACAATTGTTTTCATTTCTTATAATACTCAAGTTAATGTGTTCGGCATAAAAGAATCGAACAATCATGAAACAAAACATAACAAAAAAGAAAATAATTCCTGTTCAAAAGTTTGCATACCTTTAGTTATTAATATGGTGTGTTTCCCCCTTTAGCAGCAATGATAGCATGCAGTCTTTTGTAATAATTGCGCATGAGGTCCTTAATTCTCTCAGGTGGTAGAGCTACCTATTCTTCTTGGCAAAATGACTCCAGTTCCTGTAAACATTTTGGTTGTCCTACACAAACTGCATGTTTATGATCCCCCCAAAGTGGCTGAATGATATTTAGATCACATGAAACTGTGATGGCCTCCAGAACCTTCACCTTTTTCTGCTGTAGCCATTGGAGGTTCAACCTTGTCTTGTACTTTGCAGGGCTCTCAAGTTTTGAAGACAGGCAAGTGTGACAACAGATTCGGCTCAAGTCCAGACATTTTTAGGGACATGATTGTTTTGTTTTGACCATTGAAAATCTCCTCCCTAATGAATGTTTTTTTTGGTTTTTTAATTGGTTGTTGCGTTAAATCTTACCCAGAAAGTGCTATTTTCTGATTGGCTATTGTGTAGCCTCTTTTTTTGATTGGCTGATAAGTGTCAGGCTCGACTAAGAACTGAGACGCGGTTGATTCCTGCCCGGTTCCATAGAGATAGCGGTGCGGACTGATACATTTTGGGCGCTGCGGCTTATTAAATATATGATAAATAGTCAAAACGTTTTTCTGCGTGAGAAATACGATGTGTGGTGGGAGAACGTGACAAAAGACCAAAATGCGTGACTGTCACTCTCAATGTGTGACACTTGACAGCCCTGACTTTGTATCATTGTCATGATGGAACATCTGAGATTGTCCCATGTGCAGCTTTCATGCTTTAGAATGGAAATTGGCATTATTTTCTGATAACATGCTGCATTCATCTTGCCATCAGTTTATCTCACTTGACCTCATCTCAAATCATGACTTAATACTTGGTGGCAAAACCCTTGTTGCCAATTACAGAGGTCAGACTTTTCTTGTAGTTTTGTCCCACTCCTCTTTGCAGATCCTCTTCAAGTCATTAAAGTTTAAAGTTCAGCTCCTGGCACAGATTTTCTATGGGATTAAGATCTGGAGACTGGCTAGGTCACTTGTCATGCTGGAATACCCATCCACAACACATTATCAATGCCCTGGTTAAGGGAAGGAGGTTCTCACCCAAGATTTAAAGGTACATGGCCCCATCCAGAGTCCTTTTGATGCAGTGACGTTGTCCTGTCCCCTTAGCAGAAAAACAATACAAAGCATAATAGTTCCACCTCCATGTTTGACGGAGGTCATAGGCTGCATTCCTCCTTCTCCAAAAATGGTGAGTTAAGTTGATGCCAAAGAGCTCGATTTTGGTCACATTTGACCACAACACTTTTACCCAGTTCTTCTCTGAATCATTCAGATGTTCATTGGTGAACTTCAGGCAGTCCTGTACTCGTTCTTTCTTGGATAGATAAGGGACAGGACATTTACCTTTAAAACAGTCCTCCTAATCTCAGCTCATTACGTATATAAAAGACACCCGGGAGCCAGAAATATTGCTGGTTGATAGGGAATCAAATACTTATTTCAATTCAGTTCAGTTCAATTTTATTTATAAAGCACATTTAAAATCAGCCTGAATTACTTATTTCACAAATGTAAATCAATTTATAACTTTATTTTAAATGTGTTTTTCTGAATCTTTTTGATGTTTTTTAGTCTCTCACTGTTAAAATAAACCTACCATTAAAATTATAATCTTTCTTTATAGGTGGTACAAAATATTTGAAAATGTTTACATACACTGAAATAAATTGTTAAACATTGCCATTCATTTGAAAAACAATGTTTAACAGTTTCTTTCAGGGTATGCAAACATTTTAGCACAACTGTATATGAATAATGAAGGAACTGGACTCAAGAGGTCTCTATATATTAAGAACCATATAATACTGAGATCAGGATTAGTAATAATCATATGTTTTCTGTTACAGCTTTATGCACATGACCTCATTAACACAGTGACAGAAATGTCAAAGGCAGGCAAATTTTCAAAGGTATGTATTTTAAAGCATATATAAATTTATTTCATTATGTTATTTCTATTTCATATTTCTGTTTTCTGTTAAAACATATAATAGAACAATAATATCACAGATTGCACCACAGTGCTGTTGATTTCCCTTTTGAGGGAACTCGACGCTGTGTCATGGCTGAGGCTATGGGAACGCTTCTTTGAGGAGGTGGTGTCTAAAGCTCTGTGCGCACACATGCCAATTTAATGGCTCAGGATTGAGACGTGACTAAGCGATAAAAGGAGAGTCTATATAAGGGCATCTATGTCACATTACTCTAGCTTCTTGTCTTCAAGACAAACTCTCTGTATGTTAATGTCCATTGCCTGTCTTGTTGTCTAAGACAAGGGCAAAAGAAGATTTTTTATGAGCGATTGCTTTTCGCAATCTTCGCTTTTGCTGGCTGCATTCCAGGCAGGAGTTCTGTGTCTCTTGAGGCAGCTTCGGTCATGAAGGTTGCAGGTTAATTAAGTGAAAAAGGAAGGCGGGAAGGGTGAGCCCTTTTTCTCGCCCTCTCTGCTGACTCTGATATCTTTGCTTCAACCCTGGGAGCTCACTTTACGATTTCTCTTGACTTGAACGAAGAACTATTATTGCACTTTGTCCCTAAACTCAATACGCACTTGGTTACCTGTACTCCAGCCAAGTTCCTGGCTTTCATTTTTCCGCTTCGGTTTTGGGAACTCACTTTGTTGATTTCTCGAGTGTGGAATTATTATTAATGTATTTTTCTACATCGGACTCTGAGGAGTTCGATGCGGTCAATGAGGAGCAAGCAGCAGTTGGATGGAAACCGCATTCTCTGTTTTTTGACTAGCTTTTAGAGGTGATCACACATGCTGTTACTAAGCTTAGCTTAGAATGGTCATATGAGAGGTTAGCGTTGTCTGCTCTGAGTTTCATAAATGCTACCACCTTCCACCTCTGTTCATGCGTCTCTCAGTTTTGCAGACCTCTACACTGTGGTGTTGAGGCTGTGTAATGACCCATATTCTGCCTGCTTATTCTCCTCAGCCTTTTACGGAAGGCCTACAATTCTGTAGGTTAAGCTGGTGCAGTGCTGCACAGTTTTGCATACCAAGCTGACCTGCTAAAAGAGCTCATTTGTGGTCAGAAGGTCAGACTTTAAAGGTGTATGTGGATGCCATTGCTGTGAGCCATGAACCTGTTCTCGGGGCTTTCTTGGGTAGGCACCCTCTGGTCTCTCACTTTCTGCGTGGTGTTAGGCAGCTGAGGCCTTCCTGCAGACAGCACCTTCCTTCCTGGGACCTCTCTATGGGAGGAGTGGGAGATTTGCAGGCTGTGTCGATCACCCCTGCCTGCCTAGAATTTGCCCCTGGCAGGTCCAAGGCTATCCTGCACCCCATGGCAGGATATGTCCCTAAGGTGCCCAGAATGGCGGGTTCTCCAATCATCCTGCAGGCCAACTATCTTCTTCCCCATGAGTCGACAGAACAAGAAGGCTGCATTTGCTATGCCCAGTAAGGGCCTTGAGGTCTCATGCCCACCGCTCGAGTTTGTGGCATAACCCGTCCACCCTTTGTTTTCTGTTTTGGAAGCCAGAAAAGGGGTAATCTTGTTTCCAGACAGTGCCTGGTGCACTGGGTAGTGGAGGCCATTAACCAGGCCTATGAGGTGCATGGTCTTGCTTTGCCTCTTGGCATCAGTGCTCACTCCACTAGAGTTATCGCCTTGTCCAGTGCCTTAGCCAGGGGTGTTCACCTTAAAGATGTTTGTGCTGTGGCAGGGTGGTCCTCTCCACACACCTTTATTAGGTTCTATAACCAGGACCTAGACCCCACTCTAGGGTCCCAAGTCCTGTAGGGCTATTGATATTCTATTCCCAGGCTGCTCGAACTCTGACAAAGTGTTGAGTTCCCTCGAAAAGGAACTACACCAGTTTATGTATGTAACCCGGGCATCCACTCCTGCTTCCTCCAGACAAATAAAAGCTGGAGTAATTCACAGTGCTTCAGACACCACTTCCTCAAAGAAGCATTCCTATAGCGTCAATGTTTAAATCTTCTGAATATACATATGTATATGAAAATATACAGTTTCAATAGATATGTAAATTAACAAACAAATACGTATTGTCAAAATTGTACAGAAAGTCTATTATAAACTCTTGACTTGTATCTGTGTGATTTATATATTATTTACATACTGCCTCATGATTGGCTGATTAGATTATTACCTGAATGTGTAGGTGTACACGTGTCCCTAAACAAGTGTGTGATGATGACTGGAAAGTCTCATGTTTGTCGAGCTCGCAATCAGAATTTGTTTAAATCCTGGTCAATGATTGTAGATGGTGATTTATATAGAAGCGTGTCGTTCTGGATCAATGCTGGATCAGTTGAAGGACAACAAAGGTTAGTACAAATTATTTAAATATAATTGAGTTATTTTTATTATTCTCATTTGTCTAAAAGTCCCTTAATCTCGACACACGGGTTGCAAACCAATGATTTCTGTGCCGATCCCAAGCCCAGATAAATAGGGAGAATTGCTTCAGGAAGGGCATCTGGCATAAAACGTGGCAAATTTAAACATGAGCGTCGTCAGTGTGAATTCCATAATGGATCAGTCAAGGCCCGTATTAACAATGACCGCCAAATTGTGCTACTGTTGGATTAGAAAGGAGATGAAAGAAGACCAAGTGGTGGAAGTTGAGAAAGAAAGAATGTCATGAGGAATTCAGAGACAAGCTTTGGGTTGTCAGGAAGAGATTCCAGTTGACTGAGAAACTACAGCAGAAATGATCAGGGAGACAGGTAGGAGGGTGCTAGGTGTGTCCATTGTAAGGAGAAATGAAGATAATGAAAAATGGTGGTGGAACGAGGAAGTACAGGACAGTGTTCAGAGGAAGAGGCTGTAGAAGTGGGACGAAGAAAGGACTGAAGAAAGTTCAGTGTAACAGAATTACAAGGAATTGCAGCACAGAGTGAAGAGGGATGTGACAAAGGCCAAATAGAAAGCATACTAAGAGTTGTACGCCAGGTTAGACATGATGGAAGGCGAGAGACTTGTACAGATTAGTGAGACAGAGAGCTTGAGATGGGAAGGATGTGTAACAGATAAGAGTTATTAAAGATAAAGATGGAAAGGTGCTGACAGGTGAGGAGAATGTGCAGAGTATTTTGAAGAGCTGATGAATAAGGAAAATAATGAGGGAAGGACAGGGGGAAAAGGTGAATATTGTAGAACAGGAAATAGCAAAGATTTGAAAGGATAAGGTGAGGAAGGATCTGAGGAGAATCAAAAGTGGAAAGGCTGTTGGTCCAGATGACATATCTGTGCAGGTGTGGAAGTGTATAGGAGAGACAGCAGTGGAGTTTTTAGATTGTTAGATTGTTCAACAGGATTTTAGAGAGTGAGAAGATACCTGAGGAAAGGAAGAGAAGTGTTCTAGTGCTGATCTTTAAGAACAAGGGTGATGTACAGAGTTGTAGCACCTACAGAGGTATAAAGTTGATGAACCACACAATAAAGCTATGGGAAAGAGTAGTGGAAGCTGGGCTAAGAAAGGAAGTGAATATTTGTGAGCAGCAGTATGGCTTCATGCCCAGAAAGAGCATGAGTGATGCAAGTTTTACTTTGAGAATGTTAATGGAGAAGTACAGAGACGGTCAGGAGGAGCTGCACAGCGTCTTTGTGGATTTAGAGAAAGCGTATGACAGGGTGCCAAGAGAGGAGATATGGTACTGTATGAGGATGTCAGGAGTGGAAGAGAAGTACATCAGTGTAGTTCAGGATATGTATGAGAGGAGTATGACAGCAGTGAGATGTGCTGTAGGTTAGACAGAGGAGTTCAAAGTGGAGGTGGGGCTACATCAAGGATCGGCTTTGAGTCCCTTCTTGTTTGCTGTGGTGATGGACAGTTTGACAGATGAAGCCAGACAGGAATCTCTGTGGACAATGATGTTTGCGGAAGAAGAAGAAATCTAAAAGTCTTTTATGTTTTTCTTTCAGTTTATGCAGTTGCAGCATGCAGTCCTGTTGAAAAAAGCTATGCTTGTTTCTATGACAAAGGATTAAACACTTTTCTTTCTGATGTCTTCACTGCTTACTGGCTACATCACACTGAGACTGTTAGTGTTATATAGATGAATACACATATAGATATATATGGAAATATATATTTGGAAATGTTTATTAATTTTTTCACATTTTTGTCTTTTTTCTAAAGGTAAAACTTACCATGACTTCATTTGGAGATCAGTTTTCCTACCTGAACGAAAAAGTCAGTGACTTTGCGAGACGTACTAAAAAGTCTCAGACGCCTTGTAACTACGGTAACATGGTATGTTTTATATATATTTATATAGTATTTTAAAGCCTTAGTCATTTCACAATGAATGGATGGCCAATTAATCAATAAAGTGAAGAATTACTTTAAAAAAACTTAAACAATGGGTCACTAAAAACAAATTCAACTAATAAGCAAATGATTTACCATTGCAAAGGTTTGTGTTTTATCAGTAAAACGAATCATAAAGTATGATTCAACATTTAAATTCTTACTGTATTTTATTTTATTTAGTGAAATGTTCATTTCTATTTTATTCTTTCTCAACATTATTTAGAACATATCTAAAATAATGTTGAGTGAAGTCCTTTGTAAATCACCCACCCCTGTCACAAGAGCCGGACCAGTCCCACCTACTGACTTCACAGTGACTGACCTGATAGACACCATAGAGATTCCACTGCTAATAAAAAAAAACAGGATTACAAATGAAAAGGACGCTGAAAAAAAAAAGATCCTGGAAAGACAATATGATGATCTTATACGAGTGAGTAAACCACTTCCACTTCTACTGAACTGCAGTTTATTTAAAGTTCTTCATTCTGAGTAGAAAATAAAGGAAATATGAACCTAATAAACTGTGTGATGTTACAGTGAAATATTCAGTTTTATTTGTGTAGAACTGTTAACATTGGAGATTGTAATAAAGCAGATTTACAGAAATCTAGAAATATTGATGAATTTAGTGATGAAGTAACACCATGTCCCTAAAGTGTTTAATTCCTATAACACAACAGAAACTTTACAATGATTACATTTTCTTTATTTAATAAATGACACCATACTGTCAGTTTAAAATAACATTTAATATCTATTAGTGAGTTAGTTTTTGTTGTCACATGAAGAAGTGTAAACTCTTTAAAGAAGCGTAAGGAAACTTTTACAGCAACTTTTACACAATTTTTTAATCAAACTCTGCAATTCAAATGCTAAGCCCCACCCACACCTGCTACATACAGGTGACATTTGTTATGTGGATGAGATCGGGTCAGGTATCCAGATGAGAGTGTGTGTGTGTGTGTGTGTGTGTGTGTGTGTGTGTGTGTGTGTGTGTGTGTGTGAGATCCTCACCACTCGATGCTCGACCACGCCTAGATTTCAAGAATTAACATCAAATATTAATGACATAATGACATTTAGCTCTGGGGTTTAAATAGAAAAGGTGCAGAATCACCTGGTCACTGCAGGTTAATGAGAAACTTGTGACATTACAATAGTGTTAAAAATGACAGTTTACTTTGTAATGATGAATTACACATTAACACAAATTAAACAGGGTTAGGGTTCTGTATTAGATATTAGATTTATAGATTGGATATTAATGCTGTATTAATATTGTGTATGATGATCACATTTGTAGAAGAGGAAGACTATGGATGAAGCACTGCAGAAGATTGCAGAGCAACTGAAAGCCCCACAAACTCTGAGGGAAAAACGTGAGGTGACTCGTACGTACGAGCTCAAAGTCGTGGCTGAACATTTTAAGAACAATCTCTTCAGCTGGGAAAAGGAGCCGGTGAGTTAACATGATTTATTTCATTAACAAACACGACCTGGAGTTTAATGGATTAGGAACATAAAGGTCAGTGAAAAAAGAAACAGCTGTACTGTAGGTGCAATAGTCAAGATTAAACTCTCTCTCTCTCTCTCTCTCTCTCTCTCTCTCTCTCTCTCTCTCTCTCTCTCTCGCTCTCTCTCTCTCTGTCTCTTTAGCATGTTGTCACTCATCTACATCTCCAGGTTCTGGTGAATCTGTGTGAGTCTGGGCTGAATGTTGAGAGGTATGTGATGGCTTTATCAGTATTTACTCTAAACTGGAATTTATTCATATTTTTATTTGTTTTTCTAATTTCTGTCTTTGATTCAATCAGCATCAACAAAGCCATTACTCGTGTGAGCAAGGAGATTTCTTTCTAAAGAAAACACAAGAATTCAGTCATCTGATTTCATTCTCTTTTTTCTTTCAATATCATACTGATGTCTTTCAGATTTTTGATTTTGGGGAACAAAGGATCATCCTGGTGTATTTGTAATGGAAAATCATGAGTCAGTTTTAAATAATTATTAAAAATTAAAAATTAACAATTTATGAAATTTATTTGTTAAATTTGTTGCATATTTAGCAACAACACAGTTAAAGTACAGTACAGAATCATGTGGCACATTTTACCATCTAGAATTTAAGTCTAACAATTTTCCATCACTATATTAATCTTAGGGTTTCTGACTATGCAGATTTGTAGGTTAGTAAAGTTTCATCATGTGTAATAGTACTGACAGTGAGAGCTCAGTTTAATCTTCATTTGATTTGTTTATTAAAATGATTCTACAGCAGTGTGCTGCAGTAACACTCCTGACCACTGGGGGATTCCCTTGTTTTTCTTCTTTATTTGCTTGTGTTGATTTTAATTGTACCCAAATCTATATGATTGTGATGATTTACATATTATAACTGTGTGACATGTAAATGTGTTGTTCTTTGAATATGATCACTAAGAAGACGTCCTACTATATGTTTGATCTATCATAAAGTGTACTGGTTCTTAAAGATGTTTGTACTTAGGCTGTGTGTTTTTAATGATATGTCAGATCAGACCTGGCTAAAATAAGACCAGATACCAAACATACTCTGGAGACATAAAAACGTTGATGATCAAACTATCACTGCGTGTCACCTCTTTGTGTTTATTCCACCATTTGCATTGACTTAATAAATTTCCTATACTTCTACAACCCGGCTGTTGGCTGTTTTCCTGGTTTCTGACTTCTGAAAGATTTACTGTACAACACCAACAGAGGTCACAATCTCCTGAGTTCAAACATACTCTAAACGACTTGTACTAGCATAAGGACATTTTTATTAATATCACAACGTACTTGAGTAGATTGCTGTGAAAAAAAGTTTACAGTAAAATAAATCTCCACACTTATCTTGAGTCATGATCTATTCAAGACATTATATCTTTACAATACAGACAATACTAGACTTCACTTTGGTGCTCATGTCTGATGTGTAATTATTCCATGGATTCTTCACAGTATTGCAATTTCTACGTTCTAACACCTTTAGTATATTTTGATATATTTTGTATATTTTGTGTCTTATTCTTCAGATGCTTCATCAAGCAACCATCAAATTCCCACCAATCAGGTAATCCAGTCTTCTATTAACTGGGATTTTGCTCAGTTAAATAAATCCACATCTGAATGCACAGAGAATTTTAGTAGACATCTATTCACCTAAATATCAGTGTAGTCATTATTTTAGTCTTTTAATCTGCTCTGATTAATATCCGGCTCTTGTTCTTCATCAGACTGCTGCTGATGATGATGTCTTGAACTATGCAGCTGTGAGTTTTGCTAAAAAACCTTCATCCTCCAGAACATCCAGAGCCAAGAGCCATGAAGACGTTTATGCTCATGTTAAAATAAAATAGACAAATAATATTTTTTCTGAAACCTTCTTCAGTTTTTCTCAGCATTTTTTCTTGAAATAGTTCAGATGATTTCTAAAATGTAAAAAAACCTAATATTGTTTTTGACATTAAAGGTTTTTAATTAAGCTTTTGTGGCCCTGTTTTTGTCCATTTTTAAAGTTATTTCAGAGTAATATAACATTAACTTTTCCAGAAATATTAAGAGTCTGTAAGTAAAAAAAGGGCTGAATATAAAGATTCCAACATTACTGATGAGATGCGGCTGTTTAACCTGAAATTAAATTTTAGACACTGAACATTAAATCAGATTAAACATGTATGTTGAGACCGATGATGTGCCAAGAAGTGCTTTATTTTAAATGTTTTCAGACTATTTACATTAACAAACATGACAAATACCACAGTGTATTTTTTGTGTTCTATTTAAGCTAATTTTAGCAACATGTTCATTCCCACAGATGTCTCTAAATGACTTTACTGGTTGTATTAAAATTTCTGTTTAGTAGAGAATTAATAAACATATCTTACAGTTCAGTCCACAGTTGCCTTGTGCCATCATTTATAGCCCCAAAAAACACAGAATAAGCTCTGGTTTCTATTTTAAGCACTAAACAATTTAAGCAGGTTTGTTGTTTCCATTAACATTCCCATGTATCGTCTAGTGTGAGATGATCTCAAACTAAACACCAGCATGATGACAGTGTGTGGTTTTTAACCACGTCAAAGTTGTTAAAGTTCAGCAACAGTTTGTGTGCAAGTTTTGCATCAATACGAATGCAACCTTTATATTTTGTAGAAACGTTTAACATTTTGTTGTCTCCAGTGTCACAGCACAAAAATAGAAACCTCAGGTAATAGTGGAGCATGTGAAAAGAATTTAGCAACCAAACTACAAGATGCTAGCTTGCCACGTGATGCACAAATTGAGCTGTAGGAAAACATGGTGTTTTTTTTCTACTAAGCCTTCTTCAGGGTTTCTCAGCATTTCTTGAAGTAGTGCAGAAGATTTCTAAAATGTAAAAAAACAAATATTATTGTTTTTGATATTGAAGGTTAAACTGTCAAAAAAAGGCTCTTGGTACACAATTTGATTAAACTTTTTGTGGACCACTGTTTTTGTCCATTTTTAAGTTATTTCAGATTAACTAAAACATTAATATTTCCAGAAATATTAAGGGCCTATAAGTGAAAGAGGGCTATATATAAAGATTCCAACATTACTGATGAGATGTGGTGTAATGATACACACACTATGGACCAAGGTAAGCAAAACAGAGTGAGGTTTATTGAAGTCCATGAACATATATATCAGGAAAGATGGCACTAGGGAAAGGAAAGGGGGCACTAGGACCTGGGAGAGAGGGGAGAGTGAAAGTGCCCATGGGAGGAACTGACCACAGGTGTCCAGCTGGAGCTGACAGAAAGCTTGGAGGAACTTACTTTTGTCTTGAATTTTCCTCTCAGTCTGATCATTAGATTGGAGGAGTGAGAGGGTTCGACTGATGCCAAGGTGACCAGTGCCAACAGAGGTATGTATTTGGTTAATGAGGGGCATGTCTTGAGGTGAAGGTATGAACTGAACATTGGGTGGACATTCCGGTGGTGGATGGACAGTATTTTTCTCTTCAGGTGTCCACTGAATGGTACTGACAATCATGGAGGATAGAAGGATGGTCTCTGGTTGCTCAGATTCCTCGTCAAGCATGTGGATGTGGGATAAAGCACAACCGCTGGTCTGGGTGTAGCAGCAGCAGCGTGTAGCAGCGTTGGAGTTCTTGCATCTTCCAAGCTGTGAGCTTGTAGTGGTCCTTGAATTATTCGGTTTTGGTTTGTGTTATGCCATACGGAAGTCGGAGGCCACTGAACCTGCATTAACGACGACAGTGGGGGCTCGCCAACAGCCTTAGCCACCGGGTTGGCGCATATTTTTTGTGTTGCAGTTAGATTGTAGCGTCTATGGTCATATAAACGCAGTGTTTTAATTGTTTGCTGCGTCGCATTTGTTTGCTTGGCTGAGTATTTTTATTCAATTTCGATTTATCTTGAGTTTATACTTTAACTCCTTACTTTCTGATATCTTTATTTGTTTTCCCAGCAACGGCTGCTAGCTGGTTAGCATCACTAGCCTGTTAGCCCAACTACCGCTAGTACATCTTTTATCTCTGTTGTACTTGCTCTATAACATCATGTCGGTTATGTCTCTGCCTCTGAGTGCAGGCGATGACACATTAGAGCTGTGTGACACGTGTAATTTCTACTCCCTCTACCTCTACTCCGTGTGCTTCTCTGTCCAGACCCAGCACACTCAGGAAGTTTCCTGCCCAGGCGCTGTTCACTCCTGCGCCAGGGCACCGCGGATCCTGGGTGCAGCAGTGGAGGACGCGTGCCGGGCCCCGGTCGAGGACCTCTCCTCCTCCACCGGTCTTCGAGATCCCCACACGGAACCGCTTTGCCCCCCTTTGCGAGACAGACCGCGATGCTGTGATCATCGGAGACTCCATCGTCCACCACGTCCATGCTACTGTGGCTAAAGGTAAGGCTCGCACTCACTGCTTACCTGGTGCTTGTGTTTTTGATGTCGCTGAACAGGTACCTAGGGTTGTGAGCAGAAACACCGAGCTGTGGTTCTTCATGCCGGCTCGAATGACACCAGCCTGAGGCAGTCAGAGATCCTGAAGAGGGATTTCAACACCCTGGTGGAGACGGTTCGCAGAACAGTGCACACGGTGAGGATCATCGTGTCTGGACCCCTTCCAACGTACCAGCGAGGAATTGAAAGGTTCAGTAGACTTCTTGCTTTAAATGAATGGCTACAGTCATGGTGTCAGGCTCAGAAAGTACTCTTTATTGATAACTGGAATGTTTTCTGGGAGCATCCTAGGCTGTTCCGTGCTGACGGCCTGCACCCCAGCAGAGTTGGAATGGAGATACTCTCGGACCACATCTCCAGGGCGCTGCACACCCTCTGACTGGTAAACTACGCTTTAAATCCAAAATTCAATAGCCATCCTTCACCTCAACACATTGACACAAATGCACACATAGCTCATCCGATAGAAACTGTGTCTGTAATCAGACCAGAAAAATGCCAAAGAAACATACAAAAACAGTTCCTAAAGTTTGGGCTCCTGAACATTAGATCACTTGCTCCCAAAGCACTTATCGTAAATGAAATCATTTCAGAAAATAGCCTTACCGCACTCTGCCTTACCAAAACTTGGATTAAGCCAAATGACTACATCGGTCTAAATGAGTCTACACCGTCAGGATATATCTAAGTTGCATGAGCCTTGTCAGACTCGTCATGGAGGTGGTGTTGCCACTATCTTCAGTGATTCCCTTACTGTTACCCAGAGAACACAGTATAGATTTAATTCTTTTGAAGTGCTTGTCCTTTGTTACACTATCGCACATGCACACGAAAAAATCCCTGATGTCTCTTGCTCTAGCGACCGTGTACAGACCCCCAGGGCCCTACACTGATTTTCTTAGAGAATTCGCAGATTTTCTTTCAGACCTATTGGTTAACTTTGATAAAGCGTTAATTGTAGGAGATTTTAACATTCATGTTGACGACACAAACGATGCGTTAGGACTCACATTTATGGACCTACTAAACTCATTTGGGGTTAAACAAAACATCACTAGAGCAACTCATACAGTAGATTTAATAATATCACACAAAATAGGCGTCAATGACATAGATATCATACCTCAAAGTGATGACATCACAGACCATTACCTCATAACGTACACACTACCTGTAGAACAGACTAACTGTGTCTCACCACGTTATCGACTCGGTAGAACTATTATTCCGACCACTAAAGACAAATAACATGCCTGATCTGTCTGGACTTCTTACTGTACCCTTAAACACAAACGATCTAGATGTAATAACTAACAGCATAGGTGATATATTCACTAGCACATTAGACACTGTTGCCCCAATCCGATTACAGAAGGTTAGAGATAAAACTCTTGCACCGTGGTATAATAGTCATACTCACACCCTCAAGAGAGAAACCCGTAACCTCGAGCGAAAGTGGAGAAAAACTAAATTAGAGGTTTTCAGAATCGCGTATAAGGAAAGTATGTCCAACTATAGACAGGCTCTAAAAGCGGCCAGGGTCGAGCACCTGAGCAAACTCATAAGAAATAACCAGAACAATCCTAGGTTTTTATTTAACACAGTGGCTAGATTAACAAAAAAAAATGAAATCTGAACAAACTATTCCATCACAGCTCAGTAGTGAGGACTTTGAGTTTCTTCACTGACAAAATCAAAAGTATCAGGAAAAAAAATAGGTGACGCTCAACATATGAAAGCAACTAGTGACCCAGCCTCACCTAAGGCTGTAAACACACAATTACAGTGCTTTACAAGCACAGGACAGGAAGAATTAGATAAACTTATTACAACAGCTAAATCAACAACTTGTTCACTAGACCCCATTCCAACTAAATTACTGAAAGAAGTGTTACATAAAGCTGGTGAGCCTCTTCTTTGTATTATTAATTCCTTGTTATCTTTAGGTTACGTCTTTAAATCCTTCAAGTTGGCAGTTATTACGCCACTCATCAAAAAACCTAATTTAGATCCAAATGACCTATCAAATTACAGACCTGTTTCACATCTTCCGTTTATGTATAAAATACTTGAAAAGGTTGTCTTTGTTCAACTGAGCTCCTTCTTACAGAAGAACAATATCCTGGAAGAGTTTCAATCAGGTTTCAGGCCCCATCATAGCACAGAAACTGCACTTGTGAAAGTCACAAATGACAGTGAGGGCTTTTAATGGAAGTGGTACGTACTCGTACTCTGGATATTGATGGACTAAGTCGTAAAGGCTGTTGAGGGAAACAGGTCGACAAACAGTGAGGATGCCACCTCTTCACCTCAATGGTTTCCCAAGAGAGATCCGAGTGGTGTTGTATAAGCCACGGATACCCGGGGATGATATCCGAGGTGGAATTCTCCAGAACCAGAAGGGTGATATCCTCCACATGCAGCGCTGCCACTGTCAGCATCACTAGTCCTGCAATATGGTGTATGTTGGCTCTGTTTAATGGTTTGCCAGTGATGGAGTGGGCTTGGAGTGCCTTTGGAACGCTGATCTATCTCTGATAGTTTTGAGTAGATGAAGTTGAACCGGAGTCAAGGAGAGGTAAAATACAAATAGAGTGATGGAGAAAAGATAGAACACTTACGTTTGTATGACTGTACCGTCAGGGAGTTTTGTTGCCACAACGAATTTGCCCATTCGAGAGCCTTCCCTTGTAAATGTGAATTGATGAAAGCTATTTTGGAGCGTTTGGTGGGGTATTGCTGCGGCTGCATCTCGAACACAAGTGAACATTGAAGCAAAAATCCAGTGCAATTCTCTGCCGAACCACAGTAGGGTGCCGGGCTGGCCATGGGGGATGCGACTACGGCGGCAGATGAAGACGGTGCTGTAACAGGTGTGGTGGTGTTGGATTGTAGCGATGAGCGAAGAAGATCCACTAGTTAGCGAATGGGATCTGATGCTGGAACGTTCATCTTGCTTACGGTAGTAGGTCACACGCTACGGACCAAGGTAAGCAAAACAGAGTGAGGTTTATTGAAGTCCATGAACATATATATCAGGAAAGAAAGTACGAAGCACCAAAACGTTGCAACACACACAAACACACCTGTAGGGGATATCTCAGGAACTCCAGTAACTGAATCCTTAACTTGAGGAAGTATATTATATATATATATATATATATATATATATATATATATATATATATATATATATATATATATATATAGGAGCGAATCCTGTCCAAAAGCAAGGACGAAGGGAGGGTAGCCGACTGCTGTGAGACAAAGAGGAGTCTGGAGCTTGAATGACTGCAGAGAAAATCATGTTAGTACATACGAGACCAGACAATGAGTGAGTGACTGAGAGTGGCTTATATAGGGTGTGTGTTGATTGGTGAATGCGGAATAGGTGGTGCTGATTAGTACTCAGGTGGATGTGAATGCTGGTGAGTGAGGGAAGGACCTGGTTACTCCATGACATGTGGCTGTTTAACCTGAAATTATATTTCAGACACTGAACTTTGAATCAGATTAAAAATGTTTGTTAAAGTTCTTTATTTTAAATGATTTTTAGAGTATTTTTAATGTATTAAGAAATTCCACAAATATCAAAGTGTGACCATTTTTTGTGTTTCTATTTAAAAACATATGTTCATTGTGTAGGGCACTCTAGGGAGGTGGCCACGAAACAACAGCACTAATTCAGGAAGTCAGATGAAAACAATGCTAGTAGCGCAGTTTATTCAGTGTAGGGGCAATGGGGGGTGGGGGAGTGAGTGAATGGTGATCTGACTGCCTCAGGCTGGTGTCGTTTATGCCGGCATGAAGAACCACAGCTCCGGTGTGCTTGCTCAGGATCCCAGGTACCTGTGCAGCAACATCAAGAACACGAGCACAACTGGGATTCTGTTCTGTTAAATAAATCCACATCTAAATGCACAGATAATTTTAATAGACATCTATTCACCTAAATATTGGTGTAGTCATTATTTTAGACTTTTAATCTGCTCTGATTAATAAACAGCTCTTGTTCTTCATCAGACTGCTGATGATGATGTCTTGAACTATGTGTAACCCACTCGAATAATTTAACTGATAGATCCAATAAATCTGTCATTATTTACCATACTTAGAATAAGTGTTTCTTATTTGCACTTATATACATATTTTCTTTTCTTTTTCTATCTAATGCATAACATGTTTAGTCATGTAAGATATGTATATATGTGGGTATATATATATTTTTTTGGGGTGTGAAATGTATTAGAGAAGTTGAGTCGAGTGTTGCTGACGTCACTTGTGCGCCAGTAGTGGTGAAAGATGCGTGCTGCATGTTTTTGGCGGCTGTTCAACTTTATCCATCCTTGCGAATCTCTGTCAAAATACATGTCTGAACTGTTTCATTGCATTAGGTTTTGCAACGTGTGTGTTTTATGAGCTGGGACTGTTTCATCGCGGTGTGATTGCATTGGATTCGGGTCGATAAGGACGTGTTACTCTGGAATCTATTCGGATGGACTGCGCCCCCACAGGACTGTACGCCCCCAAAGGACCCCACAGTTTTTTTTTTTTTCTTTCTTCTTTCAACGTTACCTCAACCGGGAACTTTGGTATTTATGCATTTGTCTATGGACTATTTGGGATATTTCTTTCTTTTGTTGTTATTGGAATTGTTAAATATCTCTTATTGTTAAATGGGTAAATTGTGCTCAATTTAAAAAATTTGTTGTTTTTTTTTTTTGTTAAAATTGAACAGAACAAGAAAGTTACACAAACCTGCAATACAGTTTAAAAGTGAAACAAAAGAAAATTAGTAAATACATTATTCATTTTGGTTAATTTATTTTGTGTTGGTGCTTTATTCAAGCAGTTATACTAAATGAGACTAGATTACATATAAGTGCAGACACACAATTCTGATATAATTTTTTTTGGTGTGAGACCCCGAACCCGGGACATCCAGATAAATTGCTATTTTAAGTGTTTGGTGATCTCAGACCTAGTAGATATTAAAATATCAAGAAAAGGCTCTTGGTACATAATTTGCTTAAGTTTTTGTGGACCACTTGAATTTTGGTATTTTCCACTTTTCCAGAAATTTTAAGAGCCTGTAAGTCATTCATTCAAGTCAAGATTCACTAACAAATTCCACAAATTCTCAAATTGCTCGTATCTCAAAGCAATTTTCCCCATTTAAATTAATTGAAATCCCAATAATCCGTTCCAGCTCGCAAAATTCCACTCCAGTTGTTTTGTTTGTGTTTTGAATATGAAAAATGTTCAGTACTGTATTTATAAATGACAAATATTGTATAAAAACTTACAGTAATAAAAGAGAATGTTAAAAAAATAAACTGGTTTTATTTTACGGAAGATGCGCACGGAGGTTGAGGGAGGAGTAAACAGGCGGAGGATTTACACTTTCACTTTTGTTCACTTACTCGCTACTGTACACTCTTAACCTGGCTCACAGCCGAACACGGGCCAAGGTGGAGATCACTATAGGGATCCTTAAATCTCGGTTTCAGTGTCTCCATGGGCTCCGGGTTAGTCCAGAGAGGGCATGTGACATTATAGTGGCTTGTGTTGTGCTTCACAATATTGCCATTATAAGAGGAGAGAGCCACCCTCCTTGTATTGAGGAAGATGGCCCAGAGGAACTCCTACAGATTTTAGAGGCCAACAGAGACGGAAGACTTTTGAGAGACAGGATCTGTCAAAATTACTTTTATTAATTTTTTTGCACTGGTCTGCCAGGCAGTTGATTTCTTTATTTTCTGAAAAACAATAAAAGTAAAATTCAATAAAATGTTTTTTTTATATTGCTTTACACACACACACATACACACACACACACACAAAACACTTTTAACATGCAACAGATTAATATTCAGACAAGTTCTCACCTTAAGGCGATGCTCCAGTAATTAAATTTCAAGTGCTGCTTTTTTAATGAGGAGCCTTTTCTCTTCCATTTGAAGCTGTATAAGGTCCATCTCCATGTCACTTTTTCTTATTTGTTTTTGAAGATGGACCTTATACAGCTCCTTTGCTGGCATCTAGGAAGGTGGAAAAAATTTAATGAATGAGATTGTTTGGTCAGACAATAAAATTCAAATATGGACACCTGGACACAAATTCTTACCCTGCTTAGATTGTGTGAGGTTGAAGGACCCTCATCTGTGGGCAAATCCCTAGGTATGTACTGTGAAAGGACAATGACAGTTTGTTACTCTAATGCAAAAAGGGGCCATACATTATAATGGTATGCATCATACCTCAGTGGATCTACCAGCATTGTCCACTTCTGTCACAGCAGATGTGGTCTCTTCATCATCTTCATCCTACAGGAGAAATATTCAAGTATACATTATCTGGCAAAAAAAAAAAAATAAAATACCTAAAAGCAACTAAAGGTACTGTACCTGACAACAAATCACTTACAACTGTGACAGACTGTGTTCTTTCTGGAGGGTCCAATAATACAATCCGTCCATCAGTACCTATAAGAACACACAACCCATTAAATTCTCAATATTATCAAAGAAAATAATACATGAAAAGAGTAACATGTCAGACTAAGATCACAGTAGCCTATACATCATATGCAGTTAAATAAAATAAGCCTACATAAAAATTAATCTTGTTCAAAAAGCCTTTAAGTGACAGAGATAGTAATTTATTAGGACAAAAAATGAAAACAAATCATAGAGGTAAACTTACATTTCACCATTTTTTCACCATCACTTGTGGTGCATGGTGTTTGCGATGAACTGCCCCCTGGAATGCCAGCAACCACTGGTTGCCCTTTATTAAGGGACAGAGCCAGCTTCTCAGATGGGGTGAGGGGAGGTGGTGGTGGGCTCCCGCCAGCTAGACGGGCTTCAGTCTTCTTTCTATTAGCTACATGACAGAATGAATATACTAAATCCTGTTATAATAATAGTTCAGTAATTGTGTAATCAAATATTACCTTTTTGCAGAATGTTTGTGTGTTTCATTTTGATTTGGCTTAAAGTTCTTGTGGCTCAGAAGGATTACACCTTATTAAATAAGAAATATACATTATTATTTTAAACTAAAGAAATAAATGGCAGGAAAAGTAAATGCTTTCATAGTGATATAACATATTCAAAAGGATGTATAAGTCATACTTCATTATTATTTTGCATTATAATAAAACGGGAGCCAATACCAAATTTGTAATTTAATACACTCACGCATTTATTCTGTCCGTTATTTTTTGCCAAGCCAACTCTCTTGCTTTAGCCGATGCAGCTGTATTGCTTCTTTTTAATATTATTGGCTTCAACTCCTCATAAGCGTGCATTAAAACCTCCAACTCCACCTCTGTGAAATACGGCGCTCTCTTTTTTTTCGCTTTGAGTTTCCATGGTGACTCGTGAAATCGGCGATCCATTGAAAATGTCTTTATACATGCACCGTGCACGCGCATAAACTCTGGGTAACCAGTTGGAGGTTGATTAAACCAACTCTTCTCAGGTGTTTTGGAACCGACATACTCATGGTATGCCTGTTTGGGGTAAATCAACCCAGAATTTATGTTTTATCAAATGGTAAGTTAACCAAGCTTTCTGGAATACCCCCCTGCTCCCGACCAGGTTAGGTTCACAGAGTAAGTTACTATGGTAACTGACTCTGAGTATAAGTTACCTCTCTTTCATAAACGGGCTTAACTTAACCTGCTTTCTTGGGGTTAACATAACTCCCTTTCTGAAACGGAAAACCCAGAGTTTCCCTCATTTCAGGGTTAACATACTCAGAGTTTTCACTTAACCTGCTTTCTGAAACAGGCCCCAGGACATGTTTTATGCTATAATTAGTGTTTACTTCAAAGAAAACAAAATGCCATTAACAAGTACCAGAGGTGTGTTTTTAAATGCTTGTCACTGGAATGGAACCATTAAGAGATTGTTTTTGTATATTTAGCTACAAAAATATGGAAGTAAATAAATATTAAAGGTCATTAAAGGTACAAAACTGGAGCTTAAGCTTAAACTGTAAGCTCTAAAGTAAAGTTGCATTCTTTAGTTTGACAAAGTAAAAGATAAACAAAAAAATGTTTTGCTCTTCATTAAACTTCTTCTATCAGAGAGATTTCAGCACACAGGACTGATAAACTGGACTGGTAAAGTCATGTGACTCGTCACACCATCAGAATAGACAAGAATTCACTGTGAACTTCACACCTCATTATGGCTAATTGACCAATCAAATCAGTCCACAGCTTCAAAACATCCAATCAGGTGTGAGCCTGGACCTGGTTTTCTACTGAACACACAAGTTCATTAGATCACTTGGTCTGAACAGGAACGATGATCAGACTCTTTGTCGCTCTTTGTGCTCTTTTTTCTCTCTTCACAGCTGGTGAGTAACTTTCTGAAACTTTAATGTAAAACTGTAATATTTTATATTTAACTCATTTACTGACATCAAATATTAAACATTTTTACAGTGAAAACTTCTGACATCAAGGAGATTGATGTGATAACAGTAAAGCGTGGAGAAGATGTAACTATGAAGTGTAACACTGAAAGTGTCACAAAGAAAGATAATGTAGTTTGGTACAGACAGAGTTCAGGAAAATTACCTCAGTTTATTGCAAAACTATACATGAACAAATTGGGCTACAAATTTGATGAAGGATTTAACGATGCTCGTTTCAGTATTAGTGTAAATGACAGTAAATTTGATCTCAGTATTAAAAAAACAACAGAAGATGATAAAGGAGAATATTTCTGTGGAGAAATGGAAGGAAGTGTAGTGAAGTTCACATCTGGAACACGTCTGCAATTTAAGGTAAACAGTTTTACTCTGATAACCTGCTAATTCCAGATCAACACTTTAACCAGAATTATGTCTACATATGCATTAAATGTTGAATATTTCACTTTATTTATATTTAGTATCATTTCTGTTAATTTGCTGTGTTTCTGATTTATCTGTATAGACAAAGAGAAGACACACCGTAATACAACAACACCCAACAGCACAGAAACAAGTAATAATTTGGTTTCCTTTCACTGTCTATAACAGAATGTTCCATAGCGACAACCTCTCACTGTTCATAAATCATACAATATTTATACAAGTTGTAGATTTATACATTGTGTGTATTTTCATCATTCCAGGCGAACACAACTGGATTATTCCCTTAACAGCCTCCAATATATTCTCTGTTATTGTAATCTCACTTCTGGTTGGAGTTTTATATAAAAATCACAGAAAAGGTTTGTTTATTTTTATTTGTTGTTATTTATAGAGTTATTGTATAAAGTTGTTGTATGTTGTGAATTTCATCTTTACTTGTGTGTCTTATTGTTCAGATGCTTCATCAAGCAACCATCAAATTCCCACCAATCAGGTAATCCAGTCTTCTATTAACTGGGATTCTGTTCTGTTAAATAAATCCACATCTGAATGCACAGAGAATTTTAATAGACATCTATTCACCTAAATATCAGTGTAGTCATTATTTTAGTCTTATAATCTGCTCTGATTAATAAACGGCTCTTGTTCTTCATCAGACTGCTGCTGCTGATGATGATGTCTTGAACTACAGTATGCAGCTGTGAGTTTTGCCAAAAAAACTTCATCATCCAGAACATCCAGAGCCAAGAGCCATGAAGACGTTTACGCTCATGTTAAAATAAAAGAGAAATTGTATTTTTTACTTTTGTGTTTTTTTCTACTGAAGCCTTCTTCAATTTTTCTCAGCATTTTTTCTTGAAATAGTGCAGATGATTTCTAAAATGTAAAAAACTAATATTATTGTTTGATTTTGAAGGTTAAATTGTCAAGAAAAGCTTCTTGGTGGTCAATTTGTTTAAACTTTTTTTTCTGTTTAACTAAATCATTAAGTTTTTCAGAAATATTAAGAGCCGGAAGTGAAAAAGGGCTGAATATAAAGATTCCAACATTACTGATGAGATGTGGCTGTTTAACCTGAAATTAAATTTCAGACACTGAACATTAAATCAGATTAAACATGTATGTTGAGACCGATGATGTGCCAAGAAGTGCTTTATTTTAAATGTTTTCAGACTATTTACATTAACAAACATGACAAATACCACAGTGTATTTTTTGTGTTCCTATTTAAGCTCATTTTAGCAACATGTTCATTCCCACAGATGTCTCTAAATGACTTCACTGGTTGTATTAAAATTTCTGTTTAGTAGAGAATTAATAAACATATCTTACAGTTCAGTCCACAGTTGCCTTGTGCCATCATTTATAGCCCCAAAAACACAGAATAAGCTCTGGTTCCTATTTTAAGCACTAAACACATCGTCTAGTGTGAGATGATCTCAAACTAAACACCAGCATGAGGACAGTGTGTGGTTTTTTACCAAGTCAAGGTGTTAAAGTTCAGCAACAGTTTGTGTGCAAGTTTTGCATAAATACGAATGCAACCTTTATATTTTGTAGAAATGGTTAACATTTTGTTGTCTCCAGTGTCACTTCCTTCACTGGAAGTAAGACTTTAAGGACAAACACTGTTCTAGCATGTCAATGTCCCTGTGCACAAAGTGAGCTTGAAGAAGACACGGTGTGTTAAGGTTAAGTGAAAGAACTTGAGTGTCAATGGAGCTCAATTTGTGTACAGGGGCAAGGTTCTGATGGAACTGCTTTGAGCCTCTCAGTTCCAGTGAAGTGAGCCTTAGCATTAGCTTTGCAGCTATGTCACCTAATCATAACCTATTTGCTCCACTGTGTAGGCTTTAATGCTGAAGTTGTGGTTCACACTCTCATTCTAAAGTTTTCCCCTAATAAAATGATGTTACTCACTCTCATGGCTGTCACCCTATGGTCTGGATTAGGGATGAGCGAGTACAGCATTATCTGTATCTGTATCTGTTAACCATATGAATTATCTGTATCTGTACTCGGAGTGGGTGCGGCCTAACCCGGAAGTAAGCGGGACTTGTCTTGAAATGGACGGGGCTTTAAACGGTATGTTATTTTAAGCATGCAATTGATATGGGTTGATCAGAAATTGTTATATTTATTGCTGATTAGAAAAATATACGTATTATTAACGTATTCTCAGTCGTAATATACGTATTATTAATGTTACAACCCGAAGTAAAAAGCTGAAGAAACCCTAAACGTTAACGGAAAATACCCGCGAACCCGAGTGACTGAGGGAGAGACAGAGAGCTGTTCTGTGTGTGACTGTGAGTGAGCAGAGCGAGACACAGCAACACAATACATCTGTATGTGTGTAGGGGAGGGGCGCTGTGACTAGCCTATCACTGTAGGGGAGGGGCGCTGTGACTAGCCTATCACAGAACACTGACACAATCAGCTACCCAATGATGATTTTCATTCAATCCGAACACAGATATTGACTCGTATTACTCATATTATACTCGTACTCGGCAGAAGTGCTTTATCCGTACCGGATACTCGTTTCAACCGAGTATCCGGCTCATCTCTAGTCTGGATATGGATCTTTTATCCTGCTGTCTTTTCTAATAGAGTTCTAACAAATCTACATTTCTCAGGAATAAAGCTATTATTAAATGGGAAATGTAGGTGCATGTGTGTGTGTGTGTGTGTGTGTGTGTGTTTGTATGTATGGTGACATGATGCAACTTGTGTGGAAGTGCAGTAAGTAGGCATTGCATGCTTTCTTGCTAACTTGCTAATCTGCTGCCATTGGCTATCCCTTGTGGTGAAATGGGGAACAGCCTTGAGTGTAAGCCTCCTTTTGCCAGTACATAACATCTTCTTCAACAAGACTCCTGACAGCCCTCACTGCTTCCAGACACTGTAACTGGGTGCATTGCCCCAGTCTACATTTGGTAGAGCATTTTGCAGTAGTGTCCAGAGGTTGTTCATGGCCAGCTAACCTGCTAGGTAAGACTTCTAAGACAAAGGCTAAGGGAGTGTCGGAACTTAGAGCCCGCCTCCAAGTGGACATATCGCAGGGTGACCTATACTCTTAGACTTTTGTTCAATTTTGACACGTGTAATTTCTACTCTCTCCACCTCTACTCCGTGTGCTTCTCTGTCCAGACCCAGCACACCCAGGAAGTTTCCTGCCCAGGCGCTGTTCACTCCTGCGCCAGGGCACCGCGGATCCTGGGTGCAGCAGTGGACGCGTGCTGGGCCCCGGTCGAGGACCTCTCCTCCTCCACCACCACCGGTCTTCGAGATCCCCAAACGGAACCGCTTTGCCCCCCTTTGCGAGACAGACCGCGACGCTGTGATCATCGGAGACTCCATCGTCCGCCACGTCCATGCTACTGTGGCTAAAGGTAAGGCTCGCACTCACTGCTTACCTGGTGCTTGTGTTTTTGATGTCGCTGAACAGGTACCTAGGGTTGTGAGCAGAAACACCGGAGCTGTGGTTCTTCATGCTGGCTCGAATGACACCAGCCTGAGGCAGTCAGAGATCCTGAAGAGGGATTTCAACACCCTGGTGGAGACGGTTCGCAGAACAGTGCCCACTTTGAGGATCATCGTGTCTGGACCCCTTCCAACGTACCAGCGAGGAATTGAAAGGTTCAGTAGACTTCTTGCTTTAAATGAATGGCTACAGTCATGGTGTCAGGCTCAGAAAGTACTCTTTATTGATAACTGGAATGTTTTCTGGGAGCATCCTAGGCTGTTCCGTGCTGACGGCCTGCACCCCAGCAGAGTTGGAATGGAGATCCTCTCGGACCACATCTCCAGGGCGCTGCACACCTTCTGACTGGTAAACTACGCTTTAAATCCAAAATTCAATAGCCATCCTTCACCTCAACACATTGACACAAATGCACACATAGCTCATCCGATAGAAACTGTGTCTGTAATCAGACCAGAAAAATGCCAAAGAAACATACAAAAACAGTTCCTAAAAATTGGGCTCCTGAACATAAGATCACTTGCTCCCAAAGCACTTATTGTAAATGAAATCATTTCAGAAAATAGCCTTACCTACAGGCTACATCGGTCTAAATGAGTCTACACCGTCAGGATATATCTAAGTTGCATGAGCCTTGTCAGACTGGTCGTGGAGGTGGTGTTGCCACTATCTTCAGTGATTCCCTTACTGGTACCCAGAGAACACAGTATAGATTTAATTCTTTTGAATTAACATAAAGGACAAGCACTATCGCACATGCACATGAAAAAATCCCTGATGTCTCTTGCTCTAGTGACCGTGTACAGACCCCCAGGGCCCTACACTGATTTTCTTAGAGAATTCTCAGATTTTCTTTCAGACCTATTGGTTAACTTTGATAAAGCGTTAATTGTAGGAGATTTTAACATTCATGTTGACGACACAAACGATGCGTTAGGACTCACATTTATGGACCTACTAAACTCATTTGGGGTTAAACAAAACATCACTAGAGTAACTCACCGTCATAATCATACAGTAGATTTAATAATATCACACAAAATAGGCGTCAATGACATAGATATCATACCTCAAAGTGATGACATCACAGACCATTACCTCATAACGTACACACTACCTGTAGAACAGACTAACTGTGTCTCACCACGTTATCGACTCGGTAGAACTATTATTCCGACCACTAAAGACAGATTCACAAATAACCTGCCTGATCTGTCTGGACATCTTACTGTAACCTTAAACACAAACGATCTAGATGTAATAACTAACAGCATAGGTGATATATTCACTAGCACATTAGACACTGTTGCCCCAATCCGATTACAGAAGGTTAGAGATAAAACTCTTGCACCGTGGTATAATAGTCATACTCACACCCTCAAGAGAGAAACCCGTAACCTCGAGCGTTTGTGGAGAAAAACTAAATTAGAGGTTTTCAGAATTGTGTATAAGGAAAGTATGTCCAACTATAGACAGGCTGTAAAAGCGGCCAGGGCTCTGAGCACCTGAGCAAACTCATAAGAAATAACCAGAACAATCCTAGGTTTTTAATTTAGCACAGTGGCTAGATTAACAAAAAAAACAGAAATCTGAACAAACTATTCCATCACAGCTCAGTAGTGAAGACTGAGTTTCTTCACTGATAAAATCAAAAGTATCAGGAAAAAAAAAGGTGACGCTCAACATATGAAAGCAACTAGTGACCCAGCCTCACCTAAGGCTCTAAACACACAATTACAGTGCTTTACAAGCACAGGACAGGAAGAGTTAGATAAACTTATTACAACAGCTAAATCAACAACTTGTTCACTAGACCCCATTCCAACTAAATTACTGAAAGATGTGTTACATAAAGCTGGTGAGCCTCTTCTTTATATTATTAACTCCTCGTTATCTTTAGGTTACGTCTTTAAATCCAATTCTTTAAATTCAAGTTGGCAGTTATTACTCCACTCATCAAAAAACCTAATTTAGATCCTAATGAACTATCAAATTACAGACCTATTTCACATCTTCCGTTTATGTCTAAAATACTAGAAAAGGTTGTCTCTGTTCAACTGAGCTCCTTCTTACAGCAGAACAATATCCTCGAAGAGTTTCAATCAGGTTTCAGGCCCCATCATAGCACAGAAACTGCACTTGTGAAAGTCACAAATGACTTGTTCTTAGCTTCGGACAAAGACTGTATGTCACTATTAGTTCTACTTGACCTTAGTGCTGCATTCGACACTATAGATCACAACATTCTCCTAGATCGCTAACAAAATTACACAGGTATTCATGGACAGGCTTTAAGTTGGTTTAGGTCCTACCTGTCTGATCAATACCATTTTGTAGAATTAAATGGTGAATCCTATTTATTACCAGTTAATCGTGGGGTCCCTCAAGGATCAGTTCTAGGACCTCTGCTTTTCTCGATATACAGGGAGTGCAGAATTATTAGGCAAATGAGTATTTTGACCACATCATCCTCTTTATGCATGTTGTCTTACTCCAAGCTGTATAGGCTCGAAAGCCTACAACCAATTAAGCATATTAGGTGATGTGCATCTCTGTAATGAGAAGGGGTGTGGTCTAATGACATCTACACCCTATATCAGGTGTGCATAATTATTAGGCAACTTCCTTTCCTTTGGCAAAATGGGTCAAAAGAAGGACTTGACAGGCTCCGAAAAGTCAAAAATAGTGAGATATCTTGCAGAGGGATGCAGCACTCTTAAAATTGCCAAGCTTCTGAAGCGTGATCATCGAACAATCAAGCGTTTCATTCAAAATAGTCAACAGGGTCGCAAGAAGCGTGTGGAAAAACCAAGGCGCAAAATAACTGCCCATGAACTGAGAAAAGTCAAGCGTGCAGCTGCCAAGATGCCACTTGCCACCAGTTTTGCCATATTTCAGAGCTGCAACATCACTGGAGTGCCCAAAAGCACAAGGTGTGCAATACTCAGAGACATGGCCAAGGTAAGAAAGGCTGAAAAACGACCACCACTGAACAAGACACACAAGCTGAAACGTCAAGACTGGGCCAAGAAATATCTGAAGACTGATTTTTCTAAGGTTTTATGGACTGATGAAATGAGAGTGAGTCTTGATGGGCCAGATGGATGGGCTCGTGGCTGGATCGGTAAAGGGCAGAGAGCTCCAGTCCGACTGAGACGCCAGCAAGGTGGAGGTGGAGTACTGGTTTGGGCTGGTATCATCAAAGATGAGCTTGTGGGGCCTTTTCGGGTTGAGGATGGGGTCAAGCTCAACTCCCAGTCCTACTGCCAGTTTCTGGAAGACACCTTCTTCAAGCAGTGGTACAGGAAGAAGTCTGCATCCTTCAAGAAAAACATGATTTTCATGCAGGACAATGCTCCATCACACGCGTCCAAGTACTCCACAGCGTGGCTGGCAAGAAAGGGTCTAAAAGAAGAAAAACTAATGACATGGCCTCCTTGTTCACCTGATCTGAACCCCATAGAGAACCTGTGGTCCATCATCAAATATGAGATTTACAAGGAGGGAAAACAGTACACCTCTCTGAAGAGTGTCTGGGAGGCTGTGGTTGCTGCTGCACGCAATGTTGACGGTGAACAGATCAAAACACTGACAGAATCCATGGATGGCAGGCTTTTGAGTGTCCTTGCAAAGAAAGGTGGCTATATTGGTCACTGATTTGTTTTTGTTTTGTTTTTGAATGTCAGAAATGTATATTTGTGAATGTTGAGATGTAATATTGGTTTCACTGGTGAAAATAAATAATTGAAATGGGTATATATTTGTTTTTTGTTAAGTTGCCTAATAATTATGCACAGTAATAGTCACCTGCACACACAGATATCCTCCTAAAATAGCTAAAACTACAAACAAACTAAAAACTACTTCCAAAAATATTCAGCTTTGCTATTAATGAGTTTTTTGGGTTCATTGAGAACATGGTTGTTGTTCAATAATAAAATTAATCCTCAAAAATACAACTTCCCTAATAATTCTGCACTCCCTGTATAGCTGCATGAGTCTGTTGCCCCTTTTCCACCGAGGCAGTTTGAGTGCTGGTTCAGAGCCAGAGCCTAATTTAGAACCAGTTCTTTCTTTTTCGACAGCCAAAGCACCGCTTGTGTCAGGGGCTGTGGGCGGGGCTACTGTTAGCACATGTGACAATGTACCTTAAGTATACTAATGTTTAATACACTTTTACTTTACCACGATATGATACATTATCAGCACACATGATAGTAGGTAGCTACATGCTAAAGCTAACTTTTTTCTGTGTTAATGATAAAATAACGTTATGTACTTTCTCGATTACAACTTCCGTTTATACAGATTACATGGAGCTGCAGGTACACGCTGGATTCGCCGCGTTTGGATGTTAATGTAGGTTCACAAAGCCATGAGCATTAACAGTAAAGCAACATCCACCATTGTTGATGCTGCGCTAAAGTTGCTGGGACACGTGACACATATACAGTGACGTCAGACTCGGCTCTGTGATGGCTCTTTAGCCGGGGGAAAGGCGAACCAGTTCTTAGAAGGCTCGCCAGTGGAACCAACTTTGAACCAGCAGGAGTGCTAGCTCTGACCCAGCACCCGGTTCTTTTTGGTGGAAAAGGGGCATATGAGTTTGACAGTTTCACACCTTAATGGCCTCATGTTGCTGTTAGTTTGAGAAATTTGTGTTCCATCTGTGTGTGTGTGTGTGTGTGTGTGTGTGTGTGTGTGTGTGTGTCAGAAACCATGTCCAACTTTAGAAAGAATACTGATGTGGTAGTGTGGTGGGTTTTCTTCTGCGTTTTGTATTTTTAGAATGAAAGAGACTTCACACCATGATGCAGTTGTCAAATGGTTTACTTGTGGCTTCTCAGGATCTCTCATCTCTGCATTACACATAACAGACATCATCAGGCAGTAACAGGATTACGTCTGTTCTAGAAGTGCCTCTCATCGCATTGAAATCCCGTGAAAGAGAGCAAACATTAAAACATAAAATAATCATCAACCACATACAATTGTAATATGAGGAAGAAAATCTAAGAACAGGAACCAACACTGAAATGATCCATTTACATACCTGCATTACACATAACAGACACCATCAGGCAGTAACAGGATTACGTCTGTTCTAGAAGTGCCTGTCAATCATTACACATACATTTATATACGTGTAAATCTCTTGGATCATTACAGTAATGAGTGTATAAATTTAAGTGTGCATCATCATGTAATAAGTTTCAGCAGCCTACCACACGAGTAATGGCGGCCATTACGTTAATTCACTTTGTATTAAACATCCTTTTTCAATGTTCAGAACTTGGATTAATAATGTCTTAACACCAAAAAAAAAAATTACTAAAAATCACATTGTGTAGAAAACCCAAAACAAGTAAGTAATTAACTGATTTTGAACACTTTTTTTTGAGGAGCCGATAAAACATACCTCTCATCGCATTGAAATCCCGCGAAAGAGAGCGTACACCGGAAGTTACGTCAGCTCCACCCTCACGCTTACACATAACTTTAACAATTCTTACTAACCATTATTTTTAAAGTTTAATGTTTTCAAAAAGAAAGAGAGGAAACAAAACCAATAAAGAAATAAAATTTATATTTGTAGAAAGAGAAATAAAAAATAACATTCATAACTATGCAATTTTTAGTGCAAATAATTAATAGTAATTTAAATAATCTAGTGTAACAACATTACACTCGCCACATTCACCCCCACTGTTTTACACTAGATTATTGGACAACCCAACATCGACATATCAGCGTAGTCATTACCCATAACCCACCGTAGGTTGTACAGCATTGAAGCTATCCCATTAGAGATTCAGATAGACCGAGGGTAGCTAATCCCCAATCTAACATTTGAAAAACCATGCCATATACACAGTTTCAATAATAACATACACTAATAGTCACTCTGCATGCCTATTTTCTCAAGCAAACTCGTGAGTTGTGGACCATGGAAGGTTACTTCACCCATCAAATTAACAGAAGCCCATTCAAACAATTACCCTCAGAAACAACAAAAGAAATACATTTAAAAAAATTAAACTTCCAGAGCAGGACAAACTCTTTGAGTTGACATTGTTTGTATCAGTCTATGCACAGGCGTAATCAATCTACCAAATCTTGTTCTTGGTCCCTGCTGTTCACCAGAGTCTCTTACGTTGTGACAAGACTGTGAAGTATCTTGGGATGAACCCACAGGTATCTCTCTAACAACAGCAGAAACATCACAGACATGATCAACAGTAGGAGCGACGGTTTGGGATACAGAGTCTACATTCTGTACATCTGACATACGTCTCATCATTTGATGCAATGTATGCAGACACTGAAGTACTGGACATGCTTTCAGAAACGTCTTGACACTCTACCCCTTCAACCTGTTCAGTGTGTTGCCCCACTTCGAGGTTACAAGTCTCATGTTCACTACTGTGAATCACATCATCACTCAATGCATCATTCTCCCTCCCTGCAACTACACCCAAGTCAGCAATCCATTGAGAAGTTCTGTCTATAGTGTCACTCTTCTGGAGGTCAGCACTTGATGAAGCACAAATTGAACTCAAGTCACATTCTGAATTTACTGAATCCCCCAAGCAGGCAATGGTAAAAAATTTACAGGCATTAGCAGGTTCCGATGTACAGTTCTGACATGACCATTAACCGGGTGGCGAATCTTGTATGTATTCAAAGAACAGTTCTTACTCACAACAATGTACACCGTGCTCTCCCAACGATCTGCTAATTTTCTTTTTCCTTTTTCCCCTTTGTTTGCCAGAAGAACTCTATCACCCAACTCTAATGAATGACCCTTGCATTTGCGATCATAATGTTCAGCCTGTTTGTTTTGCTGCTGACGTGCATTTTGCTGTGCAAGTGACATTGCCTCCCTTAAATCCTTCCCCAGAGACTGGACATATTTACTCAGGTCAACAGTCCCCCCATCCAAGATTACACTCTCAAACAGAACATCTACTGTCAATCTCGGGGTACGACCAAACATCAAAAAGAATGGTGGGTAGCCAGTAGTCTCATGCCTGGTACAATTGTATGAAAAGGTCAGTGTTGTAATGATCACGGAACAGAGCGGACCCAAACGCAGGATAGCATAAATAAACAGGGTTTAATGACAAAACACAAAACAGGAACACAGACTCGAGATGGGACTAAACAGGACTAAGACCACAGTAGATGTCGCGCTGCACGAGGCAACGCGGCACAGTTAAATACAAAAAGGACAATGACACAATAAGGATCAGGTGTGATGACAGGGAGGAGCAGACGAAGGCGGGGCAGACACGTGACGAGAAACGTAAACAAACGCACGTGGCCAGAGTCCGGGCAGAGTCCTTACAAGTGTGTTCAACATCTGAGGCCAATTAGCTTTAGACCTTGGAGGCAAGGACCTTATCATGTCACCAAGAGTACGATTGAACCTTTCAGTCTGACCATTACCCATAGGGTGGTAAGGAGTGGTGTGAGATTTGGAGACACCTGACAAATTCAACTTTTCTGCAATCAGCGAGCTTTCAAAGTTTGCACCCTGGTCAGAATGGATTCGGGCTGGGAAACCATATACACAAAAGAAGTTGTTCCACAGAACACGGGCAACAGACTTCGCAGTTTGATTTGGGCAAACATACGCACATGCAAGCTTTGTGAAGTGGTCGGTTATTACCAACACATCAACTGACTTGTTATTGACATCTTCAGCTGTCCAGAAATCGATACAAACCAACTCTAGTGGTGCTGTCATCATTATGGATACAAGTGGTGCTCTAGCCTGCGGCTCAGGAGTTTTGCTTAATACACATCTCTTGCATTGCGACACATATAGTTTCACGTCTTTCTCCATAGAGTTCCAGTAGAATCTCTGCCTTGCAAGCCAAAGAGTGCGGTGCTGGCCCTGATGACCAGCATCATCATGCACCCCTTTTAGGACCAAATTCTTTAAAGCTGCAGGCACAACAAACTGGTAAGATTTATTCTTGGTCATAGGATTCTTAGACACCCGGTAAAGTATACCTAACCTGAACGTAAATTTGCCCCACTGTCTGAGTATCCGTACAGTTTCTTTCGACTCGTGAACCTTTTCTCTCCTAGAGGGACGTCTAGCTCGCTCCACAAAGAATCTCACCCTACTAATCACTGGGTCATGACATTGTTTTTCAAGCAGCTCATCGTGGGTAAGCTTGTCGAGTGGGCACTGTGCCTCATCCTCCAACCCCTTCAAATGTTGAACATATGCGACTGCTCTAGCTGCCGCACCTTCCTCCCAGTGATGATGAGAATGGAATACAGCTCACATCTCCTCACAGGACACTCTCCCTGGAGCAAAACTCTGAACCAGGTTAGTCACTTCACAACACTTCTGTGACCCAGACATTTCCACAACAACCTCCTCCTCCGCAAGATAAGTGAAACATACCCTGCACCTGCTAAACCCCAAGGGTCTCAGCTTCATGCCTCAAGATGTCATACGGTGTTCTGGTCAGCCTGTGTAAAATCCTGGAAGCAGCAAAAGGCTCCCTACTCAATATGTATGTATGTTATGTCAAATTCATAAGGGGCCAGTTTCGCAACCTATCTCTGTTCGCAGGCATCAAGCCTCGGCTTGGTCAAGATATACTTGAGCGGGTTGTTATTCGTCCAAACCGTAAACCTGTGCCCGCGAAGCCAATGACTGAATTTATCGCAAATGGCCCATTTCATAGCCAAAAATTCGAGCCTATGAGCCGGATACTTAGACTGATCATGATTAAGGGACTTTGATGCAAAGACGATTGGCCTTGCAACTGCATGACCCTCCTGAACCTGAGATAGTACAGCCCCAAGTCGACTCGTCAAAGCATCTACTGACAGTAAAAATGGTTTTGAAAAGTCAGGGTGAGCAAGTAGGACCTGATCTACCAGCACAGTCTTGAGATTCTCGAACGTGCCTCTGGATTCCTCAGTCCAGTCATTAGGAGTGAGTTTCCGGACCGCTCCCAACCTTTTTCCCGCACCCCTCCCTTTTCTAGGTCTCTTCTGACCGGTCATTAACTGAAAGAGAGGCTTTGCAATCATGGAACAATTTTCAATGAAATGTTGATAGTACACGACCATGCCCAGAAATGACCTGATTTTTCCCACAGACGGGGTAACACCATCAACTTCCATCAAGTCACTCTCGGACACATTTATAATAGCCTCCACCTTCATAGGATCACTAGCCACTCCGTCCTGTGAAATAATGTGACCCAAGAATTTGACTGATCTACGCAAAAACCTACACTTGGAGGGTGAAAGTTTCAAGTTGTGATCTCGGAGACGTTGAAACACCAACTCCAGTCTCTGTAAACTCTCTTCCTCTGTCTTACCAAAAACTAACAGATCATCTACAGTAGGTAACAGAGCAAACTCATGAAATTTTGATCACCGAAAACAGTCAACATCATTCTCATGAATGTAGCAGGACTGTTGCAGAGCCCTTGCGGCAAACGGTTGTACTCATGTAAACCTAGGGGAGAACTGAAAGCTGTAAATTTCTTATCCTCCTCATGTAAAGGAATGTTGTAGTACCCTGATGTTAAATCCATGGTACAAAATAAAGTATTCCCCCCCCCAACGCCGCTAGAACATCTGCTTGGTGAGGGAGAGGATGTGCGTCCTTCACCGTACGAGCGTTAAGCCACTGAAAGTCAGTGCACAACCGTAAATCACCGTTCTTTTTCCAAACCAACACTAACGGTGACGCAAACTCACTGATCGATTTCCTGATTATCTCCATCTGTTCCATCTCATCGGGCGTCTCTCTCAACTTTTGATAGTGAGCTGGGGAAACTCTGCGATACGGTAACCGGAAAGGTTTGTCATCGGTCAACCAAATGCGGTGACGAAACCCCTTTGCTTCACCGCAATTCAACGAATGCCTAGCGAAAACACACTCATATTTTTTTATCAGATCAATGAGCTTGCTTCTCCAAAAAGGCGACACCTCACAGTCATTTAAGTTTAAGTCCTTTAGGCCCAGCTCATCCAAACTAATGTCATTGAAGTGATTAGCACCAGTCACTGAGCTCTTCACTGATAAGCTACCACAGGAACTACCGCTGTTCATGGCTACATTCTGGAAAACTCGTTGTCCTTGCACATGATCAAAATCTTCCAAAGCAATGCACGGGTAGACATCAGCCAATTTCGCATTTTTGCGCAGCACAATTTCTGAGTTTGTCGGGTTTATCATTTTTACCGGAAACCAACCGTCGCCCCATAAGGGAGAGATTACTCTACCGACAAGCACGTTACGGTGGACACAGCGAGAAGTACTAGGTTCAATTACAACCGTGCTGCCCACTGAGAGTTTCAGCCCTGGTGGCAGCCGACCCCAGACAAGGTGTTTGCTCATTGGCTGCAAAACCACACTAAAACTGAAACCATACACCTCAAGTTTCAGATCACATATACCTGCAGGACTAGTCTGCTACCCACCACACCCAACCAGGACAATGTCTGACGGGGGAAACAACTCTTGATCTAGGACTCCAGCTTTTCTCAGTTGAGGCACCACACTGGCACTCAAAGTAGTCGCGATAGAACCACTGTCCAACATTCCCTGAAGACAAACCTTGTCCTGTACCAAAACACTGGTGTAAAACAGACTGTCATTCTGCATTGACTGAATAGTATTTTGAAAAATCACAGTTTTATCTTTGCTTACACTCTCACAATAAATTGAATAAACCGATTCAACATCAGCGTCCAATGAGGAACCATCATTTTGCCCCACATTGCCCTCCCCCCAACGGAGGCTCTCTAGTTTCCCTGAGACGCGACATTATCTTGTCTGCCAGCGCTTTCCCTGGGCATGGTTTTCTCACAGTTAAAGCTCATATGTCCAGAAGAAAAACACTTAAAGCAGAGATTATACATCCTGCAGTGAGTAGTAGTACTATGGTCTTTGCTGTTACAAACTTTACATCCACGGCTCTGTTTGTTAGAATTCTTAGGCCAACCACCACGCACAGTTTGAGCATTACACACAAGAGTCTTTTCTAGCATGGTCAGAACTTTGTCTAAAGTGTTATCGGTTGCTGGTGTGGCTGTTTCTGACCTATGAGGAGGCAGAGAAGTTGGATCATCAATGGGCTCCAGAACCCTGGCTGTTTGTTGACACGCAACCCTCTTTGTCGCTTTCCGTTCCCTAAGCATCTCATCTAATCCCTCTTGGACCTCAGAAGCTGTCCACGACTGAGTAGGTTTGCTTTTGAACACAATAGACAGTTCCTTATCAGGACAATGACGAATAAACATGACAGCCAGTTCTCTGCTTCGATTTTCCAAGGTTCTGCCTTCCTCTCTAAGGCTTCGCTCAGCCACCTCAGCTGCTTTGTTCAACCTTAACCAATAATCCAGTGGGCTCTCATTTGAATACGGTTTCACAGAATAGAAATCAGCTAAAGGCATTCCAGATCTACTGGAATCGCTAAAATGGTGTCTCAATACTGTGAACACAGCATCTACAGTGGGAGTTACTATTCTGTTGCTCAGCCAGACCTTTATAATGTCCCTGGCCCTCCCCATTAGCCTATTCATTACTTCTTCAACCCTTTCTGATTCTACCACTTCCTTTTTGTTTAAGTACACTCGCATCAGTTCTTCCCACTCCAACATGGAACACTTATCTGTACCATCTCCACGATAATAAGGAGGTGCAGTTATCTCTGCCTTTAATACTAAGTTTAACTTAGAAGCATCAATAATGGTTGCATTTGGCATCTTAGGGTCAGAAACGGTACTGTTTCCTCCAAAACAACCACTAGACGACATATCTGAATGTCTAGTCTGCAACAAACTGTCCCTGATAGCTTCACCAATTTCAGATCCAATGTGTCTAATGAGGTTACTCATGTCATCTGAGAGTCCTGATTCATTATTGGTACACTCTGGGTTGCCAGGTTTTGTTGTTGGACTACAGCCTATGTCAGGTCTAGCACTCAACAATCTCAGCATTTCATCCCTCCCAGTGCTTGTGTACTGAGGACCCATTAACTGAAAACCTCTGTCAGGTGTGGTTAGTAAAGCACCCCTACCTCTACCAGCTATCATGCTGTGTTCAAATGTGAAACTTTCATCAGTCATAACTAATTCACTCAATTTTCACCAACACGAAAAAAAAATAAGATTTGACCTTAAATCAAAAGTCCTTAAAAGACAAATGTCCGTACTTGGAAATAAAAAATAACAGTTGTCCTTTCAAAAGATAAATATGTCAGAGTCCAAACCAGTCACAGATGAGCCGTTCCAGTCACGCAAATCAACGATGTCACCGCAATCCCAGGAAAGATGGTCACACTTTCAGCATAGCATCCCAGGCGGTCAGCTACCAGCAAACCAAACGACGGGTCACGGCACCATTTTGTGGTGGGTTTTCTTCTGCGTTGTGTATTTTTAGAATGAAAGAGACTTCACACCATGATGCAGTTGTCAAATGGTTTACTTGTGGCTTCTCAGGATCTCTCATCTCTGCATTACACATAACAGACACCATCAGGCAGTAACAGGATTACGTCTGTTCTAGAAGTGCCTTTCATCGCATTGAAATCCCGCGAAAGAGAGCAAACATTAAAACATAAAATAATCATCAACCACATACAATTGTAATATGAGGAAGAAAATCTAAGAACAGGAACCAACACTGAAATGATCCATTTACATACCTGCATTACACATAACAGACACCATCAGGCAGTAACAGGATTACGTCTGTTCTAGAAGTGCCTGTCAAGCATTACACATACATTTATATACGTATAAATCTGTTGGATCATTACAGTAATGAGTGTATAAATTTAAGTGTGCATCATCATGTAATAAGCTTCAGCAGCCTACTACACGCGTAATGGCGGCCATTACGTGAATTCACTTTACATTAAACATAATTTTTCAATGTTCAGAACTTGGATTAATAATGTCTTAACCCCCAAAAAAAAATTACTAAAAATCACATTGTGTAGAAAACCCAAAACAAGTAAGTAATTAAATGATTTTGAACACTTTTTTTTTGAGGAGCCGATAAAACATACCTCTCATCGCATTGAAATCCCGCGAAAGAGAGCGTACACTGGAAGTTACGTCAGCTCCACCCTCACGCTTACACATAACTTAAACAATGCTTACTAACCATTATTTTTAAAGGTTAATGTTTTCAAAAAGAAAGAGAGGAAACAAAACCAATAAAGAAATAAAATTTATATTTGTAGAAAGAGAAATAAAAAATAACATTTTGCTTGTGGTCACATGACCATTCATAACTATGCAATTGCTTCTGATAAGAATTTCAAAATAAAAGGCTTGTTTTTAGTGCAAATAATTAATAGTTATTTAAATAATCTAGTGTAACAACATTACACTCGCCACAGTAGAACACAAGAAGACAACAGTTAACACTGACATATTAAGTGGCAAAAAAATGGTCAGAGGTTAAAATGAAGGCTTGAAATCAACAGTCAGCAATAAAAACAACAAATATCAGACAGAGGAAAAGAAAAAGAAAGAACAAAAGAGAACAAGGGAAAAAACACTTACCTAATGGAACTTTATGGTATCTGAGTAAACCTCCATCATCAAAGTCACACCCAGACATGTCCTAGTCCACGCAATCTAAACTGTCCTGTAGCGTAGAATCTAAACTGTACCACCAGCATTGTTTGGTTCTGAGGGTGGGTTTAAGTTTGCAGGAGGGAAGCGTGATCTGATTTGAAGGCAGGGCGGGGGTGGGATTTGTAGGCATCCCATAAGAAGTCCACTATGAACATCGCTGACTCTCTAGTGGTCGAGTTTAATAGCTGTTACTGAGAAACTACATGCTGCTAGATCAGCCAAGCTGTCATCTGTCCTCAGTCCTACTCGACCTTTCAGCAGTGTTTAACACAAGACTTCAGACTTGGAGCAGCATGGCAATGATTTGAGTCTGGACCTGGTTTTCTACTGAACACACAAGTTTATTAGATCACTTGGTCTGAACAGGAACGATGATCAGACTCTTTGTCGCTCTTTGTGCTCTTTTTTCTCTCTTCACAGCTGGTGAGTAACTTTCTGAAACGTTAATGTAAAACTATAATATTTTATATTTAACTCATTTAATGACATTAAATATTAAACATTTTTACAGTGAAAACTTCTGACATCAAGGAGATTGATGTGATAACAGTAAAGCTTGAAGAAGATGTAACTATGAAGTGTAGCATTAGCAGTGTCACAAAGAAAGATAATGTAGTTTGGTACAGACAGAGTTCAGGAAAATTACCTCAGTATTTTGCAAAACCATACAAGAACGATTTGGGCTACAAATTTGTTGAAGGATTTAATGATGATCGCTTCAGTATTAGTGTAAATGACAGTAAATTTGATCTCAGTATTAAAAAAACAATAGAAGTTGATGAAGGAGAATATTTCTGTGGAGAAATGGAAGGAAGTGTATTGAAGCTCACATCTGGAACACGTCTGCAATTTGAAGGTAAACAGTTTTACTCTGATAACCTGCTAATTCCAGATCAACACTTTATCCAGAATTATGTCTACATATGTATTAAATGTTGAATATTTCACTTTATTTATATTTAGTATCATTTCTGTTTATTTGCTGCGTTTCTGATTTATCTGTAAAGATAAAGAGACGACACACCGCAATACATCTGGAACAACACACAGAGATTCATTCAGCAGCCCAGAAACAAGTAATAATTTGGCTTCCTTTCACTGTCTATAACAGAATGTTCCATAGTGACAACCTCTCACTGTTTATAAATCATACAATATTTATACAAGTTGTAGATTTATACATTGTGTGTATTTTCATAATAAAGAACCAGAAAAGTTGAAGATAAGTAAGACCTCTTCTTCATAAAAAAATAGACTAAAAAATAAGTGTTTTAAAGCATCTGTATTTTTCCATACAGGTTGTTGTTTCCAGATTCAGGTGATGAGCTATCTTTCCATGTTTAGAGTTGGAGTTCTTGTCTTTCTGGTTATTATCTTTACAATCTTTTTTTTTTGTAAAAAAAAAAAATAGGAAAAATGTGTTAGTTTCACTTTTGCTGTAATTAACCATGCATTATTACATATTTTCTTTCTTATTTTGTTGTGATCTCGACATAATAAAAATCAGTTTTCTTAATTGTATAGCGAGAAAAATAACAATAATAAAGTTGCAGACATCACAGCCTCCTTCTTAAGTGTCAGACACTTATGTGGAAGTTGTCAATCACTGACAGACAGAGAGTTGTTTCAGTTTAAGTCCCTGATCAAAGCCAACACAATGATCCATGATGCTGCATTACTGAGCTTTTGCTGCCTCTAGAACAGTGTTACTCATTGCGCGGCTCGCGAGCCTCCTGCGGCTCGCCAAGCTTTAATATGCGGCTCGCATGGCAGTAAATAATACGATGATATGATCATGTGGTTAAAATGTATTTTTCATTTAAATAACATTAAAAACAATCAGGGAAGCATAGAAAAATGAATGTGTTCTATTACAAATAATAATATATATTTATATATATTATTTGACTTGTCACTGACTCACTGCGTTCTGCGCAATAGCCAGTTTTTGGCGGCCTGCCAGAAGCTAGTTTGTGTTTCATGCTAGTTAACAACTTGTGTTTACTGTACACACGGACTAAAAAATGGATCGATTTCTTATCAAACAATCCCGCGCACAAAATGAACAGCAACAAAGCAATGTGACAGTGACAAAAGAGGTAACTGATGGGGAGCATGCATCATCCGCAACTCGAGTAATTATTGTATTGCAATATTGTACATTGTATTTAAGCAGATAAGCTATTTAAGACTAAATAACTTGGCATACTTTGCGGTGAAAGTGGCTCTCCTATTGACTTTGTCCTATCAGTGTGGCTCACATGAAAAAAATAGTGAAGACCACTGCTCTAGAACATGTTTTTTTGCAAAAACCATGAGAAAATTAAGTCATGATCACGATAAAACAAGAAAGAAAAAAAAAATAATAATGCATGGCCTCTTAGGACTTTTGTAGTAATTGCTTTGTTTTTCTACCTAAATTATTTTTATTTTATTCAGTTAATCGACTAATATTTATAATAAATATAAAATCCCATAGTCCTCTTTAATTCTGAGATCTTAATATTCCATCTTGGTCTGTGATTTCATTGACATGTTTTGCAATAACAAATGTAGCATGGTTGTAGTATTTTTTTTTGGCTTTAATATATTTTTCAAAGAAAAAAGTCTCAGATGTTTCACTCTCATGTAGAGCTGCAATGAATGTACTGAATAAATACTAACTCAACAGTACTGAAAAATAAATTGTTATTCAATACATGATTTAAATGCATCTGATAAATGTTTAATTTCTTTCTTTCTTTCTTTCTTTCTTTCTTTCTTTCTTTCTTTCTCTATTTATTTATTTATTAATTTATTTATCTTAATGTAGAATCATGAATACATGTGAGGCCATATGTTTCAACCAACTTTTCAATCAACGTTTTAGTTTATACCACTTTAAACCACTGAGCTGTTTCCATTAACACTGACACATTCACTGGTGTGATCGAAACCAGAGCACAAACAGCTCAAACCAAACAGAAGTGTGAGGCCATTAAGGTTTTAATCACATTAAAGGTGATGAATCTGTCACTCGTAGACTGCAGCAGCACTCTGTCTAAAGGTTTTGCGAGCATAAGTCAAGATGTGTTTTACAGTTTAATTCTTTAGTAATCACATAGTGTGAGAGCATTCATTAATTAATACCCTTTATTTATTAGACCAGTTAAGGGGGACAAGTCCTCATAGACTTTTATGCACACTCTAGCAGGGCACAGGTTGTGCATCATCTTCATCAAGGAGATTCATCTCTTGTGTGAATTCCTTCTGAACTGTGGATCAGTTGCAGTTTCATCACTTTTTGCTCACTGTTATGCAAAATTGCAGCCATTATTTTCATGTTTCTTCTTCTAAAGTGATGAACAGCACATTTTAGAAGGATGGCATGTCACATGCATCAAAACCTGCAAAAGACAAGTCATTTTGTGCAAGAGGTTTTTAGCCATGCAAACTGCTCCGGTGTGGAGACAATGGACTGAGTTTTGGTTCCATGGATGGCCTCCAGAAGTGTGACCTCAGCAGGCCCAGTGTTCTACTGGAGCTGGGGTGTCAGGTGAACCAGGAAACCTACTGGTGGACCAGGGGAAGCAGCGGGTAATCATTGACAGACAAATGACCAGGGGGGCCATTAGGTTTGATCGCGTTAGATGCACTGAGGCAGGGGTCAGGAGAGCTCAAACTCCCACATGAAGGCATCCATGACTGAAGGAGGGTAGATGGCATCAGAACCCAAGAACTACACAAACCCAAGAACTACCATCAACTACAGTCATAGCATCAAGAGGTTCATGGAACAGGGCATTCAGTATGGCTGGTAAGAACTTAGACACTGGCTATTTTCAAACGACGGTTTATGACCAACTTATTTAGTCTGAATATTATTCACCAATTGAAGTCAGTCTAAACAATAAACAGCTTCTTAGCTTCCATGAGCTGGTGCCTCCACTCCTCCAGGGCTACCTTCATTGCTAGTAACTAACAATTTAAAGCATTGAATTTGCATTAAACTGGGGAGAGGCTGCAATGAAAATGGCATGGTTCAGTGGATCCTAAATGAACATGAGGGTGAGAAACCACTTCATGAGGTCATCCACATAAGTTTGAGAGTCAAGAAAACACTTGAAAAAATGAAAATGGGGAGAAACACGGAGAAATTCACAGGGGCTTTGGCCCAGAGCATGACAATTGTTGGCACATCTGACAATAAACAGGGGTCAGCCTGGGCACTCTGACATATCTGAGGCTATGCAGTGCCATGCACAGCAAACTGCAATGAGCTGTGTGTTCTGCCACCTTTCTATCATAGTCACCATTAACCTTTAGAGCAAATTGACTACAGTTGGTATTTTGTGGGATCAGACCACACGGGTTAGCCTTCACTCTTCATGCACATAAACAAGCCTTGGGTGACCATAACTGTATCAGGCCACAAGTGGTAACACCACATTTAGTACTAAGTACTGCATACTAGGGAAATCCCCACAAGATTTGTCATTTTGGAGATGCTCTGACCTCGTCATCTAGTCATCACAATTTGGCCCTTTTTAAAAATTTCTTACTTGCACCTTTGTGTCAGGAAGAACAGCTGACCCAAATGTGAGACAGACGTAAAACTGAACAGTCTTTAATGAGCTCTCAGGCAGATAAACAATCCACAGAAACAGAACGTTCAAAAAGTGTTCAGGAAAACAGTCACAGCGAATGGTAGGCAATGGTGTGCACAAAAACAAATTATTATAGCTATGGCAGGTAAAACAGCAGTAAAAATACATTTTCTAGGCAAAACTCACGAAAAAACATCACACGGTTTAAACAGTGGCAAATATCCAAGCTCAGGTAAAGCGGGGTAAATAGTCCATGGCAAACAAATCCTAAGATACTCCAAACTTGTAAACAGTAGACAGTCTAATCGACAAACAGGGCATCAAAATTCGAGGCTATAACAGGAAAACGGGAAGAAACTGGGGTCAAAAACAGGCAGAGAAACACAGGAGCAAGGCGTGATACTCAAAAACTGAAGAGAGCCGGTGTCATTAAATAATGCAGAGGCATACAAAATGGCAGTGAACTCCAGAATTGCTGGCTGTCCAAGATGGTTGTCATCTCAAAAGTGCTTTTCACAGGAGGAATCGTACTTTGTTTATTTTTCTATACATTAGTGTTGGTTTACAGGCTACAAGCAATAAAAAAAGTTGAAACGGTAAAACAGAGACACCAGGCAAGGGTTCAAACATGATGCAATCAGGCTTGGATATTACACAGCTTGAATGAATAGCAAGAATTTGTTACAACTCTATGAAGCCTTTACAAATGTGATATAATAGTCTCAAATAATTTTTCCTGAATATGAATAATAGGTAACTGTATAAAACATGCTCATATTTATTTATTCCAATCCTGTGCATGAAGTGCTATAAAGAGCTAGAAGGATGTCATTGTAATATTAACTTTCACTTTAAAAGATTGTTCAGTAAAAATAATCCATAGTTTATAATTAATTTCTGTGTGAAAACAAACCTGGGATTATGAGCCAAAGCTCCTAAAAAGCCTAGAAACACTCATGAGAGTAGACTGAAGTGTTCAAGCCATGTCTGAAAATACTCAACACATTTGTAGAAGTGTTACTGGCTGCAGCAGCGATCTCTCTCACACTACGCTGTAGTCTCAGTTTAAATGAAATAGCATTGTGGTTTCTGAGTTTCAGAGGCTGGGTGTTTTAGCCAGCAGCTCACACACACACTTATTCTGGGTCACGTTAACAGTCTAAATGTCTTTATGTTAGAATCTCATGCCAAAACACAAAAGCTGGATTTCATTAAAAATATCTTTAATAAATAACATGTATGTTAAGAGCACTATTCAGACTGAGCTAGAAACCGGGCTCTAACTGTGTAAGGCCTGATATCCAGCCTAAAGGACTCAATAAGTAGCTGGGGGCGGGGCTACTGTTAGCGCATTTTATAATGTACCTTAAGTATACTAATGTTTAATACACTTTTACTTTACCGCGATATGATACATTATCAGCACACATGATAGTAAGTAGCTACATGCTAAGGCTAACTTTTTTCTGTGTTAATGATAAAATAACGTTATGTACTTTCTCGATAACAACCTCCGTTTATACAGATTACATGGAGCTGCACGTACACGTTGGATTCGCCGCGTTTGGATGTTAATGTAGGTTCACAAAGCCATGAGCATTAACAGTAAAGCAACATCCACCATTGTTGATGTGTTTGTGTTTGCTGCTGCTGCGCTAACGTTGCTGGGACACGTGACACGTATACAGTGACGTAAGACTCGGCTCTGTGACGGCTCTTTAGCCGATGGAAAGGCAAACCGGTTCTTAGAAGGTTCACCAGTGGAACCAACTTTGAACCAGCACCAGTGCTAGCTCTGAACCAGCACCCGGTTCTTTTTGGTGGAAAAGGGGCATATGAGTTTGACAGTTTCACACCTTAATGGCCTCATGTTGCTGTTAGTTTGAGAAATATGTGTTCCATCTGTGTGTGTGTGTGTGTGTGTGTCAGAAACCAGGTCCAACTGTAGAAAGAATACTGATGTGGTAGAACACAAGAAGCCAACAGTTCTGTAACACTGACATATTAAGTGGCAAAAAAAAAGGTCAGATGTTAAAATGAAGGCTTGAAGTCAACAGTCAGCAATAAAAACAACAAATATCAGACAGAGGAAAAGAAAAAGAAAGAACAAAACAGAACAAGGGAAAAAACACTTTACTAATGGAACTTTATGGTATCTGAGTAAACCTCCATCATCAAAGTCACACCCAGACATGTCCTAGTCCACGCAATCTAAACTGTCCTGTAGCGTAGAATCTAAACTGTACCACCAGCATTGATCAGAACTATGATTAGACTCTTTGTGAGTAACTTTCTGAAACTTTAATGTAAAACTATAATATTTTATATTTAACTCATTTACTGACATTAAATATTAAACATTTTTACAGTGAAAACTTCTGACATCAAGGAGATTCATGTGATAACAGTAAAGCGTGGAGAAGATGTAACTATGAAGTGTAACATTAGCAGTGGCACAAAGAAAGATAATGTAGTTTGGTACAGACAGAGTTCAGGAAAATTACCTCAGTTTATTGCAAAATCATACAAGAACGATTTGGGCTCCAAATTTATTGATATATTAAATGATGCTCGTTTCAGTATTAGTGTAAAAGACAATACATTTGATCTCAGTATTAAAAAAACAACAGAAGATGATAAAGGAGAATATTTCTGTGGAGAAATGGAAGTAAATGTAGTGAAGTTGACATCTGGAACACGTCTGCAATTTGAAGGTAAACAGTTTTACTCTGATAACCTGCTAATTCCAGATCAACACTTTAACCAGAATTATGTCTACATATGTATTAAATGTTGAATATTTCACTTTATTTATATTTAGTATCATTTCTGTTTATTTGCTGCGTTTCTGATTTATCTGTATAGACAAAGAGAAGACACACCATAATACAACAACACCCAGCCGCAATAAAACAAGTAATAATTTGGTTTCCTTTCACTGTCTATAACAGAATGTTCCATAGCGACAACCTCTCACTGTTCATAAATCATACAATATTCATACAAGTTGTAGATTTATACATTGTGTGTATTTTCATCGTTCCAGGCGAACACAACTGGATTATTCCCTTATTAATAGCCTCCAATATATTCTCTGTTATCATAATCTCACTTCTGGTTGGAGTTTTATATAAAAATCACAGAAAAGGTTTGTTTATTTTTATTTGTTGTTGTTTATAGAGTTATTGTATAAAGTTGTTGTATGATGTTTCTTGTGTGTCTTATTGTTCAGATGCTTCCTCAAGCAACCATCAAATTCCCACCAATCAGGTAATCCAGTCTTCTATTAACTGGGATTTTGCTCTGTTAAATAAATCCACATCTGAATGCACAGAGAATTTTAGTAGACATCTATTCACCTAAATATCAGTGTAGTCATTATTTTAGTATTTTAATCCACTCTGATTAATAAACGGCTCTTGTTCTTCATCAGACTGCTGCTGCTGCTGATGATGTCCTGAACTATGCAGCTGTGAGTTTTGCTAAAAAACCTTCATCCTCCAGAACATCCAGAGCCAAGAGCCATGAAGATATTTACGCTCTTGTTAAAATAAAATAGAGAAATTGTATATTTTACTTTTGTGTTTTTTTCTACTGAAGCCTTCTTCAGTTTTTCTCAGCATTTTTTCTTGAAATAGTGCAGATGATTTCTAAAATGTAAAAAACTAATATTATTGTTTGATTTTGAAGGTTAAATTGTCAAGAAAAGCTTCTTGGTGGACAATTTGTTTAAACTTTTTTCTGTTTTAACTAAATCATATTAAGAGCCTGTAAGTGAAAAAGGGCTGAATATAAAGATTCCAACATTACTGATGAGATGTGGCTGTTTAACCTGAAATAAAAGTTCAGACACTGAACATTAAATCAGATTAAACATGTATGTTGAGACCGATGATGTGCCAAGAAGTGCTTTATTTTAAATGTTTTCAGACTATTTACATTAACAAACATGACAAATACCACAGTGTATTTTTTGTGTTCCTATTTAAGCTAATTTTAGCAACATGTTCATTCCCACAGATGTCTCTAAATGACTTTACTGGTTGTATTAAAATTTCTGTTTAGTAGAGAATTAATAAACAAATCTTACAGTTCAGTCCACAGTTGCCTTGTGCCCTCATTTATAGCCCCAAAAACACAGAATAAGCTCTGGTTCCTATTTTAAGCACTAAACACATCGTCTAGTGTGAGATGATCTCAAACTAAACACCAGCATGAGGGCAGTGTGTGGTTTTTTACTACGTCAAGGTGTTAAAGTTCAGCAACAGTTTGTGTGCAAGTTTTGCATAAATACGAATGCAACCTTTATATTTTGTAGAAACGGTTAACATTTTGTTGTCTCCAGTGTCACAGCACAAAAATAGAAACCTCAGGTTATAGTGGAGCATGTGAAAAGGATTTAGCAACCAATCAACCAAAGATGCTAACTTACCCATTCACACCATACTTTCACAACTTACTGTTGACATCTTTCCCTAGAAACAATGCACACAGAGCAAAGGTGAAAGTGTAGACTTGTCTAGAATGTCTATGAATGGTGCAGTTTAAGATTCCACTTCACTGGAAGTAAGACTTTAAGGACAAACACTGTTCTAGCATGACAATGTCCCTGTGCACAAAGTCAGCTTGAAGAAGACACGGTGTGTTAAGGTTGATTGAAAGAACTTGAGTGTCAATGGAGCTTGTGTATAGGGGCAAGGTTCTGATGGAACTGCTTTGAGCCTCTCAGTTCCAGTGAAGTGAGCCTTAGCATTAGCTTTGCAGCTATGTGTAATGATACACAAGCCACGGGCCAGGGTAAGCAAAACCAACGAGATGTTTTATTGAAGTCCGTGCACAGATGTATCGCAAATGATCTGTAAGAAGCACCACAAAGTTGCAGCACGCACAAACACACACGCTGGGGAAAACACAGGGATAAGAGAGACAGGATCCTTGACAGGAGCTAGTAGATGCTGGAGAATAATCCTGTAGCCCCGAAGGCGAGGGAGACGGAAGGAGAGCCAATTGTTGTAAAGCAAACGGGAGTCTGGAGCTTGAATGACTGCGGGGAATAATCACGTTAGTACATACGAGACCAGACAAAGAGTGAGTGACTGAGATTGGCTTATATAGGGTGTGTGTTGATTGAAAAATGCAGAGCAGGTGGTGCTGATTAGTACTCAGGGGAATGTGAATGCTGGTGAGTGAGAGAAGGACCTGGTGACTCCGTGACACTATGTCACCTAATCATAACCTATTTGCTCCACTGTGTAGGCTTTAATGCTGAAGTTGTGGTTCACGCTCTCATTCTAAAGTTTTCCCCTAATGAAATGATCTTACTCACTCTCGTGGCTGTCACCCTATGGTCTGGATTAGGGATGAGTGAGTACAGCATTATCTGTATCTGTATCTGTTAACCATATGAATTATCTGTATCTGTACTTGGAGTGGGTGGGGCCTAACCCGGAAGTAAGCGGGACTTGTCTTGAAATGGCCGGGGCTTTAACCGGTATGTTATTTTATGCATGCAATTGATATGGGTTGATCAGAAATTGTTATATTTATTGCTGATTAGAAAAATATTTACAGGACAGCATCAGGATTGAGCTTCAGATCAATGTTTTTGATCACAATAGCAAACGAACTATATTACAGAACAATTTTTGCAACAATGAAAACAAAACAATGCAGTGCAATTATGTAATGTAATGAACAACATAACTTTCTTTTTTAACTTTTAATTTTTTCATGATCAGTGTGAATTTTTTTTTTTTTTGGTTCTTTTTTATTTTTTTATTTCCACACCAGGTGTGTGTGTGTGAGTGTGTGTAGCTTAATAATTAATTTGTAATATTTAGAACACTAGCTTACTACCTTTATGTTTTTGTGAAATACAGCAAAAACGTGTCAGACACACAGTGTCTGGTTACTGGTTAGAGACAGCTGAAGGTTTAAAAAAGAAAAAAAATCTCCGACAGGCAGAGACGCAATGCGAGTCGCATTCTACCAAGCAAGCACCCACGTTTACCAGAACTCTACTGGTTAGTAAGTATGTATTATTAATGTTACAACCCGAAGTAAAAAACCCTAAATGTTAACGGAAAAGACCCGCGAACCCGAGTGACTGAGGGAGAGACAGAGAGCTGTTCTGTGTGTGACTGTGAGTGAGCAGAGCGAGACACAGCAACACAATACACCTGTATGTGTTTAGGGGAGGGGCGCTGTGACTAATATATCACTGTAGGGGAGGGGCGCTGTGACTAGCCTATCACTGTAGGGGAGGGGCACTGTGACTAGCCTATCACAGAACACTGACACAATCAGCTACTCAATGATGATTTTCATTCAATCCGAACACACATATTGACTCGTATTACTCGTATAAGACTCGTACTCGGCAGAAGTGCTTTATCCGTACCGGATACTCGTTTCAACCGAGTATCCGGCTCATCTCTAGTCTGGATATGGATCTTTTATCCTGCTGTCTTTTCTAATAGAGTTCTAACAAATCTACATTTCTCAGGAATAAAGCTATTATTAAATGGGAAATGTAGGTGCATGTGTGTGTGTGTGTGTTTGTATGTATGGTGACATGATGCAACTTGTGTGGAAGTGCAGTAAGTAGGCATTGCATGCTTTCTTGCTAACTTGCTAATCTGCTGCCATTGGCTATCCCTTGTGGTGAAATGGGGAACAGCCTTGAGTGTAAGCCTCCTCTTGCCAGTACATAACATCTTCTTCAACAAGACTCCTGACAGCCCTCACTGCTTCCAGACACTGTAACTGGGTGCATTGCCCCAGTCTACATTTGGTAGGGCATTTTGCAGTAGTGCCCAGAGGTTGTTCATGGCCAGCCACTGCCCTGCTAACCTGCTAGGTAAGACTTCTAAGACAAAGGCTAAGGGAGTGTCGGAACTTAGAGCCCACCTCCAAGTGGACATATCGCAGGGTGACCTATACTCTTAGACTTTTGTTCAATTTTGACTGTTTTGACGTGTGTAATTTCTACTCTCTCCACCTCTACTCCGTGTGCTTCTCTGTCCAGACCCAGCACACCCAGGAAGTTTCCTGCCCAGGCGCTATTCACTCCTGCGCCAGGCCACCGCGGATCCTGGGCGCAGCAGTGGAGGACGCGTGCCGGGCCCCGGTCGAGGACCTCTCCTTCTCCACCACCACCGGTGTTCGAGATCCCCACACGGAACTGCTTTGCCCCCCTTTGTGAGACAGACCGCTGTGATCATCGGAGACTCCATCGTCCACCACGTCCATGCTACTGTGGCTAAAGGTAAGGCTCGCACTCACTGCTTACCTGGTGCTTGTGTTTTTGATGTCGCTGAACAGGTACCTAGGGTTGTGAGCAGAAACACCGGAGCTGTGGTTCTTCATGCTGGCTCGAATGACACCAGTCTGAGGCAGTTAGAGATCCTGAAGAGGGATTTCATCACCCTCTTGGAGACGGTTCGCAGAACAGTGCCCACTTTGAGGATCATCGTGTCTGGACCCCTTCCAACGTACCAGCGAGGAATTGAAAGGTTCAGTAGACTTCTTGCTCTAAATGAATGGCTACAGTCATGGTGTCAGGCTCAGAAAGTACTCTTTATTGATAACTGGAATGTTTTCTGGGAGCATCCTAGGCTGTTCTGTGCTGACGGCCTGCACCCCAGCAGAGTTGGAATGGAGATCCTCTCGGAATACATCTCCAGGGCGCTGCACACCTTCTGACTGGTAAACTACGCTTTAAATCCAAAATTCAATAGCCATCCTTCACCTCAACACATTAACACAAATGCACACATAGCTCATCCGATAGAAACCAAAGAAACATACAAAAACAGTTCCTAAAGTTTGGGCTCCTGAACATTAGATCACTTGCTCCCAAAGCACTTATTGTAAATGAAATCATTTCAGAAAATAGCCTTACCGCACTCTGCCTTACCAAAACTTGGATTAAGCCAAATGACTACATCGGTCTAAATGAGTCTACACCATCAGGATATATCTAAGTTGCATGAGCCTTGTCAGACTGGTCGTGGAGGTGGTGTTGCCACTATCTGGCACTATCCGTGGTATAATAGTCATACTCACACCCTCAAGAGAGAAACCCGTAACCTCGAGCGAAAGTGGAGAAAAACTAAATTAGAGGTTTTCAGAATTGTGTATAAGGAAAGTATGTCCAACTATAGACAGGCTCTAAAAGCGGCCAGGGCTGAGCACCTGAGCAAACTCATAAGAAATAACCAGAACAATCCTAGGTTTTTATTTAACACAGTGGCTAGATTAACAAAAAAAAACAGAAATCTGAACAAACTATTCCATCACAGCTCAGTAGTGAGGACTTTGAGTTTGTTCACTGACAAAATCAAAAGTATCAGGAAAAAAATAGGTGACGCTCAACATATGAAAGCAACTAGTGACCCAGCCTCACCTAAGGCTCTAGACACACAATTACAGTGCTTTACAAGCACAGGACAGGAAGAGTTAGATTAACTTATTACAACAGCTAAATCAACAACTTGTTCACTAGACCCCATTCCAAATAAATTACTGAAAGATGTGTTACATAAAGCTGGTGAGCCTCTTCTTTATATTATTAACTCCTCGTTATCTTTAGGTTACGTCTTTAAATCCAATTCTTTAAATTCATGTTGGCAGTTATTACTCCACTCATCAAAAAACCTAATTTAGATCCTAATGAACTATCAAATTACAGACCTATTTCACATCTTCCGTTTATGTCTAAAATACTTGAAAAGGTTGTCTCTGTTCAACTGAGCTCCTTCTTACAGCAGAACAAAATCCTCAAAGAGTTTCAATCAGGTTTCAGGCCATCATAGCACAGAAACTGCACTTGTGAAAGTCACAAATGACTTGGTCTTAGCTTCGGACAAAGACTGTATGTCACTATTAGTTCTACTTGACCTTAGTGCTGCATTCGACACTATAGATCACAACATTCTCCTAGATCGCTTACAAAATTACACAGGTATTCATGGACAGGCTTTAAGTTGGTTTAGATCCTACCTGTCTGATCGATACCATTTTGTAGAATGAAATGGTGAATCCTCCAGTTTATTACCAGTTAATCGTGGGGTCCCTCAAGGATCAGTTCTAGAACCTCTGTTTTTCTCGATATACATGCTTCCATTAGGGAACATTATTAGAAGACATGGGATTAGTTCCCACTGCTAAGCTGACGACACACAGTTATATATCTCATCAAAACCATATGAAATAGCTAAAGTGTCCAAATTAACTCAATGGCTTAGAGAGATAAAAGACTGGATGAGCTGTAACTTTCTGTTCTTAAACTCTGATAAGACAGAAATACTACTTATAGGTCCAAACACCAGTATACAGAAACTCTCACAATTTAACTTCCATTTAGAGGGATGTACTGTTACTAGTAGCTCGACAGTGAAAGACCTGGGTGTTATATTATACAGCAACCTGTCTTTTGAAAATCATATCGCCCAGACCACAAAAACAGCCTTCTTCCACCTTAGAAATATTGCCAAGCTGAGAAACATCCTGTCTGTCTCTGATGCTGAGAAGCTAGTTCATGCTTTCATGACCTCTAGACTAGACTATTGTAATGCGTTACTGGGTGGTTGTCCTGCATCTTTAATAAATAGGCTACAGTTAGTCCAAAATGCAGCTGCCAGAGTTCTCACTAGGACAAGAAAGTATGACCATATGACCCCAATTTTATCATCTCTACACTGGCTACCTGTTAAGTTAAGAATTGATTACAAACTGCTGCTACTTACGTACAAGGCTCTTAATGGTTTAGCTCCCATGTATCTAACTAGTCTTCTAACACGTTACAATCCTTCACGCTTTCTGAGATCACAAAACTCAGGACTTCTGCTAGTTCCCAGAATATCTAAGTCTACTAAAGGTGGTAGAGCGTTTTCTTATTTAGCTCCCAAACTTTGAAATAGTCTTCCTGATAGTGTTCAGGGATCAGACACACTTTCCCAGTTTAAATGTAGATTAAAAACTCATCTCTTTAGTCAGACGTACACATAATACATCCCATAATATTGTGCACTATTACATTAGACTTGCACATTTTTATGAACAGCAGATATGTTAAACCCTCTACACTGCTTCTCTCTTTCTACCCATCCCGAGGCATACAGACATTGTACCAGCTCCGATCGTCTTCTGTGCAATGAAGATTTTGGACCTCCACTGAGATGAGGCTGACTCTGTGAGAATCCTGAGACAGATCTACAGATCTACCAGCTCCAGTTGGACTCTGTGATACTAAGAGGAGATCTGAACTCCATGTGATCTTTACACCAATACAACATTTGTTTGACTGTATATTTGTGATCACACCATCTAGTGTCACCCATATGAGGTGGAATATGAAATGGGTTCCCCTTTGAGTCTGGTTCCTCTCAAGGTTTCTTCCTTTACCAATTTAAGGGAGCTTTTCCTTGCCACTGCTGCCTGAGCCACCTCAGACTTGCTCATTGGGGATAAATACATACATACATACATACATACATACATACATACTGTGACGACGGAGCATGCACCGCCGTCCCACACAGCCAAGATACCGCTCCTCGCCCCCAAAAAGCGCTAAAAAGGCGGCGATTAAGCACCGTGGACAGCACCGCTGAGAAAGCGCTAAAAAGGATTCAGCGTGCAAGGCGGGGGAGCAGAATTCCCGCCGAAAAGCTGAGAGCCAATCAGGAGTGCCGCTGTAAGCACCCACCCTCTGGCTGTGCAACACACGGGAGAGCCAGGCTCAGCGGCTACCGGGAGGTAAGGGGGCGTGCCTAATGGAACGATTAGACGTTATCCCTTTGGCATTCTTTTCAGGGACCTCCCGCGGATCCAGAGCTTCAGATCGCCGATCCAGCCCATGGTATACTTCTGGAGAAGGACTGTTTCCCCTGGTCACAGCGCCCCCCCCTTCTGCTGTCTGGAATTGGAGCCGGGATCTCTTCCCAAGCACCGCAAAGGAAGGAACTGATTATTATATTCTTTCTCATTTACCTTTTGCTGCATTAAAATTGCACCAACCTGGGAGGAAATAATAAAATCACGACCTTGCTTGCCTTAATCCCGTCTCTATGCTTGTTCCTTTGTGTCCAATCCCTCTAAGTGCCCTACACTGGTGGAGAATGCGGGCACAGGACACAGAGGAAGCTCCCAGACCTACAATGGAGCAGGTCTTACAACGTGTTTTGCAGACCAGACTCCATCAGCAGGAGGCTCCAGAGCCCGCTCGCAAGATGGCCGCCGCCCCAGAGCCCGCTCGCAAGATGGCCGCCGCCCCAGAGCCCGCTCGCAAGATGGCCGCCGCCCCAGAGCCCGCTCGCAAGATGGCCGCCGCCCCAGAGCCCGCTCGCAAGATGGCCGCCGCCCCAGAGCCCGCTCGCAAGATGGCCGCCACCCCAGAGCCCGCTCGCAAGATGGCCGCCACCCCAGAGTGGCAGAGATTTTCCCCACCCTCCCTCCCATTCTGGGTTTTGGATGCGCGAACCAGGCCGCGGTTTGTCGGGGGTTGCACTCGGCCCCTCTGCTCGGCCGTGGACGTCGCACGGCCCTTCTGCTCGGCCGTGGACGTCGCTCGGCCCTCTCTGGCTGCGCCGCCGCGTGCCTTGCTTCCCCCCGCCGGCCTCGCCTTGTGCCTTGCTTCCCCCCGCCGGCCTCGCCTTGTGCCTTGCTTCCCCTCGCCGGCCTCGCCTTGTGCCTTGCTCCCCCCTGCCGGCCTCGCTGTGTGCCTTGCTCCCCCCTGCCGGCCTCGCCGTGTGCCTTGCTTCCCCCCGCCGACCTCGCCGTGTGCCTTGCTTCTCCCGTCTGCCAGCCGGGGGCTCGGAGCTAAGGGGGGGGGCATTGTGACGATGGAGCATGCACCGCCGTCCCACACAGCCAAGATACCGCTCCTCGCCCCCAAAAAGCGCTAAAAAGGCGGCGATTAAGCACCGTGGACAGCACCGCTGAGAAAGCGCTAAAAAGGATTCAGCGTGCAAGGCGGGGGAGCAGAATTCCCGCCGAAAAGCTGAGAGCCAATCAGGAGTGCCGCTGTAAGCACTCACCCTCTGGCTGTGCAACACACGGGAGAGCCAGGCTCAGCGGCTACCGGGAGGTAAGGGGGCGTGCCTAATGGAACGATTAGACGTTATCCCTTTGGCATTCTTTTCAGGGACCTCCCGCGGATCCAGAGCTTCAGATCGCCGATCCAGCCCATGGTATACTTCTGGAGAAGGACTGTTTCCCCTGGTCACAGCGCCCCCCCCTTCTGCTGTCTGGAATTGGAGCCGGGATCTCTTCCCAAGCACCGCAAAGGAAGGAACTGATTATTATATTCTTTCTCATTTACCTTTTGCTGCATTAAAATTGCACCAACCTGGGAGGAAATAATAAAATCACGACCTTGCTTGCCTTAATCCCGTCTCTATGCTTGTTCCTTTGTGTCCAATCCCTCTAAGTGCCCTACACTGGTGGAGAATGCGGGCACAGGACACAGAGGAAGCTCCCAGACCTACAATGGAGCAGGTCTTACAACGTGTTTTGCAGACCAGACTCCATCAGCAGGAGGCTCCAGAGCCCGCTCGCAAGATGGCCGCCGCCCCAGAGCCCGCTCGCAAGATGGCCGCCGCCCCAGAGCCCGCTCGCAAGATGGCCGCCGCCCCAGAGCCCGCTCGCAAGATGGCCGCCGCCCCAGAGCCCGCTCGCAAGATGGCCGCCGCCCCAGAGCCCGCTCGCAAGATGGCCGCCGCCCCAGAGCCCGCTCACAAGATGGCCGCCACCCCAGAGTGGCAGAGATTTTCCCCACCCTCCCTCCCATTCTGGGTTTTGGATGCGCGAACCAGGCCGCGGTTTGTCGGGGGTTGCACTCGGCCCCTCTACTCGGCCGTGGACGTCGCACGGCCCTTCTGCTCGGCCGTGGACGTCGCTCGGCCCTCTCTGGCTGCGCCGCCGCGTGCCTTGCTTCCCCCCGCCGGCCTCGCCTTGTGCCTTGCTTCCCCCCGCCGGCCTCGCCTTGTGCCTTGCTTCCCCCCGCCGGCCTCGCCTTGTGCCTTGCTCCCCCCTGCCGGCCTCGCTGTGTGCCTTGCTCCCCCCTGCCGGCCTCGCCGTGTGCCTTGCTTCCCCCCGCCGACCTCGCCGTGTGCCTTGCTTCTCCCGTCTGCCACCCGTCTGTTTTGAGACAATTTCCATTGTAAAAAGCGCTATACAAATAAACTTGAATTGAATTGAATTAAAGCATCAGCATTCTTGTTCTTCACTCCTGGACGGTAGGTGATGGTGAAGTTGAAGCGAGTGAAGAACAAGGCCCAGGGAGCCTGACGAGGGTTCAACCTTTTAGCGTCTAAGAGATATAGTAAATCCTTGTGATCCGGGAAAACTGTAAATGGGGATTGGGCGCCCTTACACCAGTGTCTCCACTCTTCCAGGGCAAGTTGTATGGCTAGGAGTTCGCAGTTACCTATGTCATAATTGACCTCTGCCAGGGTGAACTTGTGGGAGAAGAAGGCGTATGAATGGAGTACATAGGTTTTACTGCGGGGTTGTGACAGAACTGCCCCAACACCTGTAGTGGAGGCGTCTACTTTGTAACAAGTCTGTCTCAATAAATCATTAGACCCCTACTTACAGTAATGTTCAGGCACTCTAATACTGTGTTTTACTAAATAGGAAAGATCTGGTTAATGGAGAAAAAAAGACACGGCTGAATTACACACAACAGGATTAAATTCATGTTCATAGTTTAGAATAGAACTACAAATACAAAATCTTCATCACTTAGCTGACTGTCTTTTGTTAGTCCTTAGTTAGTTCCCCAATCAGTCCTTATAGAAATGTGAGTAATCCAGAAAAAGAGATAAATCCGAAGTGAACTTAAATTAAGGCCTGAAACACAAATAAAATCTATATATACATATATATATGTATATATATATTTTATTTGTGTTATTAAGGCCCACAAAAAAATATTACGCATATACTTCTGCTTTTTTGTTGTTAAAAAGATTATATATCTTTTTAACAACAAAAAAGCAAAAAAAAAAAATTTTTTTGTGGGCCTTAATAATGTAGAAAGGTTACAACTTCTCCGGTGAAGGGAAGTTGTGGATTGGGATGAATGAGGACCGGAGCTTGGGTGAAGGCTTCTTTCAGCTCTTCGAAGGCTTTCGTAGCTAAGGGAGACCAGCACCGGGATTTCGGTTTGCTTCAGAGGAGTAAGGTGAGGGGTGTGACTATGAGGCTGAAGTTGTGGATAAACCATCTGTAGAAGTTAGCAAATCCCAGGAAGCATTGATGCTCCTTGATGGTGTTGGGAATTGGCCAATTCTAAACAGCTTTTACCTTCCCCTCATCTATAGAAATTCCAGGCGATGATACCTCATAGCCTAGAAAGGTTATATGGGAGGTATGGAACTCACACTTTTTGGCTTTGAGGTACAAATGGTGTTCCCGGAGCTTCCGAGGGACTGCAGTGACATGTTGGATATGTTCTGGTAAAGAATTGTAAAAGATGAGGATATCATCGATATAGACAATCACAAACTGATTCAGGAAGTCCCAGAACACATGGTGTATAAAGTCCTTGAAGACAGAGGGCATGTTCACTAAGCCATATGGCATGTTCACTAAGCCATATGGCGTCACTAAATATTCGTAGTGGCCTGCCTTGGTCACAAACGCCGTCTTCACCAGAGCGGATTCTGACCAGGTTGTACGCACTTTTTAGATCAAGCTTAGTGAAGATCTTGCAGTCACGTAGTTGTTCCAGGGCAGCTGGGACGAGGGGAAGGGGATAGCGGAACTTGCTGGTGATACTGTTGAGTGACTGGTAGTAAATACATGGTTGGAGGCCTCCGTCCTTCTTAGATACAAAGAAGTAGCTGGATGCGGCTGTAGAGGTAGATAGACGGATATAGCCTTGAGCGAGATCCTTCCCCTGGGCACTGGTTCACCTGGTAGAAGATCAATCGCGCAATCCCATGGCCTAAGAGGTGGTAGCTGCGAAGCTCGATTGGGACAGAATATGTTGGCATACTCCTGATATTTGACTGGAAAGGACTATTCTGGTGAGGGCTTTTAACCCTCTGGGGTCGAAAGACGCGCCGGCGCATCTTTGGCGCATTTTTTCCTCTTCAACGTGAAGTCCACTTAAAATACTCCGTCATTCATAGTCATACACATACATGTAATACATCATTCAAAACTGTGAAGTGTCTACTTTTATTTGAGTGCCTTCATATTAACAACAAAAAGCTGTGCTTTTGACAAATAAAGAAAATAACCAGGGTGTGCATTCAGACATCTCTGTGAACTTGACCTTCTTCCTGAAACACGTTACAAACATGAACTGATAACTCCACCAATACTTATCACACGAACATGATACATATGTCTAATGAAAGCCTGAAATGTCTACTTTTAAATGAGGTAATTAAAATCGAAAGCAAATATTGTCTTTTTGTGTAATCTGTATGTAAGTAAAGAGAGGTACAGTTTTTCTGGGTCGACCTCATTACCACTAATGTGATCCCACCTACCGCCGTGCGCGCCATTCATATGAAAATGACCTGAGCGGGCTATGCAAATAAGATCAACGCCCCCAAACAATGTAAGAAGCACAAAGTTTTAACAGATTCATTCACTTATCAATGCGCTGGGAAGATGAAACGCTTTACAGCTGAGGAAGTTTCCTCAGATGAAGATGAAGAGCAGGACTCCGACTACGAACGTTTGTATTTTGAAGAGCGACTTGATCCGCGAGCGAGGATATAATTTCTGAAGAGTAAGTTTTACTTACATTTGTTGAAATCTTGTGTGATGTAAAATTATATATACTGTATTGTATACAGACTATTTGCAAGCAGATATTAAGAGTGACTTTATAGAAACGTCTCGTAATTGGCAACTTTTATTTACCTTAAAATGTTAGTTCTTATTAAGCTGTATGCTGATTAATGCAATGTGAATATACAATATGTTATATAGCAATATCACTATTTAGAATATATTTTGACTAGTGTTTATGCCTCAATTAGTCTTGTTTACGTGACTATCTGTTCGGGTGTAAATGTATCGATGTGGTGTCGATGAGCTGTAAATGTGCCCGGAGATATGTCATGTGTTAATGTTTAGCCATAAATACTGTATGTCCGGTAATGGCCCGTTAACAAACATATACATCTCTGTACCCAATTATTTTATCTCATCTATGTTTAACTGCCTTAGTTATTGCTTTATAAGGTTGTTACTGTGGAGAATACATTATATTAATTATTAAAAACTTTTGTAGGAATGTGGCTGCATCCCTCTTGTCTTCACCTGCACCGGCTGCAACACTTTCACCTTCGTTTGATGCTCGCACGGGGCACGCAGCATCAAGAACAGTACGTCCACATATAACCATTTTTTTCTATTATGCGTGCAGAATATTTGTATTACTGATGTGGAAAATACATTATATTAATTGTGTTGCTTTGTACTTTGCAAATACATGATACTAATTATGATATTTTTTTTAGGAATGTGGCTGAAACACGTTCACCTTCGTCTGAGCGTTTGGTGGGGTATTGCTGCGGCTGCATCTCGAACACAAGTGAACATTGAAGCAAAAATCCAGTGCAATTCTCTGCCGAACCACAGTAGGGTGCCGGGCTGGCCATGGGGGATGCGACTACGGTGGCAGATGAAGACGGTGCTGTGACAGGTGTGGTGGTGCTGGATTGTAGCGATGAGCGAAGAAGATCCACTAGTTAGCGAATGGGATCCGATGCTGGAACGTTCATCTTGCTTACGGTATTACTGTAGGTCACACGCTATGGACCAAGGTAAGCAAAACAGAGTGAGGTTTATTGAAGTCCATGAACATATATATCAGGAAAGAAAGTACGAAGCACCAAAACGTTGCAACACACACAAACACACCTGTAGGGGATATCTCAGGAATTCCAGTAACTGAATCCTTAACTTGAGGAAGTATATATATAGGAGCGAATCCTGTCCAAAAGCAAGGACGAAGGAAGGGTAGCCGACTGCTGTGAGACAAACGGGAGTCTGGAGCTTGAATGACTGCAGAGAAAATCATGTTAGTATATACGAGACCAGACAATGAGTGAGTGACTGAGAGTGGCTTATATACTCTAGGGTGTGTGTTGATTGGTGAAAGCGGAATAGGTGGTGCTGATTAGTACTCAGATGGATGTGAATGCTGGTGAGTGAGGGAAGGACCTGGTTACTCCATGACATGTGGCTGTTTAACCTGAAATTATATTTCAGACACTGAACTTTGAATCAGATTAAAAATGTTTGTTAAAGTTCTTTATTTTAAATGATTTTTAAAGTATTTTTAATGTATTAAGAAATTCCACAAATATCAAAGTGTGACCATTTTTTATGTGTTTCTATTTAAAAACATTAACACAAAATATGTTCATTGTGTAGGGCACTCTAGGGAGGTGGCCACGAAACAACAGCACTAATTCAGGAAGTCAGATGAAAACAATGCCAGTAGCGCAGTTTATTCAGTGTAGGGGCAATGGGGGGTGGGAGAGTGAGTGAATGGTGATCCGATTGCCTCAGGCTGGTGTCGTTTATGCCGGCATGAAGAACCACAGCTCCGGTGTGCTTGCTCAGGATCCCAGGTACCTGTGCAGCGACATCAAGAACACGAGCACTAGGTAAACAGCGAATGTGTACCTTACCTTTAGCTGCAGTAGCACGGATGTGGCAGACGATGGAGTCTCCGATGATCACAGAGTTGCATTCCGTCTTTTATTAATCCAGTCTTCTATTAACTGGGATTCTGTTCTGTTAAATAAATCCACATCTAAATGCACAGATAATTTTAATAGACATCTATTCACCTAAATATTGGTGTAGTCATTATTTTAGACTTTTAATCTGCTCTGATTAATAAACAGCTCTTGTTCTTCATCAGACTGCTGATGATGATGTCTTGAACTATGCAGCTGTGAATTTTGCTTCATCCTCCAGAACATCCAGAGCCAATAGCCATGAAGACGTTTATGCTCAAGTTAAAATAAAATAGAGAAATGACATTTTATTACTTTTGAGTTATTTCTACTGTAAACCAGTGCTCTCAGCATTTTTTCTTGAAATTCTTAACATTATTTCTAGAATGTAAAAACATATACATTTTTGTTTGATTTTGTAGGTTAAAATATCAAGAACATACTACATGTCTTGGTACATAATTTGCTTAAGTTTTTGTGGACCACTTGAATTTTGGTATTTTCCACTTTTCCAGAAATTTTAAGAGCCTGTAAGTCATTCATTCAAGTCAAGATTCACCTACAAATTCCACAAATTCTCAAATTGCTCGTATCTCAAAGCAATTTTCCCATTTAAATTAATTGAAATCCCAATAATCCGTTCCAGCTCGCAAAATTCCACTCCAGTTGTTTTGTTTGTGTTTTGAATATGAAAAATGTACAGTACTGTATTTATAAATGACAAATATTGTATAAAAACATACAGTAATAAAAGAGAATGTTAAAAAATAAACTGGTTTTACTTCACGGAAGATGCGCACGGAGGTTGAGGGAGGAGTAAACAGGCATTATGAGGATTTACACTTTCACTTTCGGTCACTTACTCGCTACTGTACACTCTTAATGCTACTTTACACTTAAATGGAACTTAACTAAACTTCACTGAAATTAACGAACTTAACTGAAATTCTCTTAACTTAATTGAACTTAATTGCTACAATTTCTGTTTTCTATACATTAATTTTGCTTAATTTTCTTCATCGCTTTTCTCTTTACTTGTTTTTGCCTTTTTTGTCACTCTTTCCTCACTAACATCTGCCAGTCGTTTTAATAAAAACCTGTCCGGTCGGCATATCGGATGCGGTGTAGTCACACAAGTTCACATTTTTTAACGGATCCAATGCTCAAAACGGATCAGAAAATTACGGATCCTCAGATGGTCGGCACCTCACAGCACCTTTGCGACTCTCCATAGGAAATGAATGACTTCCGTTTTATAGGCCGTCGTTTGTCGTGTGCAGTGGAATGGCGGCTTTAACCGAGTGAGACGCAGGAAGCTGAGGAGGGGGAAACAGAGCACACGTGGTTGTTGGGGATCTTTGTTTCGGCGGCAGCAGCAGCTCAGATGCTCGTATCTCAAAAATTTGCTCGTATCGCAAGGCAAAAAATTGGTCGAATCACAGCTCGTATCTCAAAAAATTTGTATGTCAAAGCACTCGTATCTCGAGGCGTCACTGTATATTTCCTATTGAAGAAAATTAGAAACATGTTCATTGGAACAGATGTCTCTAAAGGGCCTCACTGATTATATTCAAAAATGTATATGAATGAAATGTGTATAAGCACTAAACACTTAAGCAGTTTTGAAACAAGCAGGTTTAAGCAGGTTTGTTGTTTCCATTAACTTTAACATGTATTGTCTAGTGTGAGTTGTTCTCAATGAATGTTTTTATTTTAACAACTAAACACTTCCTCAGTTTTGAAACAGTTTAAGCAGGTGTGATGTTTCCATTAACTTTAACATGTATTGTCTAGTATGAGATGTTCTTAAACCAAACACCAGCATGAGGACAGCATGTGGTTTATGCCACATAAAAGGTGTTAAAATGCAGCAGCAGTTTGTGTGCAAGTTTTGCATAAATAAGAATGTAATCATTATCTTTTGTAGAAATGGTTAACATTATGTTGTCTCCAGTGTCCCAGGATAATAATAGAAATTTCAGGTTATAATAGTGAAAAGGATTTATTTAGTGACCAAACCATGAGATGATAGATTACCCACTCACACCATACTTTGACATCTTCCTCTAGAAACAATGAAAGGTGAAAGTATAGAAATGTCTAGAATGTCTTTGAATGATGTAGATTCCACTTAATAGGATCATAGACATGGTGCGTGAAGTTTCAGTGGAAGAACTCAAGCGTCCATGGAGCTTTGTCCACAGGGTAATGTGAGGAGACTAGTGTATTAGTGCAGTGATTTTCATGATTGTTTGCTAATCTTCTCATTTTCAGCCTGCTTCTGCTGGCTAGCCCTAGTGGTGAATTGGGAAACAGACTTGTATGTAAGCCTCCCCTTCCCAGTACATAATATCTTCACCAAGATGCCGCCAAACCTCTCTGATTCCACACATTGTAACTGGGTGCATTAGCATACAGCATGGAACCAGGAGGAAAAATGAAACTGATGAAATTCAATCATATGCTAATAGAAAAGACATTTTTAAAGATAAATTATATATTAAAAAATAATAAAAAAAAGTATTTGTTCAGTTGTCCCAAGCCTGCCTCCCATCTCCTCATTCCCACCCGAGCCTTGGGAAACATAACAATCCTGCACTCAACACAGTAAGCAAACTCAATCTTGACCATGTCAAATATTTTACAGTTAGTCTTTGTGATTGTTTTTCCATAAATTCTTCTGGAGCAGGTGGAATGGGAATTACACACCTGGGGGGTATTCCAGAAAGCTTGGTTAACTTATCATTTGATAAATCATAACTTCTGGGTTGATTTACCCCACACAGGCATACTGTACCATGAGTATGTCGGTTCCAAAACACCTGAGAAGAGTTAGTTTAATCAACCTCCAACTGGTTACCCAGAGTTTATGCACGTGCACGGTGCATATATAAAGACATTTTCAATGGATCGCCGATTTCACAAGTCACCATGGAAACTCAAAGCGAAAAAAGAGAGCGGCGTATTTCACAGAGTCGGAGTTGGAGGTTTTAATGCACGCTTATGAGGAGTTGAAGCCAATAATATTAAAAAGAAGCAATACAGCTGCATCGGCTAAAGCAAGAGAGTTGGCTTGGCAAAAAATAACGGACAGAGTAAATGCGTGAGTGTATTAAATTACAAATTTGGTATTGGCTCCCGTTTTATTATAATGCAAAATAAATGACTTATACATCCTTTTGAATATGTTATATCACTATGAAAGCATTTACTTTTCCTGCCATTTATTTCTTTAGTTTAAAATAATAATGTATATTTCTTATTTAATAAGGTGTAATCCTTCTGGAGCCACAAGAACTTTAAGCCAAGTCAAAATGAAACACAAAAACATTCTGCAAAAAGGTAATATTTGATTACACAATTACTGAACTATTATTATAACAGGATTTAGTATATTCATTCTGTCATGTAGCTAATAGAAAGAAGACTGAAGCCCGTCTAACTGGCGGGGGCCCACCACCACCTCCCCTCACCCCATCTGAGGAGCTGGCTCTGTCCCTTAATAAAGGGCGACCAGTGGTTGCTGGCATTCCAGGGGGCAGTTCATCGCACACACCATGCACCACAAGTGATGGTGAAAAAATGGTGAAATGTAAGTTTACCTCTATGATTTGTTTTCATTTTTTTGTCCTAATAAATTACTATCTCTGTCACTTAAAGGCTTTTTGAACAAGATTCATTTTTATTTAACTGCATATGATGTATAGGCTACTGTGATCTTAGTCTGACATGTTACACTTTTCATGTATTATTTTTTTTGATAATATTGAGAATTTAATGGGTTGTGTGTTCTTATAGGTACTGATAAACGGATTGTATTATTGGACCCTCCAGAAAGAACACAGTCTCTCACAGTTGTAAGTGATTTGTTGTCAGGTACCTTTAGTTGCTTTTAGATATTTATTTTTTTTGCCAGATAATGTATACTTGAATATTTCTCCTGTAGGATGAAGATGATGAAGATGACGATGAAGAGACCACATCTGCTGTGACAGAAGTGGACAATGCTGGTAGATCCACTGAGGTATGATGCATACCATTATAATGTATGGCCCCTTTTTGCATTAGATTAACAAACTGTCATTGTCCTTTCACAGTACATACCTAGGGATTTGCCCACAGATGAGGGTCCTTCAACCTCAGCACACAATCTAAGCAGGGTAAGAATTTGTGTCCAGGTGTCCATATTTGAATTTTATTGTCTGACCAAACAATCTCATTCATTACATTTTTTCCACCTTCCTAGTTGCCAGCAAAGGAGCTGTATAAGGTCCATCTTCAAAAACAAATAAGAAAAAGTGACATGGAGATGGACCTTATACAGCTTCAAATGGAAGAGAAAAGGCTCTTCATTAAAAAAGCAGCACTTGAAATTGAATTACTGGAGCATCGCCTTAAGGTGAGAACTTGTCTGAATATTAATCTGTTGCATGTTAAAAGTGTTGTGTGAGTGAGGTGTGTGTGTGTGTGATATATATATATATATATATATATATATATATATATAGAGATATATATATATATATATATATATGTGTGTGTGTGTGTGTGTGTGTGTGTATGTATGCATGTATATAAAATGTATGTATGTGTAAATGTGTAAAGCAATATAAAAAAAAAAAACATTTTATTGAATTTACTTTTATTGTTTTTCAGGAAATAAAGAAATAAACTGCCTGGCAGACCAGTGCAAAAAAGTTAATAAAAGTAATTTTGACAGATCCTGTCTCTCAAAAGTCTTCCATCTCTGTTGGCCTCTAAAATCTGTAGGTGTTCCTCTGGGCCATCTTCCTCAATACAAGGAGGGTGGCTCTCTCCTCTTATAGTGGCAATATTGTGAAGCACAACACAAGCCACTATAATGTCGCATACCCTCTCTGGACTAACCTGGAGCCCACGCAGACACTGAAACCGAGATTTGAGGATCCCTATAGTCATCTCCACCTTGGCCCGTGTTCGGCTGTGAGCCAGGTTAAACCTTGTCTGTGGTCCAGGCTCAGGTTCAGGGTAGGGTGTCATTAAATAGGGCAGACAAGGGTATCCTCTGTCCCCCAGCAAGTAACCATTGTACTGTCCTGTAATGATTGAAGTGTACACCACAAATATAGTAAAAAGGGAAAAAAGAAACAATTGTATAAAGCAAAACACTCTGCTGAAATGTCTGGCATAATGATGACTCGCGGAAAATTCTGGCATCATGCACAGATCCTGACCATTTTGCCTCGACATTGGTAATGATTTGGGTTGCCTCACATATTACCTAGTTAGTGGAAAAAGTAATGACTTTAATGATTTTAAGAAGGGAAAAAATTAAGTTGTTACCTGCACATTGATACTATGAATAGATTTCCTATTAACATAGTCTCCCTCATTTATTGGTGGAGCTTTAATAGGAATGTGAGTGAAACAGAAAGTTATGGAAGTATGAAGTGTGTGCGCATAATGAATAAATGTATAGATATAAATAATATGACTAAATATTAAATATGCGTCATAGATTTTACTACAAAGGACAAACCTGCCACTCTGTGGAATTCGTCTTTAATAATAAGCAAAGGGTTTATGGCCAGGGAACTGCACAAACGTGGGTAAGAACTGTTTAAGTGCCAGACATACTGTACGAACGGCTCTACACACAGTTGCCTTTCACACATGCTCTGAATCACCCACACTGTACAAAAAATGGCCAGATGCAAAAAAACCTAAGTGCTATGCACAGAATGTTTTCTGTACTAAGCGCAGAACCGCGGTTTGTCACATTTGCGATATGCGGTTTTAAAAGACGTGTTAAATAAACTAACGAATCTTTTGAAAAACGATAACGCTCTTTCAAATATTCATTAGGGTATGCAAACACATCAATACGCGGTCTTATAACCCTCTCCCGACGAAAAAAAACTCGTATAATTTGTGCTTCTACGTCCACAGGATCCTCATCAAAAGGGCACGCCATGCTCACCAACCTTCTGAAACGAAGTTACACTGAAACATAACCTGCTCGAGAGCAGGTTATCTTCAGAGAGTCAGTTGCTATGGTTACATACATACCCAGAAAGTTACCTCCGTTTTTGGAACCGAAAGTTGAGGTTATCCACAAACTTACCCTTAAACATACCCAGGTATGTCACATAACCTGCTTTCTGGAATACCCCCCTGTTCACACCTCTAGTGGAGATCTCATCACTCTTTTTGTGTTTTTCACATTTTTTTGTATTCATTGCTTTAAGGTCAGTTAGAAAAAAAAATGTATTAATACATAAACTAAGTGAATAACTGCTGAGTTCAGCTTTGCAGGTCATCTCGGACTTTCCAGTGCACTGTGATTATCTGGATAGAGTTCTATGATCACTGGAGTCAGAGAAAACAGCCACATGGAAAGATTTGTCAGTTTATTAAAATATTTGCTTGTATGAGCTCATGTCATATCTGGGTATTAACTCCATCATCAGTTATCATTACAGCCACTGGACCAATCAAATCAGACCACACCTTCAAATCATCCAATCAGGGGTTGACTCTAAACTTGGTTTTCTACTGAACTGTCTGAGTTCCTAACATCACTATCACTTTGTTTGAACAAGAATGATGATCACACTCTTTGTTGCTCTTTGCCTCTTAACATCAGGTGAGTTACATTTTATATTTTTATATTAAAGAATCTTATAAAATTCATGACACATTTGACTTTATTAATAAAAACCATTAAACAATGTGTTTTTTCCAGTGAAACCTTCTAACATCAAGAAGATTCAAGTTAAAAAAATAAAGATTGGAGAAAATGTTACTATAGAATGTGAAGTGTCCAGTGACAACGCTAAACTTGTTTGGTTCAAACAGAGTTTTGGAAAGCTTCCTCAGTTGGTAGGGAGAGCAGTGGAGAAAAATTTCAGATTTAGTCCAGAATTTAATGATGGACGCTTCAGTTTTAGTGATGTAAAATTGTTTAATCTCAACATTAAATATGTGAAAGAAGACGATACAGGAACATACTTCTGTGTAGAAATGCTGGGCAGTTCACCAGACTTTACATCTGGAACCCTTTTGGTTGTTGAAGGTAAACAGTTTTACTCTGATAACCTGCTAATTCCAGATCAACACTTTAACCAGAATTATGTCTACATATGTATTAAATGTTGAATATTTCACTTTATTTATATTTAGTATCATTTCTGTTTATTTGCTGCGTTTCTGATTTATCTGTATAGACAAAGAGAAGACACACCGTAATACAACAACACCCAACAGCCCAGAAACAAGTAATAATTTGGTTTCCTTTCACTATCTATAACAGAATGTTCCATAGCGACAACCTCTCACTGTTCATAAATCATACAATATTTATACAAGTTGTAGATTTATACATTGTGTGTATTTTCATCATTCCAGGCGAAAACAACTGGATTATTCCCTTAATAGCCTCCAATATATTCTCTGTTATCGTAATCTCACTTCTGGTTGGAGTTTTATATAAAAATCACAGAAAAGGTTTGTTTATTTTTATTTGTTGTTATTTATAGAGTTATTGCATAAAGTTGTTGTATGATGTGAATTTCATCTTTACTTGTGTGTCTTATTGTTCAGATGCTTCATCAAGCAACCATCAAATTCCCACCAATCAGGTAATCCAGTCTTCTATTAACTGGGATTCTGTTCTGTTAAATAAATCCACATCTGAATGCACAGAGAATTTTAATAGACATCTATTCACCTAAATATCAGTGTAGTCATTATTTTAGTCTTATAATCTGCTCTGATTAATAAACGGCTCTTGTTCTTCATCAGACTGCTGCTGCTGATGATGTCTTGAACTATGCAGCTGTGAGTTTTGCTAAAAAACCTTCATCCTCCAGAACATCCAGAACCAAGAGCCATGAAGACGTTTACGCTCATGTTAAAATAAAATAGAGAAATTGTATTTTTTACTTTTGTGTTTTTTTCTACTGAAGCCTTCTTCAGTTTTTCTCAGCATTTTTTCTTGAAATAGTGCAGATGATTTCTAAAATGTAAAAAACTAATATTATTGTTTGATTTTGAAGGTTAAATTGTCAAGAAAAGCTTCTTGGTGGACAATTTGTTTAAACTTTTTTCTGTTTTAACTACATCATTAACTTTTTCAGAAATATTAAGAGCCGGAAGTGAAAAAGGGCTGAATATAAAGATTCCAACATTACTGATGAGATGTGGCTGTTTAACCTGAAATTAAATTTCAGACACTGAACATTAAATCAGATTAAAAATGTATGTTGAGACCGATGATGTGCCAAGAAGTGCTTTATTTTAAATGTTTTCAGACTATTTACATTAACAAATATGACAAATCCCACAGTGTATTTTTGTGTTCCTATTTAAGCTAATTTTAGCAACATGTTCATTCCCACAGATGTCTCTAAATGACTTCACTGGTTGTATTAAAATTTCTGTTTAGTAGAGAATTAATAAACAAATCTTACAGTTCAGTCCACAGTTGCCTTGTGCCCTCATTTATAGCCCCAAAAACACAGAATAAGCTCTGGTTCCTATTTTAAGCACTAAACACATCGTCTAGTGTGAGATGATCTCAAACTAAACACCAGCATGAGGACAGTGTGTGGTTTTTACCACGTCAAGGTGTTAAAGTTCAGCAACAGTTTGTGTGCAAGTTTTGCATAAATACGAATGCAACCTTTATATTTTGTAGAAACGGTTAACATTTTGTTGTCTCCAGTGTCACTTCCTTCACTGGAAGTAAGACTTTAAGGACAAACACTGTTCTAGCATGACAATGTCCCTGTGCACAAAGTGAGCTTGAAGAAGACACGGTGTGTTAAGGTTGAGTGAAAGAACTTGAGTGTCAATGGAGCTCATTTTGTGTACAGGGGCAATGTTCTGATGGAACTACTTTGAGCCTCTCATTCCAGTGAAGTGAGCCTTAGCATTAGCTTTGGCTTTGCAGCTATGTCACCTAATCATTACCTATTTGCTCCACTGTGTAGGCTTTAATGCTGAAGTTGTGGTTCACGCTCTCATTCTAAAGTTAATGAAATGATGTTACTCACTCTCGTGGCTGTCACCCTATGGTCTGGATTAGGGATGAGCGAGTACAGCATTATCTGTATCTGTATCTGTTAACCATATGAATTATCTGTATCTGTACTCGGAGTGGGTGGGGCCTAACCCGGAAGTAAGCGGGACTTGTCTTGAAATGGGCGGGGCTTTAACCGGTATGTTATTTTAAGCATGCAGTTGATATGGGTTGATCAGAAATTGTTATATTTATTGCTGATTAGAAAAATATTTACAGGACAGCATCAGGATTGAGCTTCAGATCAATGGTTTTGATCACGATAGCAAACGAACTATATTACAGAACAAGTTTTGCAGCAATGAA